>NC_092729.1:57873817-58224817 GCF_047496885.1 Scyliorhinus torazame | reverse complement strand
AAATCTGTCACCTTAAATTTCGAAACTTGTGTCTTTATGCATTAAAGACCAATGCACATGCATCCACTATAGTCTGATTAACCGTGGAAACATTCTCAGATTCCTGCTCTGACAGGTAAGTATACACTTCCTTTGCTCACCCTGGCAATTTGCTCCACATGGGTAATGTCCGCTTTTCTCTTGGCCACTCCACTTGGGTTGCTACGTTCTCAAAACTCCTTCATTTTAAACATTTCGGGAAGGTGGCACAAATTTAAACTAATGATTACTGGCACCTGTACTGCGGTTAGGCTTCCCTCGAATGACTGGCAGATTCCCGCCCATTTCCAATGCCTTAACTGGAATTCTCCCTCTTTTGAATGTTCCTCTCTCCCTGTCTCTAATTCTAAACACGTACTTCCAACTCCATGGCCTTTTGCTTTAATTTCATTTCCTTGTTAGTTTTGCCTCACCTCCTTCTCTCTTTGCTTCATCTCCACTTTTCTCCATTCATCTTTGCTTCATCTCCTGTACCTTTTGCTGCATCTCTAATTGGTTTAGTTGACACTATAAATTAGCTAATTCTAAATGTAGGGTAGATTGAGGTATACCCTGTATATCAGTTTGAAATAAACTTAAGGGCTCACACGAGCTCCTATTTGGAGAGACTGGGAAGGTTCTGGAGACAGATAACATAGATCATTGAAAAGACAGTAAGTAAAGAGCCCAATCACGTGTCGTCTCTGCAAGGATGCCTGCATGCATACATTTAATTGAGATCCAGCAGCTGGCGCTCACGTGATCATCAGAAAACATTGGACAATGGGAGGGGGTCTGAAGGCTATAGCTCAGGCGTATCGCTTGCACTAAAAGTCTAAACTGAACTTCAACTCGAAGTGTCGTCTGTTCAGTGGGACATTGAAATACTCTGTATTTGAATAATTACCAGTGAGTCTCCCACAATATTTGTTTACTGCATCTCTTTCAAACATAAATGTTGAGCAACAGGTCAATTTCCTCCATCTCGGAGCTCTACTTGGTACTTTAATTTCAGTCTGACCTACGGTTTCGCCAGGAATTTATTTTCGAAGCTCCGGTAAATATACCAGAGGCACATCTTCCACTTGAAGAAACCCCTGTTAAATCACTGCAAATGTGGTGCATCTTTTCAAGGTATACTGAGATCCAACTGAACCGTCTACCAATCCAAACATCCTGGGAATGCCACAAATTATGTGATGACACCCTGGGCAAGGGCGCAGTCAATACCAGCCCCAAGCTCCCCGGAGTCACCCCACAAGTGAATTGACCAATAAATATTATCAAAATAGCCGAAGTCTTTGTGTCTTGTCTGCTCAATAATCACAGTCACCAGGTTTCCAAAAGCTTTTTATTACAAATGTACACTACCCAATACTTGTTTTTCTAATTAAAGGCAATATAACGTGGCCAACTTTACATCGAACCTGTACATCTTTGGGTTGTGAGAGTGAAACACACACAGACACGGGGAGAACATACTGACCCCACAGAGCCAGTGACCCGGTGCCGGTATAGGCCGCGGGTCCTCAGCGCCGTATACAGCAGTGTAAACCACTGCGCCATGTATCCAAATGTAAACACAATTACTGCTTACCTATACCGAAAGCTATCAGAGAATATGCTGTAAATAAAACTGGCTGACGGGATGCTATGCCAAGTATCAGCTAATATTAACGACCCACGTTTAATTGCCCTACACCGAATACAGACAAACACAAGGGGCGCGGGGAGCAGGGGGTGGGGGGTGGGGGTGTGCTTAAATATAATGAAAGTCAGAAGTTAAGAGTCTTTGCTTCAATTAGTGGTTCCTTCGAAACCGATGTCCACAGCACCTTGCAGATTAGAATCTTTGGTGTGCAGCCTTGAATGGCCGTCTTTGCAGCTCCGTTTGTCAGGGTCTCTGCAATGTGGAAAATGCGGTACTCACAAGGCAGCAGGCTTTATGGAGAGACACCGTATTTCTCATTAAGCTGAGCCAACAGCTCGGGGATCGGATTTAGGCCGTTGGCTTGCTGGAGAAGTTGGTCGTTTCTGAACTTCATCTTATAGGAGATAACTTTGCCTGTAGATAGACTCATGAGTGTTTCTGCCAGTTCAGAAACACAGGCTGTTTGGAGAAACACGGATTGGCGAGGTCTGCTGAGTACATTCAGGCTGCGCAGAGTCAGACTGAATCCAAAATTAAACATCGGGCCTCAGAAAAAATCACAGCGGAATAGCATACAATTCGCATTGACTACCGAGCAGTGCACAGCCGTCGGACCGAATCATTGGTCACCAGCCAATCAAGTAAAACGATGCCCCGCTCATATCTCTGTTACTGGTCAATCTCCATTTTAAGCCAATGGATACTTTTGCATTCCTCTGCTTGAATAAAAGCTACAGGCTTCTTGCCTTAAAATGACGTGTACAATACTCATCCATGGACGAAAATGAAGGGCAAAATAGCATAAAGGTAATATAAGGGCCTAGACAGGGAACAAACAGGTACAACGAAAAGTAAAAGCAACAACATATGACCGTGAATTTTAAAAAAGCGCTGATTGTCTTTGGAGTAGACGCTGATAGGTCGTTGCGGTGCAATGGAGAATGTACCCGCAACCTGTTAACTGGCAGTTAACTGCCAAGATTATTTGGCGTTTAAAAAGGTCACGATATTGAGGAATGAAAAAATATCAACCATGTCTGTGGATCATTTTAATTAGCTGAAAGAGGCAGAATCTTGGGACCTGCTGTTTCAGAAGCCGGTGAATGGTGTTCAAAAATTAATTTCCAGCCTAATATTTACCATGCGTCGGATAACTAAGCAAATCCTGTTCACTCACTGAATCACAGACTGTATTAGACACTGTCTTCTTGTATTACACTCAGCGGTTATTTTGTTACAGCCTGTGTCTTGTTCTTTGCGAACAACGTCAAGGCCGTGTTTTTTGTTACCATCCAGCGGACTTTTTGATTTATTGATTCCATTTATTTTTCAATCAAATCCGCAAATCAAATTTGGCAGTTGTGTGACGGACACTATGTCTTCTTAGCTTTGCGGCAACATTCTAATGGTGGAGTCTACCATTCCAGTTGTTACTGTCTTGTATCGCCCTTAAAAGCTTTCTATAGATATGTCAGGAATAAATTAATGACTAGGGTCAGAGTAGGGCCAGTCAAGCACAGTAGTGGGAGTTGTGCTTGGATTCCGAGGAGATAGGAGAGGTGCTAAATGAATATTTTTCGTCAGTATTCACACACTAAAGAGACAATGTTGTCGAGGAGAATACCGAGATTCAGGCTACTAGACTAGAAGGGCTTGGGGTTCATAAGGAGGAGGTATTAGCAATTCTGGAAAGTGTGAAAATAGATAAATCCCCTGGGCCGGATGGGATTTATCCTAGGATTCCCTGGGAAGCTAGGGAGGAGATTGCTGAGCCTTTGGCTTTGATCTTTAAGACATCTTTGTCTACAGGAATAGTGCCAGAAGATTGGAGGATAGCAAATGTTGTCCCCTTGTCAAGGAGGGGAGTAGAGACAACCCCGGTACCTATAGACCAGTGAGCGTTACTACTGTTGTGGGCAAAATCTTGGAAAGGTTTATAAGAGATAGGATGTATACTCATCTGGAAAGGAATAATTTGATTAGATATAGTCAACAGGGTTTTGTGAAGGGTAGGTCGTGCCTCACAAACCTTATTGAGTTCTGAGAAGGTGACCAAACAGGTGGATGAGGGTAAAGCAGATGATGTTGTGTATATGGATTTCAAGTAAAGCGTTTGATATGGTTCCCCACGGGAGGCTACTGCAGAAAATACGGAGGCATGGGATTATGGGTTATTTAGCAGTTTGGATCTGAAATTGGCTAGCTGGAAGAAGACAAATGGTGGTGGCTGATGGGAAATGTTGAGTCTGGAGGCCAGTTACTAGTGGTGTACCACAGGATCTGTTTTGGGGCCACTGCTGTTTGTCATTTTTATAAATGACCTGGAGGAGGGCGTAGATGGATGGGTGAGTAAATTTGCAGATTACACTAAAGTCGGTGGAGTTGTGCACAGTGCGGACGGACGTTACAAGTTACAGAGGGACATAGAGAAGCTGCAGCGCTGGGCTGAGAGGTGACGAATGGAGTTTAATGCAGAAAAGTGTGAGGTGATTCATTTTCGAAGGAATAACAGGAAGACAGAGTACTGGACTAATGGTAAGATTCATGGCAGTGTGGATGAGCAGTGAGATCTCGGTGTCCATGTACATAGATCCCGGAAATTTGCCACCCAGGTTGAGAGGGTTGTTAAGAAGGCTGTGTAACGGTGTGTTAGTTTTTATTGGTAGAGTGTCTGAGTTTCGGAGCCATGAGGTCATGTTGCAGCTGTACAAAACTCTGGTGCGGCCGCATTTGGAGCATTGCGTGCAATTCTGGTTGCCGCATTATAGGAAGGATGTGGAAGCATTGGAAAGGGTGCAGAGGAGATTTACCAGAATGTTGCCTGGTATGGAGAGATGATCTTATGAGGAAAGGCTGAGGGTCTTGAGGCTGTTTTCGTTAGAGAGAAGAAGGTTAAGAGGTGACTTCATTGAGGCATACAAGATGATCAGAGGATTGGATAGGGTGGACAGTTAGAGCCTTCTTCCTCGGATGGTGATGTCTAGCACGCGGGGACATAGCTTTAAATTGAGGGGAGATAGATATAAGACAGATGTCAGAGGTAAGTTCTTTACTCAGAGAGTAGTAAGGGCGTGGAATGCTCTGACTGCAACAGTAGTGGACTCGCCAACATTAAGGGCATTCACATAGTCATTGGATAGCCATATGGACGATAAGGAAATAGTGTAGATGGGCTTTAGAGTGGTTTCACAGGTCGGCGCAACATCGAGGACCTGTACTGCGCTGTAATGTTCTATGTTCTATGTTAAATGTCTCGTTTCAGCATCAACTGAGGTTCAGGAGAATGGCACCCTTATAGATGTATCTGCTGCAGAATGAGCACTTTGCAGAATATAAGATCTGCTACCATTAATAATTCATGTGCAACAGAGAGCATGTAGGTAACTGATTAGGGGGAGCTAATTTCTCACAAGATGTCATTGGTCAACCCAATTTCAGCATTGGTGGAAGAAATGGCTCAGAACTTGTCTACATATTTGACGATGAGGCGATTTTTATTGCCCGCCCAACTGCGCAAATGTTGACCAATGTAGGGAAGCTGTTGTTAAACTGTGATAGGTAATCTTATGGTCAATTTCTCAACCGGAAAGAAACGGCAGACAAAATTTGAATTCTCAATTTGAATGGCGAATTTGAGAGCAGGATGAAGCCCTTTCAGGTTTGTAAGCAGATTATTCTATGCAGCTGCGGATACAAATATCAAATAACGGCAATTTACGAGGGTTTTGTGTCAATCCATCAATGTGAAACGCAACACATGTGTGCAGGAGTTGAAATTGTCGGGGAACGCATGGCAGTATAATTGATGTGGGCACACATTGTGTAAGTAAAACTGAACGGAGCTGCTCGTGTTGCAGAGGTATTTGGTTCGGTGAATACTGGATCGCAAAATGCTGACGGGCCTGGATGGTCCTAATGTGTTGTCGCAATGCATGTATATGACAACCTTTAACGCTGTAACATTAAATGTTTGAAATCAGACATAAGCAGCTACTTGGTCAGCAAGTGGGTAAAATGTCGTTGGATGTACTTCTGAGTTGAGATGACAAGACAATCCCCCATGATGCTACCGAAAAATTAAGTGGGCTGACACGACAGAATGTCCTCCCAATATTCCTCATTCATGTGTTAGTCGGTTCGAGTGAACTATTACACAAAACGCTCCAACGTTGGGATCAACTGAAAATGTAGGTTAATGCACGTATTAACTTTTTTTCTAAATCAATGTCTTGAGTTTTATTGAACCACCGCGTGCACATGATGTTATGATACAGGACAAGGATGGCCACCTTTAATGCTTTACAGACCGAACTGCTAAACATTCAGCACCCGTTACATTATTCCGATTTTGGTAATCCGGCATCAAACATATTTACAGATGATCAGGCGGACGGTGTAAATTCATTCTCCGCCATCAACCCCTAAAATAAATCTGAATTTGAGCGCTATCTCTGGGAGCAAAACACGAGATGAATTTTTTTTTTAACGAGAAACCCGGGGGGCATAAAGATGATTTATCTCTGACATTCAACCATCGTTCGATGCGTGTGATGGAAGGTGGCTGCATGCGACACGGAGCCGAGTATACTGGAAAATGGACATGTGGGAAAAACGACGGAAGAGGAGTGAGGGAAGGGTCTGGGTAATTACACGGTACCGAATCAGTGCGATCAATCGATATATGTCCAAGTACAAAGTCCAATGGAAGTGGAAAGATCACAGAAAGAGTGGGAGTTTCCTGTGTCATCGCGATTATGGGACTCCATGTGGGTAACCTGGACCGAGCATGAATAAGGTGGGGAGCCACATGGTCTCAGGTCTCCCTATGCAATCTGTATGAGAAACTATAATGGCGGATAGGACATCTGAGGACTGGCAGTGGAATTATGCCAGGAATGAGTGCTTTGGTCCAATTAGTTGAGGTCGCCGATTTTGAGTTTTGGAATCTAGGCTTTGAAAAAGAACATTGTGACATAATGCAGGCGACAGAGTTTGTTCCCAGAGTATTATAGACATACACTGGAACGACAGTGACTAATCTCACTCTGCCCTGCTTCCATAGAGAAACATTGATTACATGCTATTACAATCGGGTCACGCCTTGTCCCAGCTGAGCTGCCACAGCTAATCCTCTGTCAAAGTTCCTCTGTAAAATATGTGATTCTCGCTTAGTTAAGACAGCCTCAGCGTTTAGTGTCCAGGAATCCAACTGACATTTACCGCTGGTGCAATCTACAGCCGTCTCTCTGTAATTATTTCAGGACCACGGGCCTGTGGCCTTTCTGGTACCAGCGAGACTAATTTCACGCGTTCTTCTCTTTCTGTCTCGGTTCCCAACATCTCTACACCGTTATCATAGAGCCAGCCCCAGCCGCTGCAATTCTATTTCCACAGGCCCTCCAAAACTTTACAAAAATAGAGACAATGGACGTGAGCCCTTTATAATCATATCAGGCCCATAAGTATGCCGCATCGCTAAAGGGGAACCACATTGACTTCTTGGAGTGAGGACCGGCTGACATCGCCCTGTTACCGCAAAAAACGGTCCTTTTATACCTCCGTATTATAACTACAGCACCCCTTCTGTTCACTAGAATTATATTAGAAAATGCTGGAATGATGTCATGGCTTGTTTCTTCTAATTATTTATTGAATCATTTGACGAATATTTGAGTTAATGGGTATTTAAGAACATGCTTCAGTTGCACGCTGAACATAGTCTGCGTCACGGCATAAATAACAGTGTTGGTGCAGCAACTCAGAAGCTGTAGCATGAAGCCAAATTCCTGGACAAACGCATGTGTTGATACGGAAACATACTACAAACCTCTGATCCGTCCCCATATAAAATAGATCAAGAACATCAAGAACGAGATAACAAAAAGTAAAATGATGGATTTATTTTATGGTCGTCAGAAAACTTGAAAACATTGCATCTGTTTTCTTTATCCAAATTGCTGAAGTATGTTGTGAATAGACAGTGCCCAAGAACGGTAGCGTTGTGGATAGCACAATCGCTTCACAGCTCCAGGGTCCCAGGTTCGATTCCGGTTTGGGTCACTGTCTGTGTGGAGTCTGCACATCCTCCCCGTGTGTGCGTGGGTTTCCTCCGGGTGCTCCGCTTTCCTCCCACAGTCCAAAGATGTGCAGGTTAGGTGGATTGGCCATGATCAATTGCCCTTAGTGTCCAAAATTGCCCTTGGTGTTGGGTGGGGTTGCTGGGTTGTGGGGATGGGGTGGAGGTGTTGACCTTGGGTGGGGTGCTCTTTCCAAGAGCCGGTGCAGACTTGATGGGCCGAATGGCCTCCTTCTGCACTGTAAATTCTATGATGATTCTATGAACTGATCCCTGCTGACGCCACTAGTCATCAGCTGCCATAGGGGCAAAGGCCCATTTCTTCCTACTCTCTGCCCTGTGTCTCTCATCAGTTCTCAATACACGCTAATATATTGTCCCTAACCTCATATGCTTCAATATTACTAACTGACATCGTATTTCACTTTTCTTTCAAAACATGCGAGCTGGAAATTATGGTGTTTGTGTGAACAGCAATACTGAACGTACATCAAATGTTCTCATTTGTATAGTTAATTAACGTGTTACAAATATTTGGAATGTGAAGATTCAAAGTCAGAAATAAACTGTATGAAACAACTCAATGTCGCAATCTGTTTGTTCGCTAACAGAAAGATAACTGATGTTGCAACTTCAATTTCCCTGCGGTGATCCACGATGGTATAACTGAAAAGCTTCCGTCATAAAGCCCCTTACAAATTAACAGCAAGACATTAACTGCAGCCGGAAGGATCCTATCAATTCACAGTGAAGATGCTGGAAATATTTGCAACTATCAGGAAAGTCTTTTACACGTCCCTTGTTTTTATTGGTGTTCCTGGTAAGTTACTCTGCTCAGCGCAGTTATGTAAACCTGTGATTGAGATTGTCCGGTTTTACACTTAATATACTTATTAAACTTCCTGCTGAGCCGATGGTTACCGTTATGCAGGCACGTGATCATTGATCTCATCTGTCTTCAAACGAATTACCCGAATTAGCTCTGTGGGATCACACGATTGCCTCAACGAATGAGCCGCCCATGTTCATAACTTACAGCCCAACGGAAATATCCAGTTATTGTGTTTCATTTCATATCTTGAAATTTGAACCCAGACTTAAATTTATACATCGTTTTGAAGGACGGTATTAGCAGGAATACGAAACAGAATGAGGGTTGCAAATCAGATAGGATTACCTGATTCAAGTGGCAATGTTTTCCTGAGAGCAATTGTCGGTGTAGAATTGTACTGACTGTGTTTATTAATCGCAGTCGAATACATAACCACAGTAAATATCTATTAGTGAGTGCATCTGTCAATTCTGGTTTTGTTTGTTCAGAAAGGTAACTCGGGTTGGATATCTGACCATTGATAAATGTAGATATCTGTCAGTTTTCGAGTTGCACCGAGTGTATGTTACTAAACAGAGTGGAATATGCGATTTCCCCTCTAGTGCCCATGTATTATGGGAGTACCTGTCAGTGTAGAATTGTGTGGAGTTTGCGTCGCAAACTGGTGTTAAATAATTCGATTCAATTTTCAGATCATTACTTGGGGTCTGAGTGATCACCCCATTCCAAGTATCTGGCGCTCTGTTTTACCAATCTTTCACACTGAAAATCTGAATCTTTTATGCAGGTGGTTGACGAAACTTTGTAATGGGTGCACACAGTACAATGTGCAAATATGTGTGTGTTTCGTATTGATGTGCTCAAACAGAAACTGCTGTTTCAGATATTTGAACAGCCCGAAAAGACTCTAACTGTGTCCCCATCCACTTCCTGGTTTGGTTCACTTCCATTCTTCCAGAAATTAATTCCAATTTCTGTTGTATTGTGTCGGTGTTTGAACCTGTGGCAATGTATTAATTGATTCATGAATCTGTTAACCTGAACAGCTAACTGCCCCAATTCCGTTCCTGAATTCTGATTGTGCAAGGAATATTTGGAAACTTAATTTTCTAATTGATATGAAATACTTGACGGGGAACATTATTGGAATAAAAATCCCAGAAAAACGTCAACTGACGACTTATTATCCATGTATTTACAAATTTGTTGTGTTCCTCCTATCAATTATATTTTGTCTTTTGTTTTGGAAATTACCTTGTTGTCTTCCGATTGCATCTCAGTTATGTAAGTGTGGAACAATATTCATCCGAAAGCCTTTCGCCATGGTACAGCACTTCCCAACGTCTGCTGCTTGTGCACTTAATTCCAATAGTTCTGTCATTCGTCGGTAGTCTACTGTTGCAACTTTGCACTTTAATTCGAAAATCAGAGAGTTTGCCAAATATCTTATCAATTAAATCCATAATGTAGATAGTTATCCAAATAATTTAACAAGGTGTGACCTTTTTTCAATGTGTGTTGAAGACAGTTGATTATATTCTCTGGGTTTTCCGTCTTTTTTTATTACCGTTGGCTTACTTTCTTTCCGAAGACATCAGTTAGCCACGTTAAAATTCGTTGATCTTTTGCTCGCCTCTGTTTCAAATCATCTGACTTTAAATCCTTTAGCAATGAACGATTGTTAATGAATAGGTAAAACATTATCTGCTCTCTCGCGCCATCATATTTTCAGCAACATTTTTGAATTAGATCCATCTACACCAGCTATTTAGCCTTTCTTTGATTACGTTGCTAAATAATTGCTTTAACTTAATCAAATGTTTTCGTTGGATTTTAATCGCTAGCATCTCACAGATTAGTCGATCCCGTCGAGATGCATTTCCCTTCCTCAGGTACAGGGTCCGAATGCACATCCATCGGTTCCTCCTGCGCCCAACGACTCACATCAACAGTGAACCCCTTCCTTGGAAGCACGGACCTGTGTTTCAGAATGATTTTTCCATTTCAAACTTGTCAGTCTGGTTGTCCCTGCTGCAAACGCCAATGCACCTCGTTAGCATTAAAATTAGTAGATGGCATCAGATTATTCCAGACTCAAATTGGACGACATTGGAGTTAATAACTTCGTATGTTCGTCGGATATAAGAGCAAAATTATGCCATTCGGCCCATCAACTCTGCTCTGCCATTCGATCATGGATGATATGTTCCTCATCTGTTATCTATAATGTTAGAGACCACGAACTGCATGGCGTCATCAGCCAGAATATCTCCCCCCTAGAAGCTAAACTAGGAGCGGGAGTCGACAATTTAGCCTCCCGAGCCCAACGCCCTCAATGTGATCATGGCTGATACTTTCATGGCCTCAACGCCACTGTCCTGTCCGTTTATTATTACTGTTCACAGATTAACAATTAAAAATCTGTATAACTCCTCCTTAAATTTACTAACTGGTCTATATGTGTTCAAGCTATGTAAGATATTTGGGCCAGTTCTGTCTCCTCTCTCACATGTATATTTACTTGTAATTTCTTGACTCTGTTGGTGAAATCATCATTTGCTTTGACTTCGAACATAGAACATAGAACAGAGAACATTGCAGCGCAGTGCAGGCCCTTCGGCCCTCGATGTTGCGCCGACCTGTAAAGCCGCTCTAAAGCCCATCTACACAATTCCCTTATCGTCCATATGTCTATCCAATGATCAGTTGAATGCCCTTAGTGTTGGCGAGTCCACTACTGTTGCAGGCAGGGAATTCCACGCCCTTACTACTCTCTGAGTCAAGAACCTACCACTGACATCTGTCTTATATCTATCTCCCCTCAATTTAAAGCTATGTCCCCTCGTGCTAGACATCACCATCCGAGGAAAAAGGCTCTCATTGTCCACCCTATCCAATCCTATGATCATCTTGTATGCCTCAATGAAGTCACCTCTTAACCTTCTTCTCTCTAACGAAAACGGCCTCAAGTCCCTCGGCCTTTCCTCATAAGATCTTCCCTCCATACCAGGCAACATTCTTGGGAAATGTCATCATAACTGTTGAATTCAACCGCCGTTCTCACCACAAGCTCCCTCTCTGACAGAAAATTCCCTTCCCGCATTTCTTATTAATTCATGCTATTGTATCCCGGACTTCCTCAACTGCCTTGAATATACTATTAGCCTCCACTCCTTACCCAAAGGACTGATTTCCAATATGTACGACTTGCTCCACATCGTACCAAACGATTCAGATGATGCTTCCCTGCAATATGCTCCTGAAATGTATTCATTATCCAGTAACCCAGGTTCCTCTCCAATGTGTTTGAAGGGACACTCTGCCAGATTCACGTTTGTGGATTTTGCTTCACTCAAACTTTAGAGGTAGATGGGGAAGAGCTCACAGACCGTTCTTTATTATTATAAGAAATGCTTAACGGTTCATCAAAAGTTGATCTTTTTTATTTTGCTTGAATGTTAACAGGGTTAATCGTGTGTTCAAAATAAAGATTTTTTGTATAACCATAAATCCCTACTTGTCAGAAGAATCACTTCTGGGAGTGAAGCATCATTTCCTCTC
Organism: Scyliorhinus torazame; assembly: GCF_047496885.1. Classification (NCBI taxonomy): domain Eukaryota; kingdom Metazoa; phylum Chordata; class Chondrichthyes; order Carcharhiniformes; family Scyliorhinidae; genus Scyliorhinus; species Scyliorhinus torazame. The sequence continues at coordinate 58,212,679 of NC_092729.1, read as the reverse complement.
AGTTTACAAATTGAACAGATTGTTGGGATTTCTCACCCGATTTCCGAATATAAACTGGGGGTTGGTCTGGTGCTGTAGAAAACAAGTCCCGAACATGTACAACGTTCAGCTCCACTACATATTCATGCTCGAAATGAAACAAACATTTTACCTTGTATTGTTAACACTCCTCAATCATACCCAACATCAGCTTCTCTTCATGTTACTGTGCAATAAATGCAACACCTGTCCCTGCAGTTAACCACGCTTCACTTTCCACCCACTTCCTAACATCTATATTATTGCTCACCCTTACACAGACTCACACCCATACATTCCATCGCTCACAGACTTACAGACTCACAGCGTCCGCGGTCATGTAAACTAGTTAACTCAAACACACACCTGTGCTCTTTTGAATTTAGAATAATCAGCGGCGTCCTTATTGAGATATATGGGATGGACGGGAGGCTCTACATGGTGGATACTGAGAGTCTGTTTACAATTGTGCGAGAGTCTATGTCCTAGGGTCTTATTCTCAGTATACCTGGTCACCCATTTCGGGCAGAGATGAGGAGCAATTTCTTCTCACAAAGGTTAGTAAACCTGTCGAATTGTTTACTGGAAAGAATTGTATGGGTTATGTCACTTAGTATGTTCAAGGTTCACATGTACATTATTTTACTCAGTAAGGAATCAAGCGTTTGGGCGATAAGGTGGGAGAGTAAAGTTGAGGATTATTAGAGAAGCCGCGATCTCACTGGATAGAGGAGCAGTATCGATGGGCCGAATGATTGACTTTTGCTCCTGTGGCGTATGGCTCAATGGTCTGCTCTCTGCCTCACAAGCTTGAAGCAGTAACAAAGGTTCACAGCCCCACAATCTCATATGGTAAATGTAGGAAGTTGTTACATCTTTGTATTATTTGTTGCCGTAATGGTATTCAGAACCCTGGTTTAACACAGCCATACTGTCTGATAATACTCTCATTAACGGCTGGTAACGGCGTGTCATTATTGCTTTCAACCATTTGCTTGTTTGCTGATCGGTCGTTAATGAAGCATGGTTATTATTTTGAAGGTTCCCTGCTGTGTAGATAATGTTGTGACGGATGTTCCTTAATCCTGAATACATGGGACGTGTTGGAGGGAAGAGACAGAAGAATGTTTTCTGACGTAATATAAGGGATGGAGCCAGGTCTGTCTGTAGTTTTGCAGCTTTCAATAGGTCCTACTCTGACAATACGGGCCTTGAGCCAAATCCTGGCAGATTCTCTCCAAGGTTTCTGCATTCGTTCCGTATCTGAGGAACTGCCTTGTACCCCAACTTCATTTTTCCCCTTGACTTCCCTGATGCTTGTCGTCTAAACTCACACGTGCTGAAATTCGCCATGAATGTGGTTTATTCTGAAATACCGAAGGTGTTTTTTGAAATTAAAGTGCTGTGCTCTATCTTACAAATCTAATATATAAATCCTCATCGTTCTTCGAATATTTCAGTTTCTTATGGTTGTTCTTGGACTTTGCATTGACTACTGTTTATAATTAGTGGGAGCCATTGGCATAGTGGTATTGTCACTGGACAAGTAAACCAGACACCCAGAAAAATGCTCTGAGTACCAGGATGAAATTCCACTGCTGCACATGAAATTTGAATTTAATACAAATCTAGATTTAAAAGTCTAACGATGACCATGGAATCATTGTCAATGGTCGGAATGATCCATGTGCTTCCCTGTAGGGAAGGGAATCTGCCGCCCTTACCTGGTCTCACAAAATGTGCCTCCACACCCACAACAATGTGGTTAACTCCTCACTGCTCCCTCGCGGGCAATTAGGGATGGCCAATAAATGCGGGCACAGCCTGCGATGCTCCACAGCCCCTGAATGAATGAAAAAAATAACATTCTGCATTTCCAGTTGATTTATTTTCTATTATATTTTGCCTCAATTTTTTTTTTTAAACTGACATTGCTTAAAGTGGTACCTCATTGGTGTTCTACATTGTGTTTGAAGTAAATTTATAAGATTAGCTTCCGTTTAGGATGAGTGCCACCATTCCTTGTTGGATTCTGTAATATATTGTCGGTAGGCAGTGGAAGGCAGACATGTTAGCATTGTGTTTTGATTTGATTTGGATTTGATTTGATTTAGTATTATCACATGTATTAGTATACAGTGAAAAGTATTGTTTCCTGTATGCTATGCAGACAACGCATACCGTACACAGGGAAGGAAGGAGAGGCTGCAGAATGTAATGTTACAGACATAGCTAGGGTATAGAGAAAAGACCAATTTAATACGAGGTAGGTCCATTCAAATGTCTGATGGCAGCAGGGAAGAAACTGTTCTTGAGTTGGTTCGTACGTGACCTCAAACTTTTGTATTTTTTTCCTGACGGAAGATGGTGGAAGAGAGTATGTCCGGAGTGAGTTGGGTCCTAAATTATGCTGGTTGCCTTTCCGAGACAACGGGAATTGTAGACAGTCAATGGATGGGAGGATGGTTTGCGTGATGGACTGGGCTACATTCGCGACCTTTTGTAGTTTCCTGCGATCTTGGGCAGAGCAGGATCCATGCCAAGCTGTGTTATAAGCAGAAATAATGCTTTTAATGCTACATCTGTAAAAGTTGGTAAGAGTCGTAGGTGACATGCCAAATTTCCTTAGTCTTGTGAGAAAGAAGAGTAGTGGGCTTTCTTAACAAGAGTGTCTGAATGGCGAGACCAGGACATGTTTATGATAATCTGGACACCTAAAAACTTGAAGCTCTCGACCCTTTCAACTTGGTTACCATTCATGTTCTCCTCTACGCTTCCTGAAGTCGATGATAATGTGTGTACCATGTGCGAAACAGGTTCACTGGGCTACAGGGTGGTCTCGGTCTGCACTGCAGATCATGCCCCACATGACCATCTCACAACTCGCGTTCTCGCAACACTCCCAAACAACCATCCTCCCAGGCTTCCTTCCGCAACGCAACATATTCCCCGTCGGTGCACGGCACTGCGCCTTTGATCACCCCCCCACCCCCCGATGCTGCCGCCCAGGGTACCTGTGGCTGACCCAATTCATGCCGTCGAATGCACTGCGACTCTCTCCGGCGCCCTCCTGTAGGGGTGACTTCGGACGACCCCGTTGGGCAGGCGACACCCGGTTGCGTGGAAAGTTGTCGCCTTCCGTCCGCTGTCACTCTACGGAAGCAAAGGCCATGATGAACGGTCCATGAAATGCGCACCATGAGGACTACCGTGTATACTGCGGCAGGGGCGGTCCGTGGCTGGACACTGCGGATGCTAGCCCGACCTCGGGGCCAATCCCCTAGCCACCACCCGTCACTACACGCTAAACCCGCACCTCATTGCACTCCCCCAACATCCTCTCGCCCCCCCTTTCCTCCCCCCGCTCCCCAGCCCGGCTTGGCCAGCCGCAGGACTAGCTCTACGCATTCGGTCCTCTGGGAATAGATCCTTCCTCCTCTCTCACTCAGCACATGATACCTGTTTCCCGATTTTCAAAAGTACGGGAGGAACTCCCCGTTGGTTATTCCTCCTCGCCGAAGCTGAACATGCCGGGTGCCGCGCGATTAGAGGGTCAGGGCGTTAATGAATTGCCAACGGTCTTTACCGTCCGGGAGGGGTTAGAACGCATTGACCCCGCTGTCCAGGCACTGGACCCTGGCCTTCTGCGGGGCGCCTGGCGCTAGCCACAATTGTTGGCTCACGTGGGAATCTCCGCCCAATGGAGTTTAGGGATTGCGGTGTCACTGGACGAAGATCCCCTCCCACGTGCGGTGATCTGTTGACATGGTTGCTGATAATGTGTTGGAGATCCCGCTAATTGATGGGCAGAGTAATTGACACAATCCTAGTGAAGTGATCTGTGACTGGGGAGCCTCCAAGGTCTGTTGTCCTTTGTGTGACGGCTAATCCTGAGTCGCTGCCGAATCGATGAACAGTGTGTCGTGTTTTCGAGCGTGGAGATCGTCCCTCAGGGGGAATGATGATGAATAAAGGATATGATCAAGAGGAAAGTAACTGGGCACTTCTTCTGTCAGTGGTACTACCCCAATAATGGTTACACTTGAGCAGAAGGAAGGCAGGTTATCAGTCACATGGCTGTTGCCGAATGTCGTAAATATTCTTCTGAGTGTTCTGATCCGGCAGTGCGCTCTTGTTCCAGAGAGTGATGTCTAAACCTGGTGGTCGCTGATCGCTGGGAATTTGTTTCATTCCTGGAGGGGAGAGTAATTCTGTGCGGCTCTCATTCTGAGAGAGGTGTCATTTGATGGTGCTGGGCAGATGATCGTGAACTGAGAGTACTTATTCCTGAATTTCTGAATCAGGCTGGAGGGCTGATCCTGGGAGAAAGGCGATTGGTGGTGATGTCAAATTCCAAGAGGTGGATCTGAACCAGAAAGCCGAGCATTCATTGTGATTTCCACATCCCTAGATTGGAACCAACCCTGGGAACTGTGTCAATTCCCAACACAGCTCTGAGTCTCTAATTATCTGATCATGGATGATATTCAATACTGGGGAGCATGGGAAGGTAGTTTGCGTCTGACACATGGCCTGGATGGTTGGAAAATGGGGCACATTGTTCCATACCTGGTGGGTGTCAAAACCTGGAGAGGGCCTGTTGCTGGGATTGCATGCTGTGGGGAGGGGGGGGGGAAGCTGGAGATAGCCGATTCCTGAGTATTGTTTGTTCGGGCGCCGTCTCCAGCGGCGCTGCTGTTGCTTTCCCTATCGTGGTAGACGATGTGGTCACGTGGCATTGGTGGTAATCGTTGCAAAATGCCGTAATCCTGCTGCCTGTTGCATCCACGGAAGACTCCTGTTCCAGCATGCGTAAATCTGATTTAGGATCTGATAATTTATTGGCGGGTCGATGGTTCGTCCAATGCCAAACGTTGCCGCCTTCGTATATACTTTGTTTTCCATTGTCAAAACGGGACCTGTCACAGTGAAACCTGTCAAAGAGATGAAATCGGATAGCCAATCTCATAAATCATTTGGGTTATTGAACGAGCGTTCAGCTGTACCGACAGGGCTGAGGTTGGGCTATTTACATTATGAACTCAGACCAAGGACCAATCCAGGCGGTTTGTGAAACTCAGATTCCTTTGTGCCTGATTCAGAAAAGGACAATGTGTTATCAGTAACTGGAAATATTTTCTCTCGTCTCTGTTTTACAGCTAATTTAATGGCAATTCTCATCCTGTCCCGGAGAAATTGTGGCCTTTCCGTCTGCGTCACTCGGTACCTCACCGCCATGGCAACGGCGGATCTTCTGGTCATTATCTTCGTGGTCATATTGACCATGATCAATGGTTATTATTTCCCAGTGAGTTTCCTGTACATCACCCCTGTGTGCAGTGGTAAAATTGTCCTGATTGGGGCAGCCACAGATTGTTCCGTTTGGTTCACCATAGCGTTTTCCTTTGATCGATTTGTGGCCATTTGTTGTCAAAAGCTGAAAACAAAATACTGCACCGGGAAAACAGCGACTGTGGTTCTAGCAACAGCTGGGATACTGTTATTTTTAAAGAACATTCCCTTCTACTTTACAATTCAACCTGCTTTCATATTCAACAATGTACCGTGGGGCTGTTTAACAAAGGCCAGAACGTATATTGATCCTGGATGGGTTGGATTTCAGTGGTTTGATAAGGTCACAACTCCGTTGCTCCCATTCGGTTTAATTCTGTTGTTAAACGCTCTGACAGTCAGACACATTGTAATGATCAGTCGGGTCCGTCAGGGACTGGTGACGCAGAGTAAGGGAAAAAATTACAGTGATCCAGAGATGGAAAGCAGAAGGAAATCTATGATTTTACTCTTCAGCATATCTGGAACCTTCATTCTCTTGTGGTCGGTCAATGTTATAAAATTCGTGTATATTAAAGTAATTGGATTATTTAATATCGGTGAATCTGCATATACATTAGAACGTGCTGCATCTATGTTGCTCAATTTAAATTGTTGCACAAACACATTTATTTATGTGGTAACTCAGGCCAAGTTCAGAGAACAAATCAAGTTAACGCTGAAATATCCGTTCAGAGCCATTGCACACAGACTCAACCAATCCAGGAGCTCCGCCTGATGACTGACAGCCGGCTCAGCGAATCTGGCGTAACGCAGATCACGACGGTCTGCTTCAGCCAAGCAGAAATCTTTTTCCAATCACTGCGATAACCTTTCAATCAGATCTAATCATCCAGTCAGTAAACTTCACCTCAGCAAACCGTTGAATATGACCTGGTGAAATAAGGACTCATAAGCGAATCTGGCAATCTAAGAGAAACACCCGCAGATTAACGTCGCCGTTGAATGTGTCTGGAGTGTCCCAGCGACATTTTGTGATATCGGACAAACATTCGCCTTCCCAGTGTCAATCGAGGTATTCGCAACTTGAAATACAAGGGATAGTGGTGGGGACTCCAGGAAAGTCACAACTTTAAAAATAATGTTTGTCCAGAGTAATGTACAGTCACATATTTCAACACACCGTCTTGTTTCTATGTTTCGAGATCGAATTAAATGGAATAAAATCTGGTAGATAACGCAAAAAACTGCCTCGAGTTTCAAAGATTTTCAAGACATGAAGAATGAGAACACTTTCAGAAAGGCAGTGCGCCCTACCTAATTTATCAGTCAGAATTACAGTTTTGATTGGATAGTATGTCAATATTGTTCACATGGCAAAATGTCCCAGTCGACAACAATCTGAGAATGGTCAGTAAATCTGTATTGATAAAGGTTCAGGTATAAATATCATTCACGCCAGTCCCACTCTTAAGTATAGCCTCATAAAATATCATGCATCGAAAAATGGAACATACGAGCAGTAGGACGCCATTCAGCCACTCGACACTGTTCCGCCGTTTAATGAGATCATGACCTGCAATAACCTAGCTCACCGTGCTTACCACGAATCAATACACTTCTGTGTACAATTGTTTAATGACTCCGCTTGCACCAGTTTTGCAGGAAGTGTGTTCTGTAGATGCATGAGCCTCTGAGTGTCACATAAATAAACGGCTCATCTCAATTCGAAAGGGGCAAGCACTTAATTTTAAACAGTGACAGCTAGTTCCTCATTGCCATGATATTTAGACAGATTGTAAATAGTTGATGTCCCGTGGCACGGTGGCACAGTGGTTAGCACTGCTGCCTCACAGACACAGGTCCCGGATTCAATTCCGGAGTTTGCACATTCTCCCCTTGTTTTTCCTCCCACAGTCGAAGATGTGCAGGTTAAATGAATTTGCCAGATTAAATTGCCCCTTCGTATCCAAAAAACGTTAGCTGGGATTACTGGATTACTGGGTTACGGGGATATGGTGGACGTGTGGGCTGCGGCAGGGTGTTACTGTCAAGGGCCGGTACAGAATCGATGGACCAAATGGATTCCTTCTGCACTGTAAGGATTCTATGTTTCTATTCTGATCCCTCTGGGACACCACAGGTTATATTTTGCCACCTGATAAAAATGTCCACTCTCCAAGTCCTGTAACCCTTCAGACTTCGAGCAATGGTAAAGTGTTTTACCCGAGAATGTTTTCAATTTCGTTTTATTATCCAAAATAAGCTTTGGCACGGTCCTTTTTGAATCGCCTCCTTGAAATCTGAGAAGAGGAGACGAACCGTTATCCATTATTCATTGTTCATTTGACATCCCCTAAATAACTCCTCAACGTTGCTAACAGAGGTTCTCACTTGTAAGAAATCAGACTGATTCTGCAGGAATGTCCTGAACTGGGCAAGCACCCCATTCCAAGTTAATAAATACCAACTTCTGATATTAACTGCAAAATAGATGTTAGGCTAACTGGTCTGTAGTTTCCTGCCTTCTGATATGGTGCCTTTTTGAATAATCGAGCTACATTTGCAAACTTCCAGCATAATGGAATCTTCTCCGAATCTCTGGAGGTTTGGATAATTAAAGGCAATGTACCAACTATCTCACTAGGTACTTACTTGAATAATCAAGAATGACTTGCATCGAGAGCCGGGCTCCTGCCAGCCTCCATCTCCAACAATTTACTCAATAGCACTCCTTTAATGTTGTTTTCCTGTGTTGCTCTCTCCCTTCCATGTCGTGAATAATTGCTGATTCTGGGGTGCTTCTTGTATCCTCCACAGGAAAACATGCACAAGATAAATGTTCACTTCATTTTCCAAAGCAGGCTACTTTTCTAGGAGGAAACAATATTTTGTTTTTCATATTTGGGAACACTTTATTTGTTTTGCGTCGCTTTATCATGTACTTCAATGTTCCCTTATTAATATTCCAGTCCTCCTTTCATGTTACTATCATACCCTGTCCGATCTTCGGACCTGTCAACTGGCCTTCACAATTACGTGTTTATTTATTTCAGTTGCATGTTATCTTTAAACGATTAAGCTTTATATAATTACAAACAAATTCTGAAAAGTTTTAAATTTAAGGGGCAATTTAGCATAGACAGTCCACCTATCCTGCATATCTATTGGGCTGTGGGGGTGAAACTCACGCAGTCACGGGGGGAATGTACAAACTCCACAAACACAGCATTGCAAACCACTACGCCACCGGGATGCCCTATTTACCCGAGTAAGTTAGACTGGATGTTGGGTCTTTCTGCTGGGTTTTTTCCCTGCCTTGCCGTGGTGGGTCTATTCTATGCTTTCAGAAATTCCCCTCAACCTGTGACACAACATTTTCACTGACTTATCCATTACACTGATTTGCCCATTTATTTTAACCAGCTCAGCATTCAAACCGTCATAACTCCTCTCATTTAAATTTAAAAACATAGCCTCAACACATTTTCTTCCCCTGACAATGAAGATAAAATTGAATCAAAAAATGTTCGCTGCTATCGAGGGGCCTCTTTCACTGTGAGATGTTTAATTATTTCCATCTGACGCCAGTTCCAGGTCCAGAAGAGCGCGCACTCTAGTTGAATTCAGAATATAATATTCAAAGAATCTGTTCAAACAGTTTCAATGAACCCTTCTTCTAAGTCTGTCTTTACGAATCTGAATTTTTCAGGATAAATACAAGTTTCTATCTCCATGATTATCGCTGTGCCTTTCTCTCCAGCTTCAATTCTCTTTTACATTATGCTGCATTCTACACTGTGGTTATTATTTGGGGGTGTTGTGCATGACACCACCAAGTGAATCATTGCCTTAATCATTTATCATCTCTAAACAAACCACTTTCATCTCTTGGGCTTCTGAACTAAGATCATCCCTCTCTAAAAATAATAGCTTATTGTCACAAGAAGGCTTCAATGAAGTTACTGTGAAAATACCCTAGTCGCCACATTCCGGCGCCTGTTCGGGGAGGCCGGTATGGGAATTGAACCCACGCCGCTGGCTTGTTCTGCATTAGAAGCCAGCTATTTAGCCCAGTGTGCTAAACCAGCCCCTCTACGCTGGTGATATCATCAGGAACCAGCAGAACCACTCCTTCACGTTATTCCCCCTTTATTTCCAGCAAACCCATCCTTCATTCTTCAATAATCCCGTCAAAATCATTGTCCCCCTTCCCACCATTTCTCCATAATGGCTATCGAATTTTGATTCTGTCTTGCAAGTCTGCTCTCAGTTCATCTGCTTTATTTCACATGTTCGGTCCATTCAGCTTCAAATCTTTTATTTTCATTGTTTTATTCTGCTTCATAACCTGTAGTCTCTCCTGCGAATTTGAACTCCCTATGCCTTGTTTTCACGGTCTGTGTTTCATTTCTCACAACAATACCTCCCTCCCTCTTGCTCGGTCCCTGATTTACCGCCTAATCCAAACTTCGATGAGATGCCACCATTGCTGCGTTTTAAACCCTCGCATCTCCCCTTGTTATGCTGTTCACAAGAACTCCGATCCCAACATGGTCCCTGTATACAAAGTTATAACGGTAAAAATACAAATTCTTCAGTCAAGTTGGCAACATCCCACGTTTCGTAACTCATTTGATCCAGGTATTCATGTCTGCAAATTTCCAACAAGGCACCGTCTGCCGTGCACTGATCTGGCGTGTGGTAGCTTCCGATCAGACGGCATGACACTTTCAATTATATTTTCTGCCGTCGGGTTTCGCATTAATCCCAATCTCAGTCAAGCCAGTAGCCCGCATTATGCCATTGGATAAAATAAATATCAATGGAATAACTTATTTAAGGGTGTACCTATTTGTTAATTTGCCATCAATGACAGATCTATTGTCATGTTACGAACCAACACGTTCATTTAAACCTGGATAATGAAGAGCGGTGCAGAAACCCCAACAAGCACTCTCTCCTGCAGCCGTTCACCGGAATGGAAGACCGCCAGGAAACTCTCCAGAATCAAAACATCGCACTGTGCAGGGAGTGTATCAGGAAACAGTTCCAAAAGAGCATCTCGCGGAGCTCAGTGAGCGTCGCTCACATTTGTACGCATTTCATTATTCGTAAAACCACTGTCTTTACTCGAAAACGTGTTTCTTTTTAAAAAATAAATATAGAGTGCACAATTATTTTTTTTCCAAGGAGAAATTTAGCGTGGCAAATCCACCGACGCTGCAAATTTTTGGTTTGTGGGGGTGAAACCCACGTATACACGGGGAGAATGAGCAACTCCACACGGACAGTGAGCCAGGGGCGGGATTCGGATACGGGTCCTCAGCGCCTTAGGTTGAAGTGCTAACCACTGTGCCACGTGCCACCCCTGAAAACATCTTTCTGATCGATTTCAATTATCCTGACATAAAAGCTGTGAACCATCATAAAGAGGTTTTATTCAAAATTCTGAGGCTTTCTAATGGATTCAGAGGTCAATTTTGACCAGTGTGTAATTACATGTAGCTTCCAAATTCACTTACTGTGCAGATTTATTGGTAAAGTCATATCCCTCTTCCACAGGTCTGGCAAATAATGTGTGAATAATTGCAAAGCTGTTAGTTTCACATATTTGCTAGATCAGGGAGACTGTTTCAGATTGAGATTGCCAGACCATTGAACAGTTATGAAAATAATGTAAATGTGGTCGAAGATGGACCTTTCCATTTTGATGAGTAAAAGGAAAAGAGCTGAACCCACTCCTATTTCCTATTTTCCGTGGCACCTTTTAGAAACTGTCAAGATTTCAGTGCTAAATATCTTTCTTTTTAATTATTGTCACTGAAATTTAAACATTCATATCAAAAATGTGCAACACCACACAATAGTGATGCATGCATCAAAGTTTACAAGCAATGACATGAACCGCAATAGCTGAAATATAACATCAAGCAAGAAACAATGCCCGTCCCTCCCACACATAGATAACAGTGATCAGATTTTTAAAGCGCAAAGTAATGGGACACCATCTACCCCCTCCCCGTGAATCTGACCCTCTCCAGGTACAGGAAGTGCAATCAATCACCCAGCCTTATTGCTGCCCTGGCTGCGTCACTTGTCTCCAGCTCAACCATATCCAGCACCGGGCCAGCAGCGATACGATTGTCAATGCATCCATCCCGACCCGTCCTCAACACCAGCTAGTCCCACACGACACGTACAGCAACTAACAGGCATGATTTCAACTCAACCTTCAGGACTGCAGATATGTAGCGGAAAAAAAGACCGCCAAAGAAACACCCTCTTGGGAAAGAACCAGACAATGTGCGTGTGGTGAGCAGGATCTCCCAAACACAGCTCACACTTATCCTCGACCCCTTCAAAAATCTGCTGAACCTGACCCTGGTGAGGTGTTCGCTAAACACAAACTTGATACATACATAGATACAGAGAAGATAGGAGCAGGAGGAGGTCTTTTGGACCTTCGAGCCTGCTCCGCCATTCATCACCATAACGTCTGATCATCCAACTCAATAGACTAATCCTGCTTTCTCCCCATAGCCTTTGATCCCGTTCTCCCAAGTGCTATATCCAGCCGCCTCTTGAATATATTCAAAGTTTTAGCATCAGCTACTTCCTGTGGTAATGAATTCCACAGGCTCACCACTCTTTGTATGAAGAAATGTCTCCTTATCTCTGTCCGAAATGATTTACCCTGAATCCTCAGGCTGTGACCCCTGGTTCTGGACACACTCATCACTGGTAACATCTTTCCAGCATCTACTCTGTCTAGTCCTGTTAGAATTTTAAATGTCTCTCTGGGATCGCACCCTCATTCTTCCGAACTCCAGCAAGAACAATCCCAAGCTAGTCAATCTCTCCTCATATGACAGCCCCGCCATCCCAGGAATCAGTATGGTAAACATTTGCTGCCCTCCCTCGAGAGCAAGAACGTCCTTCATCAGAGGAGACAAAAATTGCACACAAGACTCCAAGTGTGTCCTCAGCAAGGCCCTGTATAATTGCAGCAACACATCCCTGCGTCTATACTCGAAACCTCTCACAATGAAGGCCAACATACCATTAGCCTTTTTTACCGCCTTGCATGGTTAACTTCAGCGAATTGTGCACAAGGACAGCCAAATCCCGCTGTACACTCCCCTCTCCCAATTTAGAACCATTCAGGTAGTAATCTGCATTCCTGTTTTTGCTTCTCAAGTGAATAACCTCACAATTAACGAAATTATACGACATCTACCATTGAGTTGCCCAGCCGTCCAACCTGTCCAGATCATGCTGTACGATCACTGCATCCTCGTTACAATTCACCCTCCCGCATAACTTGGTATCATCTGCAAACTTTGAGATGTTACATTCTATTCCCTCATCAAAATCATTAATATATATTGTGAATAGCTGGCGTCCAGCACCGACTATGGTACCCCACTAGTTACTGCCTGCCAATTTGAAAAAGGCCCCATCAATCCCTTCTCTTTGTTTCCTCTCTGCCAACCAGTTTTCCATCCACTTCAATACATTTCCCCCAATCCCATGCACTTTAACTTTGCACAATAATCTCCGATGCGGGACTTTGTCAAAAGCCTTCTGAAAGCCCAAATATACCACATCGACTTGATCCCCCTTGTCAACTGTACTGGTCACATCTTCAAAGAATTCCAACAGGTTTGGCAAGCATGATTTTCCCTTCATAAATCCATGCTGATTCTGAATAATCCTGCCACAGCTTTCTAAATGTTCCGCTATAAAGTCCTTGATAATGGATTCAAGCATTTTCCCCACGACCGACGTTTGGCTTCCTGGCCTATAACGTCCTGCATTCTGTCTACCTCCCTTTTTGAATATCGGAGTGACGTGAGCTACCCTCAAATCTGCAGGAACAGTTTCAGACTCTATAGAATCCCGGAAGTTAACCACCAATGCATCCACAATTTTCAGAGCCACCTCCTTAAACGCTCTGGGATGCAATTCGTAGGCCCTGGTGATTTATATGCCTTTAATCCTATCAATTTCCCCAGCACCATTTCTCTACTAATGTCGATCTCCCTTAGTTCTTCCATCTCACTAAACCTTTCATTCTCCAAAATTTCTGGTATCTGATTTTTGTTCTCTTTTGTGAAGGGAAGAACCAAAGCATGTATTCATTGCTCAGCCATTTCTTTGTCCATAATTATGCATTAACTTCTTTCTGTCTCTCGGCGGCCCATATTTCTCTTTACCAATCTCTTCCTCGTCACAAATATATATAGTAACTCTTAGTGTCAATCTTTATGTTCCCTGCAAGTTTCATTTCATACTGAACTTTCTTCTTCTTAATCAATCCCTTTGTCCTTCTTTGCTGAATTCTAAACTGCTCCCAAATCATAGACTAATTTCTTGGCCAAGCTGTATGCTGCTTCCTTGTGTCGGGTGCTATTTCTAATTTCCTTTGAAAGCCATGGATTGGCCTGCTTACCACCTTTGATTTTGTGCCAGACAGGAATGAACAGTTGATGTAGGTGCAGGCAGAGAAATGGGTGACCACCAGAAAGGGCGGTCAGTCAGTGCAGGAATCCCCTGTGGTTGTCCCCCTCTCGAACAGGAAAACCCCTTTGGATACTGTCGGGGGGGATAGCCTATCAGGGGAAAACAGCAGCAGCCAGAGCAGTGGCACCACGGCTGGCTCTGATGTTCAGAAGGGAGGGTCAAAGCGCAGAAGAGTAATAGTAATAGGGGACTCTATAGTCAGGGGCACAGTTAGGCGCTTCTGTGGACGTGAAAGAGACTCCAGGATGGTATGTTGCCTCCCTGGTGCCAGGGTCCAGGATGTCTCCGAACGGGTAGAGGGCATCCTGAAGGGGGAGGGCAAACAGGCAGAGGTTGTTGTACATATTGGTACTAACGACATAGACAGGAAGGGGCATGAGGGTCAGCAGGAGTTCAGAGAGCTAGGCAGAAAGTTAAAAGACAGGACCTCGAGGGTTGTAATCTCGGGATTACTCCCTGGGCCACGTGCCAGTGAGGCGAGAAATAGGAAGATAGAGCAGCTAAACACGTGGCTAAACAGCTGGTGTAGGAGGGAGGGTTTCCATTATCTGGACCACTGGGAGCTCTTCCGGGGCAGGTGTGACCTGTATAAGAAGGACGGGTTGCATCTAAACCGGAGAGGCATAAATATCCTGGCCGCGAAGTTTGCTAGTGTCACACGGGAGGGTTTAAACTAGTATGGCAGGGGTTTGGGCACGGGAGCAATAGGTCAGAAGGTGAGAGCATTGAGGGAGAACTAGGGAATAAGGACAGTGTGGCTCTGAGGCAGAGCAGACAGGGAGAAGTTGCTGAACACAGCGGGTCTGGTGGCCTGAAGTGCATATGTTTTAATGCAATAAGTATTACGGGTAAGGCAGATGAACTTAGAGCTTGGATTAGTACTTGGAACTATGATATTGTTGCCATTACAGAGACCTGGTTGAGGGAAGGGCAGGATTGGCAGCTAAACGTTCCAGGATTTAGATGCTTCAGGCGGGATAGAGGGCGATGTAAAAGGGGAGGCGGAGTTGCGCTACTGGTTCGGGAGAATATCACAGCTGTACTGCGAGAGGACACCTCAGAGGGCAGTGAGGCTATATGGGTAGAGATCAGGAATAAGAAGGGTGCAGTCACAATGTTGGGGGTTTACTACAGGCCTCCCAACAGCCAGCGGGAGATAGAGGAGCAGATAGGTAGACAGATTTTGGAAAAGAGTAAAAACAACAGGGTTGTGGTGATGGGAGACTTCAACTTCCCCAATATTGACTGGGACTCACTTAGTGCCAGGGGCTTAGACGGGGCGGAGTTTGTAAGGAGCATCCAGGAGGGCTTCTTAAAACAATATGTAGACAGTCCAACTAGGGAAGGGGCGGTACTGGACCTGGTATTGGGGAATGAGCCCGGCCAGGTGGTAGATGTTTCAGTAGGGGGGCATTTCGGTAACAGTGACCACAATTCAGTAAGTTTTAAAGTACTGGTGGACAAGGATAAGAGTGGTCCTAGGATGAATGTGCTAAATTGGGGGAAGGCTAATTATAACAATATTAGGCGGGAACTGAAGAACATAGATTGGGGGCGGATGTTTGAGGGCAAATCAACATCTGACATGTGGGAGGCTTTCAAGTGGCAGTTGAAAGGAATTCAGGACCGGCATGTTCCTGTGAGGAAGAAGGATAAATACGGCAAATTTCGGAAACCTTGGATGACGAGAGATATTGTAGGCCTCGTCAAAAAGAAAAAGGAGGCATTTATCAGGGCTAAAAGGATGGGAACAGACGAAGCCTGCGTGGAATATAAGGAAAGTAGGAAGGAACTTAAGCAAGGAGTCAGGAGGGCTAGAAGGGGTCACGAAAAGTCATTGGCAAATAGGGTTAAGGAAAAACCCAAGGCTTTTTACACGTACATAAAAAGCAAAAGGGTAGCCAGGGACAGGGTTGGCCCACTGACGGATAGGCAAGGGAATCTATGTGTGGAGCCAGAGGAAATGGGCGAGGTACTAAATGAATACTTTGCATCAGTATTCACCAAAGAGAAAGAATTGGTAGATGTTGAGCCTGGAGAAGGGTATGTAGATAGCCTGGGTCACATTGAGATCCAAAAAGAAGAGGTGTTGGGTGTCTTAAAAAATATTAAGGTAGATAAGTCCCCAGGGCCTGATGGGATCTACCCCAGAATAATGAAGGAGGCTGGAGAGGAAATTGCTGAGGCCTTGACGGAAATCTTTGGATCGTCGCTGTCTTCAGGGGATGTCCCGGAGGACTGGAGAATAGCCAATGTTGTTCCTCTGTTTAAGAAGGGTAGCAAGGATAATCCCGGGAACTACAGGCCGGTGAGCCTTACTTCAGTGGTAGGGAAATTACTGGAGAGAATTCTTCGAGACAGGATCTACTCCCATTTGGAAGCAAATGGACGTATTAGTGAGAGGCAGCACGGTTTTGTGAAGGGGAGGTCGTGTCTCACTAACTTGATAGAGTTTTTCGAGGAGGTCACTAAGATGATTGATGCAGGTAGGGCAGTGGATGTTGTCTATATGGACTTCAGTAAGGCCTTTGACAAGGTCCCTCATGGTAGACTAGTACAAAAGGTGAAGTCACACGGGATCAGGGGTGAGCTGGCAAGGTGGATACAGAACTGGCTAGGCCATAGAAGGCAGAGAGTAGCAATGGAAGGATGCTTTTCTAATTGGAGGGCTGTGACCAGTGGTGTTCCACAGGGATCAGTGCTGGGGCCTTTGCTCTTTGTAGTATAAATAAATGATTTGGAGGAAAATGTAACTGGTCTGATTCGTAAGTTTGCAGACGACACAAAGGTTGGTGGAATTGCGGATAGCGATGAGGACTGTCGGAGGATACTGCAGGATTTAGATTGTTTGGAGACTTGGGCGGAGAGATGGCAGATGGAGTTTAATCCGGACAAATGTGAGGTTATGCATTTTGGAAAGTCTAATGCAGGTAGGGAATATACGGTGAATGGTAGAACCCTCAAGAGTATTGAAAGTCAAAGAGATCTAGGAGTACAGGTCCACAGGTCACTGAAAGGGGCAACACAGGTGGAGAAGGTAGTCAAGAAGGCATACGGCATGCTTGCCTTCATTGGCCGGGGCATTGAGTATAAGAATTGGCAAGTCATGTTGTAGCTGTATAGAACCTTAGTTAGGCCACACTTGGAGTATAGTGTTCAATTCTGGTCGCCACACTACCAGAAGGATGTGGAGGCTTTAGAGAGGGTGCAGAAGAGATTTACCAGAATGTTGCCTGGTATGGAGGGCATTAGCTATGAGGAGCGGTTGAATAAACTCGGTTTGTTCTCACTGGAACGAAGGAGGTTGAGGGGAGACCTGATAGAGGTATACAAAATTATGAGGGGCATAGACAGAGTGGATAGTCAGAGGCTTTTCCCCAGGGTAGAGGGGTCAATTACTAGGGGGCATAGGTTTAAGGTGAGAGGGGCAAGGTTTAGAGTAGATGTACGTGGCATGTTTTTTACGCAGAGGGTAGAGGGTGCCTGGAACTCGCTACCGGAGGAGGTGGTGGAAGCAGGGACGATAGTGACATTTAAGGGGCATCTTGATAAATACATGAATAGGATGGGAATAGAGGGATACGGACCCAGGAAGTGTAGAAGATTGTAGTTTAGTCGGGCAGCATGGTCGGCACGGGCTTGGAGGGCCGAAGGGCCTGTTCCTGTGCTGTCCATTTCTTTGTTCTTTGTTCTTTTGTTGCCATGGTTTATCCACTTCCATCGCTTTAAGTAACTCTCCCAATCTCTCTCCCTCACGCCTCATATCTTCATTGTTCCCTATATCAAGATTCAGCACCCTAGTCTCCGAATCAACTTCTTCACTCTCCATCTTGATAAAAAATTATATCATGTTGTGGTCTCTCATCCCCAAGGGGTCTCGTACAGCCAGATTGGCAATTACTCCCTTCTCATTACATTGTACCCAATCTAAGATGGCCGGGTCTATAGTTGGTTACACCATATATTGGTCAAGAAAACCATCCCGTATACAGTCCGGGAATTCCTCCTCTCCGGCATTGTGGC
Source organism: Scyliorhinus torazame (assembly GCF_047496885.1). Taxonomy (NCBI): domain Eukaryota; kingdom Metazoa; phylum Chordata; class Chondrichthyes; order Carcharhiniformes; family Scyliorhinidae; genus Scyliorhinus; species Scyliorhinus torazame. Next base: position 58,194,820 of record NC_092729.1, on the reverse strand, counting down.
TCCCACCTCACCACTGCAGTTTTGGATTCTATATGTGACACCCATTAATATCTTTTGTCCCTTGGCATTTCTCAACTGTACCCATACAGATTCCACATTGTCAGAGCTGAAATCCTTTCGCACTGCTGTGTTAATTTCGTCTTTATCCAGCAGCGGCACGCCACCATCTTTTCTTTTATACCCGTCCTTCCGAAATACTGAAAACCCTGGGATATGCAGTTCTCATCCCTATTCCCCCTGCAGCCATGTCTCCGTAATCCCAATGATGCCATATTCATTGATTTCTATCTGTGCGATTAGTTCACCCACTTCATTGGAAATGTTCTGTGCATTAAGGCACGGACTCTTTAAGTGTGGCTTTTTCACGAAGTTTTTCTTGCTCCCAATATTTTTCTCTATTGCCCTGTTTGAATTTTGCCCTCGGTTTCTCCACCCATCACTTTTCTTCTTCACTTTTCTACCTTTTGCTTTTGTCCGTGCTCCCTCTTTCTCTGTCTCCTTGCATAGGTGCCCATCCCCCTGGCATATTAATTTAATCGATCTCCAACCGCTCTAGCAAATACCCCCTAGGATATCAGTCCCAGTCCTGCCCAGGTGTAACCCGTCCAGTTTGTGCAGGTCCCACCGCCCCCCGAACCGGTCCCAATGCCCCAGAAATCTAAAACCCTCCCCCTGAAACCATCTCTTCAGCCACGTATTCATCCTATATATTCTGTCATTTCTACTCTCACTAGCACGTGGCACCGGTAGTAATCCTGTGACCCGATTACCTTTGAGGTCCGATTTCTTAATTTCCATCCTAATTCCCTGTATTCTGCTTGTAGGACCTCATCCTTTTTTTTGACCTATGTCGTTTAGGTGGGGACCTGGGTTAAGGGGATATGGTGGCGGTCTGGGCTTAAGTAAGGTGCTCTCTCCAAGGGCCGGCGTAGACATGATGCGCGGAATGGCCTCCTTCTGCACTGTAAATCCTTTTCAATGTGACAGATCCCAGACTGACCAATTACTCCTGCCTGTGACTACTCGGTGCCATGACTAATTCTGCTCCCTAGTTACCAGCCCCTACCCTGACTAATTAACCACTATGGTGTTTAATGCCCCCTCCCTGTGAACAGCCCCTACCTTAGTTAATTCCTCCTGCCTGTGAACTTACCATTGCATGACTACTTCCCATCCTCTGTGAACAGCCGCTACACTGACTTATTCTCGTTTCCCTGTGAGCAGCTGCTTCCCTGACTTATTACCCTGCCAGTGAACAGCCCCTACCCTGACTAATTCCCCTGCCAGTGAACAACACCTACCCTGACTAATTCCCCTGCCAGTGAACAACCCCTACCCTGACTAATTCCCCTGCCAGTGAACAACCCCTACCCTGACTAATTCCCCTGCCAGTGAACAGCCCCTACCCTGACTAATTCCCCTGCCAGTGAACAGCCCCTACCCTGACTAATTCCCCTGCCAGTGAACAGCCCCTACCCTGACTAATTCCCCTGCCAGTGAACAGCCCCTACCGTGACTAATTCCCCTGCTAGTGAACAGCCCCTTCCCTGACTGATTCCCCTGCCAGTGAACAGTCCCTACCCTGACTAAATCCCCTGCCAGTGAACAGCCCCTACCCTGACTAATTCCCCTGCCAGTGAACAATCCCTACCCTGACTAATTCCCCTGCCAGTGAACAGCCCCTACCCTGACTAATTCCCCTGCCAGTGAACAGTCCCTACCCTGACTAATCCCCCTGCCAGTGAACAGCCCCTACCCTGACTAATTCCCCTGCCAGTGAACAGCCCCTACCCTGACTAATTCCCCTGCCAGTGAACAACCCCTACCCTGACTAATCCCCTGCCAGTGAACAGCCCCGACCCTGACTAATTCCCCTGACAGTGAACAACCCCTACCCTGACTAATTCCCCTGACAATGAACAGCCCCTACCCTGACTAATTCCCCTGCCAGTGAACAGCCCCTACCCTGACTAATTCCCCTGCCAGTGAACAGCCCCTACCCTGACTAATTCCCCTGCCAGTGAACAGCCCCTACCCTGACTAATTCCCCTGCCAGTGAACAGCCCCAACCCTGACTAATTCCCCTGCCAGTGAACAACCCCTACCCTGACTAATTCCCCTGCCAGTGAACAGCCCCTTCCCTGACTAATTCCCCTGCCAGTGAACAGCCCCTACCCTGACTAATTCCCCTGCCAGTGAACAACCCCTACCCTGACTAATTCCACTGCCAGTGAACAGCCCCAACCCTGACTAATTCCCCTGCCAGTGAACAGCCCCTACCCTGACTAATTCCCCTGCCAGTGAACAACCCCTACCCTGACTAATTCCCCTGCCAGTAAACAGCCCCTACCCTGACTAATTCCCCTGCCAGTGAACAACCCCTACCCTGACTAATTCCCCTGCCAGTGAACAACCCCTACCCTGACTAATTCCCCTGCCAGTGAACAGCCCCTACCCTGACTAATTCCCCTGCCAGTGAACAGCCCCTACCCTGACTAATTCCCCTGCCAGTAAACAGCCCCTACCCTGACTAATTCCCCTGCCAGTGAACAACCCCTACCCTGACTAATTCCCCTGCCAGTGAGCAGGCCCTACCCTGACTAATTCCACTGCCAGTGAGCAGGCCCTACCCTGACTAATTCCCCTGCCAGTGAACTACCCCTTCCCTGACTAATTCCCCTGCCAGTGAACAGCCCCTTCCCTGACTAATTCCCATTCTTGTGAGCAGCACCTACATTGACGAATTTCACCAGTGCTTTGAACACCTACGCAGTCCAACAGTTCTACGAATTTTAGGTGTTGTCATCTTCTTAGGCAAATTCATACCTTTTCTATCAATCAGAACAACAGCTCTGAGAAACTTGATCAAAAAATCTACCTCTTTCGAATGGACAAGTAATCATCAAGCAGAGTGGCTTGATTGAAAATCGTAATTAACGACTGCACCTGTATTAGCATCTTTCGATCCAAATAGAAATACGAAAATTTCGACTGATGCGTGTCAGGACAGAATAAGAGCGGGACTGTTGCAAAAAGATTATAGATCATCTTGCGTTCCTGTTGCGTATGCCTTTAGTGCGATGAATGCAACAGAATGTCAATATGCTCAAATTGAAAAAGAGTGTCTTGGACTACTAACAGGCGTATTTGCCTCCTCGCTGGTGATGTCCTCTCGTTTTGGAATAGGATAGCCTTCCATCATGATGTTGTTGTTGAGATCCTTGGGGTATAATATATCCGTAGATCACCTGATGGTTTCTTCACGCAAACGACCGAACTGACCCAGTCAGTCGGTTCAGTGACTCTTGAAATAAATCCTTGTTGTTTTAGCCTTCCCAATTCTAGTCTTTATCTTTCTCTTCGTGGAGCATAAAATGTCCAACGAGGATGTAGCAAAGGTTTTGCATCCGTCCTTAACAAGATCTTATACTTGAATGCAAGTGTACTCGTGTCTTTAAAGACACCTGCACTGAAGTTCTGTGATTCTATGATTAAATGGTCACTTTTGAGGAAGGAGTCATTTTCCAGCCTCCTATTACTGCAGAAAATGGTTGAAATGGTCCTTGTTTAATGTCGGATAGTGTTTTAATAATATCTGTTTCATTCTGTATACTGTTTAAATGGTCCTTGTTTAATGTCGGACATTGTTTTAATGATACCTGTTTTATTATGTATACTGTTTAAATGGTCCCTGTTTAATGTCGGACATTGTTTTAATAATCTTTGGTTTTTTTTGTGTGGATACTGTTTAAATGGTCTCTGTTTAATATGAGAAACTGTTTAAATGGCCATTTTTGCGGGGAGAGCACTATTTAAATCGGCTCTTTAACGTTATACCCTTTTTAAATAGTCTGTGTTGACTAGAGGTCACTATTTAAATATTCTCCGTTTGATGTAGGTCCAGGGCAGTATTTTAGTTCTCTCTGTTGAGTGGAGGACACGTTTTCAATCATCTCTTTTGAATGTAGGACTGTATTTAAATAGGCGCAGTTTCATGTAGGAAACTGGTTAATTGGTCTATTTAATGTGTGACAATGTTTAAATGACCTCACATTTTTAAAGTAGTTTGTATTTAATATCTTACACGGCTTAAATAGTCTCTGTTAAATTCAGGACACTGGTTTCATCAACTATTATTAAAATGGATATGTTTTTAATGTTAGTCTCCGCTTCATGTCGGACACATGTTCAAAGGTCGTTCATGGGATGTGGGCACCGCCGCCTGTGACAGAATTTTCTGCCAATCCTAAATGTTGGGGCAGTTAAGAGTCAACAACATTGCTGTGGGTCTGAAGTCACATGTAGGCCGGACCAGGAAAAAGCGGCAGATTTCCTGTCTAAAGGACATTTGTGAACCAGATGGGTTTTTATGACAATAGACAATTGTTTCATGGTCACTATCAGACTTTCAGCGAATTCAAATGTCACCAACTGCCATGGTGGGACTTGAACCTGCGTCCCAAGAGCTTTACTTAGGCTCTACTGAGTCTTTGGTTAACTAGTCCAATGAAAATACCACTACGCCACCGCCTCCCCTCTACCCTTACAACATGTTGTCACTAACCGAATCTCGTCCCCATTCTCTCTTTGCACTCCGCACCCAGTGACAGTCATGCCCATCTCTCCGAATCCTTTGTAAACACACTGAAAATCTTCCTTAGCCCCTCATTCCTTCCCCACCCATTGAAATGATTTAAGTTCCCTTGACCCCTGTCACCGCCGCTTTCCTATCCACTGAAATGTTTCCCAGCACCATCTGCACTCACTGGGAATTCCCCTCACTATTCTTCTCCCTCCGACCGTTCAAAATATCTTGGAGCAAGATGAATCCATCTGTGACGCATAAAACCTCTTCCCCTCCAGAGGGAATATTGTTCAGTCCCCTAAAACCTTTCCCAGTCCTCTAATACCCTTTGCGGTAACCTGCAACCCAGCACGGTGCCCTGAACCCCACCATGGCGACTAGAAACCCTTCACGGTGTGCTGAACCCCGCCATGGCGACTAGAAACCCTTTACGGTGCCCTGAACCTCTCCATGGCGCCGAGACCCTTCACGTTGCCCTGCACCCCTCCATGGCGCCTAGAAACCCTTCAAGGTGCCCTGAACCCCTCCATGGCGCCTATAAACTCATCAAGCTGTCCTGCACCCCTCCATGGCGCCTATAGACCCTTCAAGGAGTCCTAAAAAAACCCATGCCGCCGAGAAATCCTTCACGGTATCCGAAACCCTCCATGGCGCCCAAAGACCCTTCACGGTGCCCTGAACCCCTCCATGGCGCCTAGAAACCCTTCAAGGTGCCCTGCACCCCTCCATGGCGCCTCGAAACCCTTCAAGATGCTCTGAACCCCTCCATGGCGCCTAGAAACTCATAAAGGTGTCCTGCACCCCTCCATGGCGCCTATAGACCCGTCAAGGAGTCCTAAAAACCCCCATGGCGCCTAAAAATCCATCACCGTGTTCTAACCCGCCATGGCGCCTAGAAACACTTCAAGGTGTCCTGAACCCCTCCATGCCGCCTAGAAACACTTCAAGGTGTCTTAAAGCCCTCCATGGCGCCGGAAATAACCCTTAACGGTGCCCTGAACCCATTCATGGCACCTGGAAACTCTTCACGATGTCCTGAATCCGTCCATGGCGCCCATAGACCCTTCACGGTGTCCTGAACCACTCCTTGGCGCCGAGAGACCTTCCCGTTTTCCGGAATCCCTCCATGGCACCTAGAAACCCTTCAGGGTGCCCTGAAACGCTCCATGGTACCCAGAGACCCTTCATTGTGCCCTGAACCCCTACCTAGCACCTAGAGACCTTCACTGTGCCCTGAACCCCTACATGGCACCTAGAGGCCCTCCACTCTGCCCTGAACCCCTACATGGTGGCTAGAAAATCTTCACACAGTACAGAGTTTCATCCCAAAGAAAAGAAAGGTTTTCAGAGGGCGGGAATAGGCAGCCATGGCTGACAAAGGAAGTTAGGGAATATATCAAAGCAAAAGAGAAAGCCTATAATGTGGCAAAGAGTAGTGGGAAGTCAGAAGATTGGGAAGGCTACAAAAACAAACAGAGGATAACAAAGAGAGAAATAAGGAAAGAGAGGATCAATTATGAAGGTAGGCTGGCCAGTAACATTAGGAATGATGGTAAACGTTTCTTTAAATACATGAAAAACAAACTGGAGGCAAAAGTAGACATTGGGCCGCTCCAAAATGACGCTGGTAATCTAGTGATGGGAGACATGGAAATAGCTGAGGAACTAAATAAGTACTTTGCGTCAGTCTTCACAGTAGAAGACATGAGTAATATCCCAACAATTCAGGAGAGTCAGGGGGCAGAGTTGAATATGGTAGCCATCACAAAGGAGAAAGTTCTAGAGAAACTAAGAGGTCTAAAAATTGATAAATCTCCGGGCCCAGATGGGCTACCTCCTAGAGTTCTAAAGGAGATATCTGAAGAAATAGTGGAGGAGTTAGTTATGATCTTTCAAAAGTCACTGGAGTCAGGGAAAGTCCCAGAGGATTGGAGAATCGCTGTTGTAATCCACCTGTTCAAGAAGGGGACAAGGAAAAAGATGGAAAATTTTAGGCCAATTAGCCTAACCTCGGTTGTGGCAAGATACTAGGATCCATTGTTCAGGATTAGATTTCTAAATTCTTGGAAGTGCAGGGTCGGATTAGGACAAGTCCGCATGGATTTAGTAAGGGGAGGTCGTGCCTGCTAGAGTTCTTTGAAGAGATAACAAATAGGTTGGACCATGGAGAGCCAATGGATGCTATCTATCTTGACTTCCAAAAGGCCTTTGATAAGGTGCCTCACGGGAGACTGCTGAGTAAAATGACCAAATGGTATTCGAGGCAAGGTACTAACTTGGATTGACGATTGGCTGCCAGGCAGAAGGCAGAGAGTTGGGATAAAAGGTTCTTTTTCGGAATGGCAACCGGTGACGAGTGGTGTCCCGCAGGGTTCAGTGTTGGGGCCACAGCTGTTCTCTTTATATATTAACGATCTAGATGACGGGACTGGGGGAATTCTGGCTAAGTTTGCCGATGATACAAAGATAGGTGGAGGGGCAGGTAGTATGGAAAAGGTGGGGTGGCTGCAGAAAGATTTAGACAGTTTAGGAGAGTGGTCCAAGAAATGGCTAATGAAATTCAACGTGGGCAAGTGCGAGGTCTTGCAGTTTGGAAAAAAGAATAGAGGCATGGACTATTTTCTAAACGGTGACAAAATTCATAATGCTGAAGTGCAAAGGGACTTGGGAGTCCTAGTCCAGGATTCTCTAAAGGTAAACTTGCAGGTTGAGTCCATAATTAAGAAAGCAAATGCAATGTTGTCATTTATCTCAAGAGACTTGGAATATAAAAGCAGGGATGTACTTCTGAAGATTTATACAGTATTAGTTAGGCCCCATTTAGAATACTGTGAGCAATTTTGGGCCCCATACCTCAGGAAGGACATACTGGCACTGGAGCGGGTCCAGCGGAAATTCACACGGATGATCCCAGGAATGGTAGGCCTAACATACGATGAACGTCTGAGGATCCTGGGATTATATCCATTGGAGTTTAGGAGGTTGAGGGGAGATCTAATAGAAACTTACAATATAATGAATGGCTGAGATAGGGTGGACGTAGGGAAGTTGTTTCCCTTAGCAGGGGAGACTAGGACCCGGGGGCACAGCCTTAGAATAAAAGGGAGTCACTTTAGAACAGAGATGTGGAGAAATGTCTTCAGCCAGAGAGTGGTGGATCTGTGGAATTCGTTGCCACAGAGGGCGATGGAGGCCGGGACGTTGAGTGTCTTTAAGACAGAAGTTGATAAATTCTTGATTTCTCGAGGAATTAAGGGCTATGGCGAGAGACCGGGTAAATGGAGTTGAAATCAGCCATGATTGAATGGCGGAGTGGACTCGATGGGCCGAATGGCCTTACTTCCGATCCTATGTCTTATGGTCTTCCGGTGCCCTGAACCCCTCCATTGCGCCTGAACACCCGTCAGGGTGCCCTGCATCCTTCCATGGGGCCTTGAAACCCTTCACGGTGCCCTGAACCTTTCCATGGCGCCTAGAGACCCTTATCCGTGTTGTGAAACACACCATGGCGTCTAGAAACCGTGAACGGTTCCCGGAAAACTTTTGTGGCGTCCTCAAAACATCCGCGGTGCCCTGAAAAGTGAATGCAAACCTCAGCACCCACTCAACAATTCCTCCACACTCTGATCTCCTGCACCATCCCCTGAATTATGATCTCAGCTTAGGAATCACTTCACCATCTTCTTACTCACCCACTAAATCCCTTCCCTATTTTCTGAATAAATTGCCGAGCTCCAGAACCATTTCCATGGTTACCTTCTATCACTTCCAGACCCCCAGCCCGTTCTCCATAGCCCAGTACTTGTGAGACATCCTTGCATGTAAATGGTCAGAGAGCTGATATTGTGATGATGTTGCCCCCTATCTTATCTCAGACCATTTGCACTGACCTCCCCATCCTTTCTCTGGAATGTTCACATCTGTGCCCAGCCTCAATTCAAACCGGACACCTTCGCTACAGACAGCCTGATCCTGAGGGTTAACAAGACATGAAGCAGTGACCAATGCAGTAAGATTTATTTCTGATTACAGGCCATTATCCAGACAGCAGGAATACAAGGTCAGGTGTTAGAGGAGTGAAGTAATCAATTAGCCTGTTTTCCAGGAAAGAAGCTTCCTTTCAGTGAGAACATGGAGATCCCGGGTTGATGGTCGCCCCTCACTGGATCATACATCTTTACCTTCAATCCGATTTTGACCCATCATCGTTTCGGGAAGGGAGACAGTCACGTGCCATCTTCTCAGTGATTGGCGGATCACTGTATCTGGCCACGGCTTTCAGCCGATGTTTTGGAATATAATACTCTAAAAGTAAAAGAAAACATGATGAAGGAACTAATTACGGGTTGTTCAGTCTGATGGAGAACAATGAGAAAACAGAAAGCAGAATCTATCAGCCTGACAGGGACACACTCGGCACAAAGCAGCAACATTACGTTTGTGGTATATAATAATATTCTACAGATTACAGCCTCACACCCCAAGACTTGAATAAACTCACTCCGTCTCCCCACCTCCTGTTGTGCACAAACTCACTCACTCCCGCCACCTCCCGCTCTGTAGAAACTCACTCCCTCCACCTGCTGGTCTGTACAAATTCACTCCCTCCACGTCCTGATCTGTACAAACTCACTCCCTCCACCTACTGGTCTGGTACAAACTCCCTCCCTCCACCTCCTGGTCTGCACAAACTCACTCCCTTCACCTTCTCGTCTGATACAAACTCCCTTACTCCACGTCCTGGTCTGTACAAACTCACTCACACCACCTCCTGTTCTGTACAAACTCCATCCCTACACCTCCTGGTCTGTACAAACTCACTCCCTCCACGTCCTGGTCTGTACAAACTCACTCCCTCCACCTACTGGTCTGGTACAAACTCCCTCCCTCCACCTCCTGGTCTGCACAAACTCACTCCCTTCAGCTTCTCGTCTGATACAAACTCCCTCCCTCCACGTCCTGGTCTGTACAAACTCACTCCCTCCACCTACTGGTCTGGTACAAACTCCCTCCCTCCACCTCCTGGTCTGCACAAACTCACTCCCTTCAGCTTCTCGTCTGATACAAACTCCCTCCCTCCACGTCCTGGTCTGTACAAACTCACTCACACCACCTCCTGTTCTGTACAAGCTCCCTCCCTCCACCTCCTGGTCTGCACAAACTCACTCCCTCCACATCCTGGTCTGCACAAACTCCCTCCCTACACCTCCTGGTCTGCACAAACTCACTCCCTCCCTCCACCTCTTGGTCTGTACATACTCACTCCCTCCACCTCCTGGTCTGCACAAACTCACTCCCTCCATCTCCTGGTCTGCACCAACTCACTCCCTCCCTCCACCTCCTGGTCTGTACAAACTAACTCCCTCCACCTCCTGGTCTGATACAAACTCACTCCCTCTTCCTCCTGGTCTGTACAAACTCACTCACTCCACCTCCTGGTCTGTACAAACTCCCCCTCCCTCCACCTCCTGGTCTGCACAAACTCACTCCCTCCACCTCCTGGTCTGATACAAACTCACTCCCTCCACCTCGTGGTCTGTACAAAATCCCTCCCTCCACGTCCTGGTTTGTACAAACTGACTCATTCACCTCCTGGTCGGTACAATCTCCCCCTCCCTCCACCTCCTGGTCTGCACAAACTCACTCCCTCCACCTCATGGTCCGATACAAACTCACTCCCTCCACCTCCTGGTCTGTACAAACTAACTCCCTCCACCTCCTGGTCTGTACAAACTCACTCCCTCCACCTCCTGGTCTGTACAAACTCACTCGCTCCACGTCCTGGTCTATACAAACTAACTCCCTCCATCTACTGGTCTGGTACAAACTCCCTCCCTCCACCTCCTGGTCTGCACAAACTCACTCCCTTCACCTTCTCGTCTGATACAAACTCCCTCCCTCCACGTTATGGTCTGTACAAACTCACTCACACCACCTCCTGTTCTGTACAAACTCCCTCCCTCCACCTCCTGGTCTGCACAAACTCACTCCCTCCACATCTTGGTCTGCACAAACTCACTCCCTCCTCCTCCTGGTCTGCACAAACTCACTCCCTCCCTCCACCTCCTGGTCTGTACATACTCACACCCTCCACCTCCAAGTCTGCACAAACTCACTCCCTCCATCTCCTAATCTGCACCAACTCACTCCCTCCCTCCACCTCCTGGTCAGTACAAACTCACTCCCTCCACCTCCTGGTCTGATACAAACTCACTCCCTCTTCCTCCTGGTCTGTACAAACTCACTCACTCCACCTCCTGGTCTGTACAAACACCCCCTCCCTCCACCTCCTGGTCTGCACAAACTCACTCCCTCCACCTCCTGGTCTGTACAAAATCCCTCCCTCCACGTCCTGGTTTGTACAAACTGACTCATTCACCTCCTGGTCGGTACAAACTCCCCCTCCCTCCACCTCCTGGTCTGCACAAACTCACTCCCTCCACCTCATGGTCTGATACAAACTCACTCCCTCCACCTCCTGGTCTGTACAAACTAACTCCCCCACCTCCTGGTCTGTACAAACTCACTACCTCCACCTCCTGGTCTGTTAAAATTCCCTCCCTCCACCTCCTGGTCTGTACAAACTCCCTCCCTCCACCTACTGGTCTGTACAAACTCCCTCCCTCCACATCCTGGATTGCACAAACTCACTCCCTCCACCTCCTGGTCTGTACAAACAACCCTCCCTCCACCTCCTGGTCTGATACAAACTCCCTCCCTCTTCCTCCTGGTCTGTACAAACTCACTCACTCCACCTCCTGGTCTGTACAAACTCCCCCTCCCTCCATCTCCTGGTCTGCACAAACTCACTCCCTCCACCTCCTGGTCTGATACAAACTCACTTCCTCCACCTCCTTGTCTGTACAAAATCCCTCCCTCCACGTCCTGGTTTGTACAAACTGACTCATTCACCTCCTGGTCGGTACAAACTCCCCCTCCCTCCACCTCCTGGTCTGCACAAACTCACTCCCTCCACCTCATGGTCTGATACAAACTCACTCCCTCCACCTCCTGGTCTGTACAAACTAACTCCCTCCACCTCCTGGTCTGTACAAACTCACTACCTCCACCTCCTGGTCTGTTAAAATTCCCTCCCTCCACCTCCTGGTCTGTAGAAACTCCCTCCCTCCACCTACTGGTCTGTCCAAACTCCCTCCCTCCACATCCTGGATTGCACAAACTCACTCCCTCCACCTCCTGGTCTGTACAAACTCCCCCTCCCTCCACCTCCTTGTCTGCACAAACTCACTCCCTCCACCTCCTGGTCTGATACAAACTCTCTCCCTCCACCCCCTGGTCTGAACAAACTTACTCCCTCCACCTCCTGCTCTGAACAAACTCACTCCCTCCACCTCCTGGTCAGTACAAATTCTCTCCCTCCACCTCCTGGTCGGTACGAACTCCCTCCCTCCACCCCCTGGTCTGTACAAACTCCCTCCCTCCACCTCCTGGTCTGCACAAACTCCCTCCCTCCACCTCCTGGTCTGCACAAACTCACTCCCTCCCTCCACCTCCTGGTCTGCACAATCTCCCTCCCTCCACGTCCTGCTCTGTACAAACTCAACAACACCACCTCCTGGTCTGTACAAACTCACTCCCTCCACCTCATGGAGTTTGTATCAGAATACAAAGTCCCTCCCTCCAGGTCCTGGTCTGTAGAAACTCACTCACTCCACCTCCTAGTCTGCACAAACTCCCTCCCTCCACGTCATGGTCTGCACAAACTCACTCCCTCCATCTCCTGGTCTGCAGCAACTCACTGCCTCCCTCCACCTCCTGGTCTGTACAAACTCACTCCCTCCACCTCCTGGTCTGATACAAACTCACTCCCTCTTCCTCCTGGTCTGTACAAACTCACTCACTCCACCTCCTGGTCTGTACAAACGCCCCCTCCCTCCACCTCCTGGTCTGCACAAACTCACTCCCTCCACCTCCTGGTCTGATACAAACTCACTTCCTCCACCTCCTTGTCTGTAAAAAATCCCTCCCTCCACGTCCTGGTTTGTACAAACTGACTCATTCACCTCCTGGTCGGTACAAACTCCCCCTCCCTCCACCTCCTGGTCTGCACAAACTCACTCCCTCCACCTCATGGTCTGATACAAACTCACTCCCTCCACCTCCTGGTCTGTACAAACTAACTCCCTCCACCTCCTGGTCTGTACAAACTCACTACCTCCACCTCCTGGTCTGTTAAAATTCCCTCCCTCCACCCCCTGGTCTGTACAAACGCACTCCCTCCACCTCCTGGTCTGTACAAACACTCCCTCTCTCTACCTTCTGGTCTGTACAGACTCATTCTTCCGTCCACCACCTGTTCTGTACAAAGTTACTCCCTATCTCCACCTTCTGGTCTGTACAAACGCACTCCCTCTCTCAACCTTCTGGTCTGATACAAACACCCTCCCTCCACCTCCTGGTCTGCACAATCTCCCTCCCTCCACCTCCTGGTCTGATACAAACTCCCTCCCTCCACGTCCTGGTCTGTACAAACTCACTCACTCCACCTCCTGGTTTGTACAAACCCCCCCTCCCTCCACCTCCTGGTCTGCATAAACTCCCTCCCTCCACCTCCTGGTCTGCACAAACTCACTCAAACCACATGCTGGTCTGTACAAACTCCCTCCCTCCACCTCCTGGTCTGCACAAACTCCCTCCCTCCACCTCCTGGTCTGCACAAACTCCCTCCCTCCCTCCACCTCCTGGTCTGCACAATCGCCCTCCCTCCACGTCCTGGTCTGTACAAACTCAATAACACCACCTCCTGGTCTGTACAAACTCACTCCCTCCACCTCATGGAGTTTGTATCAGAAAACAAAGTCCCTCCCTCCAGGTCCTGGTCTGTAGAAACTCACTCACTCCACCTCCTAGTCTGCACAAACTCCCTCCCTCCACGTCATGGTCTGCACAAACTCACTCCCTCCATCTCCTGGTCTGCACCAACTCACTGCCTCCCTCCACCTCCTGGTCTATACAAACTCACTCCCTCCACATCCTGGTCTGTACAAACTCCCTCCCTCCACATCCTGGATTGCACAAACTCACTCCCTCCACCTCCTGGTCTGTACAAACTGCCCCTCCCTCCACCTCCTTGTCTGCACAAACTCACTCCATCCACCTCCTGGTCTGATACAAACTCTCTCCCTCCACCCCCTGGTCTGTACAAACTTACTCCCTCCACCTCCTGCTCTGAACAAACTCACTGCCTCCACCTCTTGGTCAGTACAAATTCTCTCCCTCCACCTCCTGGTCGGTACGAACTCCCTCCCTCCAACTACTGGTCTGTACAAACTCCCTCCCTCCACCTCCTGGTCTGTACAAACACTCCCTCTCTCTACCTTCTGGTCTGTACAGACTCATTCTTCCGTCCACCACCTGCTCTGTACAAAGTTACTCCCTCTCTCCACCTTCTGGTCTGTACAAACGCACTCCCTCTCTCCACCTTCTGGTCTGATACAAACACCCTCCCTCCACCCCCTGGTCTGCACAATCTCCCTCCCTCCACCTCCTGGTCTGATACAAACTCCCTCCCTCCACGTCCTGGTCTGTACAAACTCACTCACTCCACCTCCTGGTCTGTACAAACCCCCCCCCCCTCCCTCCACCTCCTGGTCTGCATAAACTCCCTCCCTCCACCTCCTGGTCTGCACAAACTCACTCACACCACATCCTGGTCTGTACAAACTCCCTCCCTCCACCTCCTGGTCTGCACAAACTCCCTCCCTCCACCTGCTGGTCTGCACAAACTCACTCCCTCCCTCCACCTCCTGGTCTGCACAATCTCCCTCCCTCCACGTCCTGGTCTGTACAAACTCATTAACACCACCCCCTGGTCTGTACAAACTCACTCCCTCCACCTCATGGAGTTTGTATCAGAATACAAAGTCCCTCCCTCCAGGTCCTGGTCTGCAGAAACTCACTCACTCCACCTCCTCGTCTGCACAAACTCCCTCCCTCCACGTCATGGTCTGCACAAACTCACTCCCTCCAGCTCCTCGTCTGCACAAGCACACTCCCTCCACCTCGTGGTCTGATACATACTCCCTCCCTCCACCTACTGGTGAGTACAAAGTCACTCTCTCCACCTCGTGGTCTGTACAAACTCACTCCCTCCCTCCACCACCTGGTCTGTACAAACGCACTCCCTCTCTCCACCTTCTGGTCTGATACAAACACCCTCCCTCCACCCCCTGGTCTGCACAATCTCCCTCCCTCCACCTCCTGGTCTGATACAAACTCCCTCCCTCCACGTCCTGGTCTGTACAAACTCACTCACTCCACCTCCTGGTCTGTACAACCCCCCCCCTCCCTCCACCTCCTGGTCTGCATAAACTCCCTCCCTCCACCTCCTGGTCGGCACAAATTCACTCACACCACATCCTGGTCTGTACAAACTCCCTCCCTCCACCTCCTGGTCTGCACAAACTCCCTCCCTCCACCTGCTGGTCTGCACAAACTCACTCCCTCCCTCCACCTCCTGGTCTGCACAATCTCCCTCCCTCCACGTCCTGGTCTGTACAGACTCATTAACACCACCTCCTGGTCTGTACAAACTCACTCCCTCCACCTCATGGAGTTTGTATCCACCTCGTGGTCTGTACAAACTCACTCCCTCCCTCCACCACCTGGTCTGTACAAACGCACTCCCTCTCTCCACCTTCTGGTCTGATACAAACACCCTCCCTCCACCCCCTGGTCTGCACAATCTCCCTCCCTCCACCTCCTGGTCTGATACAAACTCCCTCCCTCCACGTCCTGGTCTGTACAAACTCACTCACTCCACCTCCTGGTCTGTACAACCCCCCCCTCCCTCCACCTCCTGGTCTGCATAAACTCCCTCCCTCCACCTCCTGGTCGGCACAAACTCACTCACACCACATCCTGGTCTGTACAAACTCCCTCCCTCCACCTCCTGGTCTGCACAAACTCCCTCCCTCCACCTGCTGGTCTGCACAAACTCACTCCCTCCCTCCACGTCATGGTCTGCACAAACTCACTCCCTCCAGCTCCCTCTCTCTACCTTCTGGTCTGTACAAACTGACTCCCTCCGTCCACCACCTGGTCTGTACTAAGTCAATCCCTCTCTCCACCTCCTGGTCTGTACAAACGCACTCCCTCTCTCCACCTTCTGGTCTGTACAAACGCACTCCCTCTCTCCACCTTCTGGTCTGTACAAACTCACTCCCTCCCTCCACATCCTGGTCTGTACAAACACACTCCCTCCGCCCACCTCCTGGCCTGTACAAACTGACTCCATCCCTCCACCTCTTGGTTGTGTACAAACGAATTCCTTCCCTCCCACCCTCTCCTTTTCCTGTACAGACTCACACCCGCCCTGTCTCCCACACAACGTCTTCTACAGACTCCGCTCCTCCCTCCTACTCACTGAACTGCACAGAATAATTTCCCTCCCTCTCTATGATTTAAAGTGATCCTCGCTCAATATCGACCTCCCACTTTCTGCCCTAGACAGATTTTGTCTTTCTAACTCTCTGATGTCTGCAGAATTACTCCCTCTCTCACACTCCCTGGCCAATACGCAACCGGTCCCTCCATTCCACTTCCTGTCCTACACAGACTCCCTCCCACCCGCCAGTCTGCGCAGATTCACTCACTCCCTCTGTCCCACTTCCTGCTGTGTTCAATCCTACTCCCTCACTCCCCCTCTCCGGTCTGTTGGTTTTCTCTCTGAACTGCAGAGCATCTCTGTGCGTTGCCTCAGGATGGAGAACACCACCCCCACTATTCAGGAACACAGAGAATAAAACTTATATTTAGAGAACTGTTCGCAGCACCCAAAGAATCAAAACAGTTTCAGTGACAAGGGACGTTTACTCAAGGACCAACAATGTTTACTCCAAAAACAGTGCGGTCAGTCATTTCACAGAATATCTCACAAAATAGAAAATTAGATGTGACGGATGTAGAGTTTCTGTTTGCCTTCGTGCAGAGAGTGATGTTGGTGCAGAACAATGCGAGAACCCCAGCTCCACACAGAATAACCACAGCATAACCTATATATTCCCTCTCCGAGGAAGAGGTCGACAGGGTAACCATTTGCTGCTTCCTCCAGAACACCACACTTCCGCAGTGCTGAGCCCCATCTTTGCAGTGGAATATCAGCCCACAACAATGCAGCAGTCACACAGTGCTGAGCCCCATGTGCTGGAGTGAGACATCAATAAAAAACAATGCAGCGCTCCCGCAGTGCTGAGCCCCATGTACTGGAGTGAGACATCAATCCACAACAATGCAGCGCTCCCACTGTGAGACATCAATCCACAACAATGCAGCAGTGACACAGTGGAACATCAATCCACAACAGTGTAGCGTTCTCGCAGTGCTGAGCTACATGTACAGTAGTGAAACATCAACCCCCAACAGTGCAGCACTCCCGCAGTGCTGAACTCTAAGTACTTGAGTGAAACATGAAGACACAACAGTGCCGCACTCCCGCAGTGCTGAGCTCCATATCCTGGAGTGGAACATCAATGTACAACAGTGCAGAATTCCCGCAGTGCTGAGCGCCGTGCGCTGGTGTGTGATCTCAACCCACAACAATGCAGCACTTGCGCAATGCTGAGCTCCATGTACTGGTGCGGGACATCAAACCACAACAGTGCAGCATTCCCGCAGTGCTCAGCTCCATGTACTGGACTGGGACACCAACCACAACAGTGCAGCATTCCCGCAGTGCTCAGCTCCGTGCACTGGTGCGGGACATCAAACCACAACAGTGCCGCACTCCCGCAGTGCTCAGCTCCATGTACTGGACTGGGACACCAACCACACCAGTGGAGCATTCCCGCAGTGCTCAGCTCCATGCACTGGTGCGAGACATCAAACCACAACAGTGCAGCATTCCCGCAGTGCTCAGCTCCATGTACAGGACTGGGACACCAACCACAACAGTGCAGCATTCCCGCAGTGCTCAGCTCCATGCACTGGTGCGGAACATCAAACCACAACAGTGCCGCACTCCCGCAGTGCTCAGCTCCATGTACAGGACTGGGACACCAACCACAACAGTGCAGCATTCCGCAGTGCTCAGCTCCATGCACTGGTGCGAGACATCAAACCACAACAGTGCAGCATTCCCGCAGTGCTCAGCTCCATGTACTGGACTGGGACACCAACCACAACAGTGGAGCATTCCCGCAGTGCTCAGCTCCGTGCACTGGTGCGGGACATCAAACCACAAGAAAGCAGCATTCCCGCAGTGCTCAGCTCCATGTACTGGACTGGGACACCAATCACAACAGTGCAGCATTCCCGCAGTGCTCAGCTCCATGTACTGGACTGGGACACCAATCACAACAGTGCAGCATTCCCGCAGTGCTCAGCTCCGTGCACTGGTGCGAGACATCAAACCACAACAGTGCCGCACTCCCGCAGTGCTCAGCTCCATGTACTGGACTGGGACATCAAACCACAACAGTGCCGCCATCCCGCAGTGCTCAGCTCCATGCACTGGACTGGGACACCAACCACAACAGTGCAGCATTCCCGCAGTGCTCAGCTCCATGCACTGGGCTGTGACACCAACCACAACAGTGCAGCATTCCCGCAGTGCTCAGCTCCATGTACTGGACTGGGACACCAACCACAACAGTGGAGTATTCCGCAGTGCTCAGCTCCATGTACTGGACTGGGACACCAACCACAACAGTGGAGTATTCCGCAGTGCTCAGCTCCATGTACTGGACTGGGACACCAACCACAACAGTGCCGCACTCCCGCAGTGCTCAGCTCCATGTACTGGACTGGGACACCAACCACAACAGTGCAGCATTCCCGCAGTGCTCAGCTCCATGTACTGGACTGGGACACCAACCACAACAGTGGAGTATTCCGCAGTGCTCAGCTCCATGTACTGGACTGGGACACCAACCACAACAGTGGAGTATTCCGCAGTGCTCAGCTCCGTGTACTGGACTGGGACACCAACCACAACAGTGCAGCATTCCCGCAGTGCTCAGCTCCATGTACTGGACTGGGACACCAACCACAACAGTGGAGCATTCCCTCAGTGCGCAGCTCCATGTACTGGACTGGGACACCAACCACAACAGTGCAGCATTCCCGCAGTGCTCAGCTCCATGTACTGGACTGGGACACCAACCACAACAGAGCAGCATTCCCGCAGTGCTCAGCTCCATGTACTGGACTGGGACACCAACCACAACAGTGGAGCACTCCCGCAGTGCTCAGTTCCGTGCACTGGACTGGGACACCAACCACAACAGTGCAGCATTCCCGCAGTGCTCAGCTCCATGTACTGGACTGGGACACCAACCACAACAGTGCCGCACTCCCGCAGTGCTCAGCTCCGTGAACTGGACTGGGACACCAACCACAACAGTGCAGCATTCCCGCAGTGCTCAGCTCCATGTACTGGACTGGGACACCAACCACAACAGTGCCGCACTCCCGCAGTGCTCAGCTCCGTGAACTGGACTGGGACACCAACCACAACAGTGCAGCATTCCCGCAGTGCTCAGCTCCATGTACTGGACTGGGACACCAACCACAACAGTGCAGCATTCCCGCAGTGCTCAGCTCCATGTACTGGACTGGGACACCAACCACAACAGTGGAGCATTCCCTCAGTGCGCAGCTCCATGTACTGGACTGGGACACCAACCACAACAGTGCAGCATTCCCGCAGTGCTCAGCTCCATGTACTGGACTGGGACACCAACCACAACAGTGGAGTATTCCGCAGTGCTCAGCTCCGTGCACTGGGCTGTGACCTCAAACCACAAACATTCATCAACTCCCAATTTAGACAAAAACTGGCCCCAGTTATTGACAATGAATCATTTCACCCCTTGTCATATTTATTTAATCCACCTTCTCACCCCCCACATTATTATGTAAGGGGCAGAGTTAATCCAGCTGAATGCATCTGGTTCAATCTATTTTTAACGCTCTACCCATTGATATTTTTCTTTTTGCTTTATTCTTCCGTGTGATATGGGCATTGTTGGCACGACCAGCATTTGTTTCCCATCCCCTGCACTTAGTTGCTGAGGGCCTTGCCAGACCATTCAAGTTGGTCTGGAGTCACGGGTCGGCCAGTGCGGCCCAGGAGATGACTCAACCAGATGGGTTTTAAAAGCAGCGACAATGATTTCATAATGCTGATAAGATTCAAATTCCATCGCCTGCCGTGGAAGAATTGGAAACCCGTTTCTCGGGATTGCGCGTTCAGTAACTATACCACATCTCATAATGAAAAGGTCCCACCTGTCTGGGGACTTTTGCAATAGAAAACTTCAGCCTCGCTTCTAATTCCCCATTTCTACATCTGAGACTAGACAATTAGTGTGGGGAGAAAGGGCCTGAAGGAGACCCTGACTCTATCCTCACACACAGTCCACACTCTCACAATCTGTATCAGATGTCAGTGATCGGGAGCAGCAAGTGTGAATAAGGCAATGAGGACAATTTTAAGGTTTTCTATCCAGATCAATGGTCCCATTGAGATTCAGCAACGTCACCCCGCCCAGTAATTTCTGTTTTCAATATTGGCCTGTGTGGATCAGATCCCAACACCAACAAGCCTCACGAAGCACTCAGACAGTCAGGAAACCACCAGAGAATTACTGAAGGAGATAGCTTGGAGTGAATTCTTCAGTTTGTTTTCGAATCTCACAATCTCTTAACCAATCAAACCATTACACTTCAAGAAAATGCAATCGATTTAAAATTAAGCTGTATGAACTCCAGCTGCTTTTGTATTGGCGAAATTTACAGATTCTTACTTCCTTTCTTGCTTGCTTTCACTCCAGTAGGATTGTGCTGAGGCAGCACTAGAAGTACAAGCACCAGGAACAGCGCTTTCTGCATCTTCGCTGGGGTCTGTCGGAGTTACGGTCAGAGTGCTGGTGTATATCTGCTCTCTATCTACTCACGGAGTCATGTTGCGTTTATAATCACACGAGCAGGCGTGTCTGGTTTCTGGTGATGTCATTTTAAAATATGTTTTCCTGCGTGGTGCCTTATTTCTACGAATGTCGCCTTCAGCAAAACGATACCCACACACCGATTCAGCCGAACAATTCAAAGGGATCTGCAGTGAATCTCGCTTCTGTTCCACCTGGTGTGAGCCTGTTGCTGACAGCCTTTCCGTCGTCCTTCAGGGAGCTGTGCTTAGAGTGCACATAGACATATACTGCCTGTAAAAATCTTCATGGATTTGGATGAACTGCCATTTTTGGGAAGGGTAAGAGCACATCTGATTTTAGAATTCCTATCTCGTTGAATACGGCTATCTACATATGCTATCTATGTGCAAGTCCAGACATTGTGGGCACTCTTCATTATTTCCGTACACTCTCTCCCTGTAACTTTTGTGAAAATCCATCACCTCACATCTCTCTGTTTTATTTTCCAGCTGCCTCTTCCCTGTCCATTCTGCTGCCCCATGGATATCGTTTTGCAAGTGAATGGCATTATCCACAGTGTTTGACTATTGCATCTTTCCATGACCAATTCGATACCCACCCCTTCCTGATCCCCATCCCGTCATATCACACAAACATAAACAGCACAAAGCTTTCCCACATTAACGAGTGCAGATGTTGAAGTTGGTGAATTAATACGGTCACGGTGCAGAGGAAAATCAGCGATCACGTAACCAGGCCGCAGTTTGAAAACACTGTGTATGTGACCAACGGGGCAGCATGAAAACACAGACAGAAGCTGCTCTCTGTCTCAGTGCTGCAGTGAAAGCTCAGACAGAAGCTGCTCTCTGTCTCAGTGCTGCAGTGAAAGCTCAGACAGAAGCTGCTCTCTGTCTCAGTGCTGCAGTGAAAGCTCAGACAGAAGCTGCTCTCTGTCTCAATGCTGCAGTGAAAGCTCAGACAGATGCTGCTCTCTGTCTCAGTGCTGCAGTGAAAGCTCAGACAGATGCTGCACTGTCTCAGTGCTGCAGTGAAAGCTCAGACAGAAGCTGCTCAGTGTCTCAGTGCTGCAGTGTAAGCTGAGACAGAAGCTGTTCTCTGTCTCAATGCTGCAGTGAAAGCTCAGACAGAAGCTGCTCTCTGTCTCAGTGATGCAGTGAAAGCTCAGACAGAAGCTGCTCTCTGTCTCAGTGCTGCAGCGAAAGCTCAGACAGAAGCTGCTCTCTGTCTCAGTGCTGCAGCGAAAGCTCAGACAGAAGCTGCTCTCTGTCTCAGTGCTGCAGTGAAAGCTCAGACAGAAGCAGCTCTCTGTCTCAGTGCTGCAGTGAAAGCTCAGACAGAAGCTGCTCTCTGTCTCAATGCTGCAGTGAAAGCTCAGACAGAAGCTGCTCACTGTCTCAGTGCTGCAGTGAAAGCTCAGACAGAAGCTGCTCTCTGTCTCAGTGCTGCAGTGAAAGCTCAGACAGAAGCTGCTCTCTGTCTCAATGCTGCAGTGAAAGCTCAGACAGAAGCTGCTCTCTGTCTCAGTGCTGCAGTGAAAGCTCAGACAGAAGCTGCCCTCTGTCTCAGTGCTGCAGTGAAAGCTCAGACAGAAGCTGCTCTCTGTCTCAGTGCTGCAGTGAAAGGTCAGACAGAAGCTGTTCTCTGTCTCAAATGCTGCAGTGAAAGCTCAGACAGAAGCTGCTCTCTGTCTCAGTGTTGCAGTGAAAGCTCAGACAGAAGCTGCTCTCTGTCTCAGTGCTGCAGTGAAAGCTCAGACAGAAGCTGCTCTCTGTCTCAAATGCTGCAGTGAAAGCTCAGACAGAAGCTGCTCTCTGTCTCAGTATTGCAGTGAAAGCTCAGACAGAAGCTGCTCTCTGTCTCAATGCTGCAGTGAAAGCTCAGACAGAAACTGCTCTCTGTCTCAGTGCTGCATTGAAAGCTCAGACAGAAACTGCTCTCTGTCTCACTGCTGCAGTGAAACCTCAGACAGAAGCTGCTCTCTGTCTCAGTGCTGCAGTGAAATCTCAGACAGAAGCTGCTCTCTGTCTCAATGCTGCAGTGAAAGCTCAGACAGAAGCTGCTCTCTGTCTCAATGCTGCAGTGAAAGCTCAGACAGAAGCTGCTCTCTGTCTCAGTGCTGGAGTGAAAGCTCAGACAGAAGCTGCTCTCTGTCTCAATGCTGCAGTGAAAGCTCAGACAGAAGCTGCTCTCTGTCTCAGTGCTGCAGTGAAATCTCAGACAGAAGCTGCTCTCTGTCTCAATGCTGCAGTGAAAGCTCACAGAAGCTGCTCTCTGTCTCAGTGCTGCAGTGAATGCTCAGACAGAAGCTGCTCTCTGTCTCAATGCTGCAGTGAAAGCTCAGACAGAAGATGCTCTCTGTCTCAATGCTGCAGTGAAAGCTCAGACAGAAGATGCTCTCTGTCTCAGTGCTGCAGTGAAAGCTCAGAAAGAAGCTGCTCTCTGTCCCAGTGCTGCAGTGAAAATTCAGACATAAGCTGCTCTCTGTCTCAGTGCTGCAGTGAAAGCTCAGACAGAAGCTGCTCTCTGTCTCAGTGCTGCAGTGAAAGCTCAGAGAGAAGCTGCTCTCTGTCTCAGTGCTGCAGAGAAAACTCAGACAGAAGCTGCTCTCTGTCTCAGTGCTGCAGTGAATGCTCAGACAGAAGCTGCTCTCTGTCTCAATGCTGCAGTGAAAGCTCAGACAGAAGCTGCTCTCTGTCTCAGTGCTGCAGTGAAAGCTCAGACAGAAGCTGCTCTCTGACTCAGTGCTGCAGTGAATGCTCAGACAGAAGCTGCTCTCTGTCTCAGTGCTGCAGTGAAAGCTCAGACAGAAGCTGCTCTCTGTCTCAGTGCTGCAGTGAAAGCTCAGACAGAAGCTGCTCTCTGTCTCAGTGCTGCAGTGAAAGCTCAGACAGAAGCTGCTCTCTGTTTCAATGCTGCAGTGAAAGCTCAGACAGAAGCTGCTCTCTGTCTCAGTGCTGCAGTGAAAGCTCAGACAGAAGCTGCTCCCTGTCTCAATGCTGCAGTGAAAGCTCAGACAGAAGCTGCTCTCTGTCTCAGTGCTGCAGTGAAAGCTCAGACAGAAGCTGCTCTCTGTCTCAGTGCTGCAGTGAAAGCTCCGACAGAAGCTGCTCTCTGTCTCAATGCTGCAGTAAAAGCTCAGACAGAAGCTGCTCTCTGTCTGAATGCTGCAGTGAAAGCTCAGACAGAAGCTGCTCTCTGTCTCGGTGCTGCAGCGAAAGCTCAGACAGAAGCTGCTCTCTGTCTCAATGCTGCAGTAAACGCTCAGACAGAAGCTGCTCTCTGTCTCAGTGCTGCAGTGAAATCTCAGACAGAATCTGCTCTCTGTCCCAATGCTGCAGTGAAAGCTCAGACAGAAGCTGCTCTCTGTCTCAGTGCTGCAGTGAAAGCTCAGACAGAAGCTGCTCTCTGTCTCAGTGCTGCAGTGAATGCTCAGACAGAAGCTGCTCTCTGCCTCAATGCTGCAGTGAAAGCTCAGACAGAAGCTGCTCTCTGTCTCAGTGCTGCAGTGAAAGCTCAGACAGAAGATGCTCTCTGTCTCAGTGTTGCAGTGAAAGCTCAGACAGAAGCTGCTCTCTGTCTCAGTGCTGCAGTGAAAGCTCAGACAGAAGCTGCTCTCTATCTCAATGCTGCAGTGAAAGCTCAGACAGAAGCTGCTCTCTGTCTCAATGCTGTAGTGAAAGCTCAGACAGAAGCTGCTCTCTGTCTCAGTGCTGCAGTGAAAGCTCCGACAGAAGCTGCTCTCTGCCTCGGTGCTGCAGTGAAAGCTCAGACAGAAGCTGCTCTGTGTCTCAATGCTGCAGTGAAATCTCAGACAGAAGCTGCTCTCTCTCTCAGTGCTGCAGTGAAAGCTCAGACAGAAGCTGCTCTCTGTCTCAGTGCTGCAGTGAAAGCTCAGACAGAAGCTGCTATCTGTCTCAGTGCTGCAGTGAAAGCTCAGCCAGAAGCTGCGCTCTGTCTCAGTGCTGCAGTGAAAGCTCAGACAGAAGCTGCTCTCTGTCTCAATGCTGCAGTGAAAGCTCAGACAGAAGCTGCTCTCTGTCTCAGTGCTGCAGTTAAAGCTCAGAAAAAAGCTGCTCTCTGTCTCAGTGCTGCAGTGAAAGCTCAGACAGAAGCTGCTCTCTGTCTCAGTGCTGCAGTGAAAGCTCAGACAGAAGCTGCTATCTGTCTCAAAGCTGCAGTGAAAGCTCAGACAGCAGCTGCTCTCTGTCTCAATGCTGCAGTGAAAGCTCAGACAGAAGCTGCTCTCTGTCTCAGTGCTGCAGTGAAAGCTCAGACAGAAGCTGCTCTCTGTCTCAATGCTGCAGTGAATGCTCAGACAGAAGCTGCTCTCTGTCTCAGTGCTGCAGTGAAAGCTCAGACAGAAGCTGCTCTCTGTCTCAGTGCTGCAGTGAAAGCTCAGACAGAAGCTGCTCTCTGTCTCAGTGCTGCAGTGAAAGCTCAGACAGAAGCTGCTATCTGTCTCAAAGCTGCAGTGAAAGCTCAGACAGAAGCTGCTCTCTGTCTCAATGCTGCAGTGAAAGCTCAGACCGAAGCTGCTCTCTGTCTCAGTGCTGCAGTGAAAGCTCAGACAGAAGCTGCTCTGTCTCAGTGCTGCAGTGAAAGCTCAGACTGAAGCTGCTATCTGTCTCAAAGCTGCAGTGAAAGCTCAGACAGAAGCTGCTCTCTGTCTCAATGCTGCAGTGAAAGCTCAGACAGAAGCTGCTCTCTGTCTCAGTGCTGCAGTGAAAGCTCAGACAGAAGTTGCTCTCTGTCTCAGTGCTGCAGTGAAAGCTCAGACCGTAGCTGCTCCCTGTCTCAATGCTGCAGTGAAATCTCAGACAGAAGCAGCTCTCTGTCTCAATGCTGCAGTGAAAGCTCAGACAGAAGCTGCTCTCTGTCACAATGCTGCAGTGAAATCTCAGACAGAAGCAGCTCTCTGTCTCAGTGCTGCAGTGAAAGCTCAGACAGAAGCTGCTATCTGTCTCAAAGCTGCAGTGAAAGCTCAGACAGAAGCTGCTCTCTGTCTCAATGCTGCAGTGAAAGCTCAGACCGAAGCTGCTCTCTGTCTCAGTGCTGCAGTGAAAGCTCAGAGAGAAGCTGCTCTGTCTCAGTGCTGCAGTGAAAGCTCAGACTGAAGCTGCTATCTGTCTCAAAGCTGCAGTGAAAGCTCAGACAGAAGCTGCTCTCTGTCTCAATGCTGCAGTGAAAGCTCAGACAGAAGCTGCTCTCTGTCTCAGTGCTGCAGTGAAAGCTCAGACAGAAGTTGCTCTCTGTCTCAGTGCTGCAGTGAAAGCTCAGACCGTAGCTGCTCCCTGTCTCAATGCTGCAGTGAAAGCTCAGAGAGAAGCTGCTCTGTCTCAGTGCTGCAGTGAAAGCTCAGAAAAAAGCTGCTATCTGTCTCAGTGCTGCAGTGAAAGCTCAGACAGAAGCTGCTCTCTGTCTCAGTGCTGCAGTGAAAGCTCAGACAGAAGCTGCTATCTGTCTCAAAGCTGCAGTGAAAGCTCAGACAGAAGCTGCTCTCTGTCTCAATGCTGCAGTGAAAGCTCAGACAGAAGCTGCTCTCTGTCTCAGTGCTGCAGTGAAAGCTCAGACAGAGGCTGCTCTCTGTCTCAATGCTGCAGTGAATGCTCAGACAGAAGCTGCTCTCTGTCTCAGTGCTGCAGTGAAAGCTCAGACAGAAGCTGCTCTCTGTCTCAGTGCTGCAGTGAAAGCTCAGACAGAAGCTGCTCTCTGTCTCAGTGCTGCAGTGAAAGCTCAGACAGAAGCTGCTATCTGTCTCAAAGCTGCAGTGAAAGCTCAGACAGAAGCTGCTCTCTGTCTCAATGCTGCAGTGAAAGCTCAGACCGAAGCTGCTCTCTGTCTCAGTGCTGCAGTGAAAGCTCAGACAGAAGCTTCTCTGTCTCAGTGCTGCAGTGAAAGCTCAGACTGAAGCTGCTATCTGTCTCAAAGCTGCAGTGAAAGCTCAGACAGAAGCTGCTCTCTGTCTCAATGCTGCAGTGAAAGCTCAGACAGAAGCTGCTCTCTGTCTCAGTGCTGCAGTGAAAGCTCAGACAGAAGTTGCTCTCTGTCTCAGTGCTGCAGTGAAAGCTCAGACCGTAGCTGCTCCCTGTCTCAATGCTGCAGTGAAATCTCAGACAGAAGCAGCTCTCTGTCTCAATGCTGCAGTGAAAGCTCAGACAGAAGCTGCTCTCTGTCTCAATGCTGCAGTGAAATCTCAGACAGAAGCAGCTCTCTGTCTCAGTGCTGCAGTGAAAGCTCAGACAGAAGCTGCTATCTGTCTCAAAGCTGCAGTGAAAGCTCAGACAGAAGCTGCTCTCTGTCTCAATGCTGCAGTGAAAGCTCAGACAGAAGCTGCTCTCTGTCTCAGTGCTGCAGTGAAAGCTCAGACAGAAGCTGCTCTCTGTCTCAATGCTGCAGTGAATGCTCAGACAGAAGCTGCTCTCTGTCTCAGTGCTGCAGTGAAAGCTCAGACAGAAGCTGCTCTCTGTCTCAGTGCTGCAGTGAAAGCTCAGACAGAAGCTGCTCTCTGTCTCAGTGCTGCAGTGAAAGCTCAGACAGAAGCTGCTATCTGTCTCAAAGCTGCAGTGAAAGCTCAGACAGAAGCTGCTCTCTGTCTCAATGCTGCAGTGAAAGCTCAGACCGAAGCTGCTCTCTGTCTCAGTGCTGCAGTGAAAGCTCAGACAGAAGCTGCTCTGTCTCAGTGCTGCAGTGAAAGCTCAGACTGAAGCTGCTATCTGTCTCAAAGCTGCAGTGAAAGCTCCGACAGAAGCTGCTCTCTGTCTCAATGCTGCAGTGAAAGCTCAGACAGAAGCTGCTCTCTGTCTCAGTGCTGCAGTGAAAGCTCAGACAGAAGTTGCTCTCTGTCTCAGTGCTGCAGTGAAAGCTCAGACCGTAGCTGCTCCCTGTCTCAATGCTGCAGTGAAATCTCAGACAGAAGCAGCTCTCTGTCTCAATGCTGCAGTGAAAGCTCAGACAGAAGCTGCTCTCTGTCTCAATGCTGCAGTGAAATCTCAGACAGAAGCAGCTCTCTGTCTCAGTGCTGCAGTGAATGCTCAGACAGAAGCTGCTATCTGTCTCAAAGCTGCAGTGAAAGCTCAGACAGAAGCTGCTCTCTGTCTCAGTGCTGCAGTGAAAGCTCAGACAGAAGCTGCTCTCTGTCTCAGTGCTGCAGTGAAAGCTCAGACAGAAGCTGCTCTCTGTTTCAATGCTGCAGTGAAAGCTCAGACAGAAGCTGCTCTCTGTCTCAGTGCTGCAGTGAAAGCTCAGACAGAAGCTGCTCCCTGTCTCAATGCTGCAGTGAAAGCTCAGACAGAAGCTGCTCTCTGTCTCAGTGCTGCAGTGAAAGCTCAGACAGAAGCTGCTCTCTGTCTCAGTGCTGCAGTGAAAGCTCCGACAGAAGCTGCTCTCTGTCTCAATGCTGCAGTAAAAGCTCAGACAGAAGCTGCTCTCTGTCTGAATGCTGCAGTGAAAGCTCAGACAGAAGCTGCTCTCTGTCTCGGTGCTGCAGCGAAAGCTCAGACAGAAGCTGCTCTCTGTCTCAATGCTGCAGTAAACGCTCAGACAGAAGCTGCTCTCTGTCTCAGTGCTGCAGTGAAATCTCAGACAGAATCTGCTCTCTGTCCCAATGCTGCAGTGAAAGCTCAGACAGAAGCTGCTCTCTGTCTCAGTGCTGCAGTGAAAGCTCAGACAGAAGCTGCTCTCTGTCTCAGTGCTGCAGTGAATGCTCAGACAGAAGCTGCTCTCTGCCTCAATGCTGCAGTGAAAGCTCAGACAGAAGCTGCTCTCTGTCTCAGTGCTGCAGTGAAAGCTCAGACAGAAGATGCTCTCTGTCTCAGTGTTGCAGTGAAAGCTCAGACAGAAGCTGCTCTCTGTCTCAGTGCTGCAGTGAAAGCTCAGACAGAAGCTGCTCTCTATCTCAATGCTGCAGTGAAAGCTCAGACAGAAGCTGCTCTCTGTCTCAATGCTGTAGTGAAAGCTCAGACAGAAGCTGCTCTCTGTCTCAGTGCTGCAGTGAAAGCTCCGACAGAAGCTGCTCTGTGCCTCGGTGCTGCAGTGAAAGCTCAGACAGAAGCTGCTCTGTGTCTCAATGCTGCAGTGAAATCTCAGACAGAAGCTGCTCTCTCTCTCAGTGCTGCAGTGAAAGCTCAGACAGAAGCTGCTCTCTGTCTCAGTGCTGCAGTGAAAGCTCAGACAGAAGCTGCTATCTGTCTCAGTGCTGCAGTGAAAGCTCAGCCAGAAGCTGCGCTCTGTCTCAGTGCTGCAGTGAAAGCTCAGACAGAAGCTGCTCTCTGTCTCAATGCTGCAGTGAAAGCTCAGACAGAAGCTGCTCTCTGTCTCAGTGCTGCAGTTAAAGCTCAGAAAAAAGCTGCTCTCTGTCTCAGTGCTGCAGTGAAAGCTCAGACAGAAGCTGCTCTCTGTCTCAGTGCTGCAGTGAAAGCTCAGACAGAAGCTGCTATCTGTCTCAAAGCTGCAGTGAAAGCTCAGACAGAAGCTGCTCTCTGTCTCAATGCTGCAGTGAAAGCTCAGACAGAAGCTGCTCTCTGTCTCAGTGCTGCAGTGAAAGCTCAGACAGAAGCTGCTCTCTGTCTCAATGCTGCAGTGAATGCTCAGACAGAAGCTGCTCTCTGTCTCAGTGCTGCAGTGAAAGCTCAGACAGAAGCTGCTCTCTGTCTCAGTGCTGCAGTGAAAGCTCAGACAGAAGCTGCTCTCTGTCTCAGTGCTGCAGTGAAAGCTCAGACAGAAGCTGCTATCTGTCTCAAAGCTGCAGTGAAAGCTCAGACAGAAGCTGCTCTCTGTCTCAATGCTGCAGTGAAAGCTCAGACCGAAGCTGCTCTCTGTCTCAGTGCTGCAGTGAAAGCTCAGACAGAAGCTGCTCTGTCTCAGTGCTGCAGTGAAAGCTCAGACTGAAGCTGCTATCTGTCTCAAAGCTGCAGTGAAAGCTCAGACAGAAGCTGCTCTCTGTCTCAATGCTGCAGTGAAAGCTCAGACAGAAGCTGCTCTCTGTCTCAGTGCTGCAGTGAAAGCTCAGACAGAAGTTGCTCTCTGTCTCAGTGCTGCAGTGAAAGCTCAGACCGTAGCTGCTCCCTGTCTCAATGCTGCAGTGAAATCTCAGACAGAAGCAGCTCTCTGTCTCAATGCTGCAGTGAAAGCTCAGACAGAAGCTGCTCTCTGTCACAATGCTGCAGTGAAATCTCAGACAGAAGCAGCTCTCTGTCTCAGTGCTGCAGTGAAAGCTCAGACAGAAGCTGCTATCTGTCTCAAAGCTGCAGTGAAAGCTCAGACAGAAGCTGCTCTCTGTCTCAATGCTGCAGTGAAAGCTCAGACCGAAGCTGCTCTCTGTCTCAGTGCTGCAGTGAAAGCTCAGAGAGAAGCTGCTCTGTCTCAGTGCTGCAGTGAAAGCTCAGACTGAAGCTGCTATCTGTCTCAAAGCTGCAGTGAAAGCTCAGACAGAAGCTGCTCTCTGTCTCAATGCTGCAGTGAAAGCTCAGACAGAAGCTGCTCTCTGTCTCAGTGCTGCAGTGAAAGCTCAGACAGAAGTTGCTCTCTGTCTCAGTGCTGCAGTGAAAGCTCAGACCGTAGCTGCTCCCTGTCTCAATGCTGCAGTGAAAGCTCAGAGAGAAGCTGCTCTGTCTCAGTGCTGCAGTGAAAGCTCAGAAAAAAGCTGCTATCTGTCTCAGTGCTGCAGTGAAAGCTCAGACAGAAGCTGCTCTCTGTCTCAGTGCTGCAGTGAAAGCTCAGACAGAAGCTGCTATCTGTCTCAAAGCTGCAGTGAAAGCTCAGACAGAAGCTGCTCTCTGTCTCAATGCTGCAGTGAAAGCTCAGACAGAAGCTGCTCTCTGTCTCAGTGCTGCAGTGAAAGCTCAGACAGAGGCTGCTCTCTGTCTCAATGCTGCAGTGAATGCTCAGACAGAAGCTGCTCTCTGTCTCAGTGCTGCAGTGAAAGCTCAGACAGAAGCTGCTCTCTGTCTCAGTGCTGCAGTGAAAGCTCAGACAGAAGCTGCTCTCTGTCTCAGTGCTGCAGTGAAAGCTCAGACAGAAGCTGCTATCTGTCTCAAAGCTGCAGTGAAAGCTCAGACAGAAGCTGCTCTCTGTCTCAATGCTGCAGTGAAAGCTCAGACCGAAGCTGCTCTCTGTCTCAGTGCTGCAGTGAAAGCTCAGACAGAAGCTGCTCTGTCTCAGTGCTGCAGTGAAAGCTCAGACTGAAGCTGCTATCTGTCTCAAAGCTGCAGTGAAAGCTCAGACAGAAGCTGCTCTCTGTCTCAATGCTGCAGTGAAAGCTCAGACAGAAGCTGCTCTCTGTCTCAGTGCTGCAGTGAAAGCTCAGACAGAAGTTGCTGTCTGTCTCAGTGCTGCAGTGAAAGCTCAGACCGTAGCTGCTCCCTGTCTCAATGCTGCAGTGAAATCTCAGACAGAAGCAGCTCTCTGTCTCAATGCTGCAGTGAAAGCTCAGACAGAAGCTGCTCTCTGTCTCAATGCTGCAGTGAAATCTCAGACAGAAGCAGCTCTCTGTCTCAGTGCTGCAGTGAAAGCTCAGACAGAAGCTGCTATCTGTCTCAAAGCTGCAGTGAAAGCTCAGACAGAAGCTGCTCTCTGTCTCAATGCTGCAGTGAAAGCTCAGACAGAAGCTGCTCTCTGTCTCAGTGCTGCAGTGAAAGCTCAGACAGAAGCTGCTCTCTGTCTCAATGCTGCAGTGAATGCTCAGACAGAAGCTGCTCTCTGTCTCAGTGCTGCAGTGAAAGCTCAGACAGAAGCTGCTCTCTGTCTCAGTGCTGCAGTGAAAGCTCAGACAGAAGCTGCTCTCTGTCTCAGTGCTGCAGTGAAAGCTCAGACAGAAGCTGCTATCTGTCTCAAAGCTGCAGTGAAAGCTCAGACAGAAGCTGCTCTCTGTCTCAATGCTGCAGTGAAAGCTCAGACCGAAGCTGCTCTCTGTCTCAGTGCTGCAGTGAAAGCTCAGACAGAAGCTGCTCTGTCTCAGTGCTGCAGTGAAAGCTCAGACTGAAGCTGCTCTGTCTCAGTGCTGCAGTGAAAGCTCAGACTGAAGCTGCTATCTGTCTCAAAGCTGCAGTGAAAGCTCAGACAGAAGCTGCTCTCTGTCTCAATGCTGCAGTGAAAGCTCAGACACAAGCTGCTCTCTGTCTCAGTGCTGCAGTGAAAGCTCAGACAGAAGTTGCTCTCTGTCTCAGTGCTGCAGTGAAAGCTCAGACCGTAGCTGCTCCCTGTCTCAATGCTGCAGTGAAAGCTCAGAGAGAAGCTTCTCTGTCTCAGTGCTGCAGTGAAAGCTCAGAAAAAAGCTGCTATCTGTCTCAGTGCTGCAGTGAAAGCTCAGACAGAAGCTGCTCTCTGTCTCAGTGCTGCAGTGAAAGCTCAGACAGAAGCTGCTATCTGTCTCAAAGCTGCAGTGAAAGCTCAGACAGAAGCTGCTCTCTGTCTCAATGCTGCAGTGAAAGCTCAGACAGAAGCTGCTCTCTGTCTCAGTGCTGCAGTGAAAGCTCAGACAGAAGATGCTCTCTGTCTCAGTGTTGCAGTGAAAGCTCAGACAGAAGCTGCTCTCTGTCTCAGTGCTGCAGTGAAAGCTCAGACAGAAGCTGCTCTCTATCTCAATGCTGCAGTGAAAGCTCAGACAGAAGCTGCTCTCTGTCTCAATGCTGTAGTGAAAGCTCAGACAGAAGCTGCTCTCTGTCTCAGTGCTGCAGTGAAAGCTCCGACAGAAGCTGCTCTGTGCCTCGGTGCTGCAGTGAAAGCTCAGACAGAAGCTGCTCTGTGTCTCAATGCTGCAGTGAAATCTCAGACAGAAGCTGCTCT
Organism: Scyliorhinus torazame; assembly: GCF_047496885.1. NCBI lineage: Eukaryota > Metazoa > Chordata > Chondrichthyes > Carcharhiniformes > Scyliorhinidae > Scyliorhinus > Scyliorhinus torazame. The sequence continues at coordinate 58,162,543 of NC_092729.1, read as the reverse complement.
CTCTCTCAGTGCTGCAGTGAAAGCTCAGACAGAAGCTGCTCTCTGTCTCAGTGCTGCAGTGAAAGCTCAGACAGAAGCTGCTATCTGTCTCAGTGCTGCAGTGAAAGCTCAGCCAGAAGCTGCGCTCTGTCTCAGTGCTGCAGTGAAAGCTCAGACAGAAGCTGCTCTCTGTCTCAATGCTGCAGTGAAAGCTCAGACAGAAGCTGCTCTCTGTCTCAGTGCTGCAGTTAAAGCTCAGAAAAAAGCTGCTCTCTGTCTCAGTGCTGCAGTGAAAGCTCAGACAGAAGCTGCTCTCTGTCTCAGTGCTGCAGTGAAAGCTCAGACAGAAGCTGCTATCTGTCTCAAAGCTGCAGTGAAAGCTCAGACAGAAGCTGCTCTCTGTCTCAATGCTGCAGTGAAAGCTCAGACAGAAGCTGCTCTCTGTCTCAGTGCTGCAGTGAAAGCTCAGACAGAAGCTGCTCTCTGTCTCAATGCTGCAGTGAATGCTCAGACAGAAGCTGCTCTCTGTCTCAGTGCTGCAGTGAAAGCTCAGACAGAAGCTGCTCTCTGTCTCAGTGCTGCAGTGAAAGCTCAGACAGAAGCTGCTCTCTGTCTCAGTGCTGCAGTGAAAGCTCAGACAGAAGCTGCTATCTGTCTCAAAGCTGCAGTGAAAGCTCAGACAGAAGCTGCTCTCTGTCTCAATGCTGCAGTGAAAGCTCAGACCGAAGCTGCTCTCTGTCTCAGTGCTGCAGTGAAAGCTCAGACAGAAGCTGCTCTGTCTCAGTGCTGCAGTGAAAGCTCAGACTGAAGCTGCTATCTGTCTCAAAGCTGCAGTGAAAGCTCAGACAGAAGCTGCTCTCTGTCTCAATGCTGCAGTGAAAGCTCAGACAGAAGCTGCTCTCTGTCTCAGTGCTGCAGTGAAAGCTCAGACAGAAGTTGCTCTCTGTCTCAGTGCTGCAGTGAAAGCTCAGACCGTAGCTGCTCCCTGTCTCAATGCTGCAGTGAAATCTCAGACAGAAGCAGCTCTCTGTCTCAATGCTGCAGTGAAAGCTCAGACAGAAGCTGCTCTCTGTCACAATGCTGCAGTGAAATCTCAGACAGAAGCAGCTCTCTGTCTCAGTGCTGCAGTGAAAGCTCAGACAGAAGCTGCTATCTGTCTCAAAGCTGCAGTGAAAGCTCAGACAGAAGCTGCTCTCTGTCTCAATGCTGCAGTGAAAGCTCAGACCGAAGCTGCTCTCTGTCTCAGTGCTGCAGTGAAAGCTCAGAGAGAAGCTGCTCTGTCTCAGTGCTGCAGTGAAAGCTCAGACTGAAGCTGCTATCTGTCTCAAAGCTGCAGTGAAAGCTCAGACAGAAGCTGCTCTCTGTCTCAATGCTGCAGTGAAAGCTCAGACAGAAGCTGCTCTCTGTCTCAGTGCTGCAGTGAAAGCTCAGACAGAAGTTGCTCTCTGTCTCAGTGCTGCAGTGAAAGCTCAGACCGTAGCTGCTCCCTGTCTCAATGCTGCAGTGAAAGCTCAGAGAGAAGCTGCTCTGTCTCAGTGCTGCAGTGAAAGCTCAGAAAAAAGCTGCTATCTGTCTCAGTGCTGCAGTGAAAGCTCAGACAGAAGCTGCTCTCTGTCTCAGTGCTGCAGTGAAAGCTCAGACAGAAGCTGCTATCTGTCTCAAAGCTGCAGTGAAAGCTCAGACAGAAGCTGCTCTCTGTCTCAATGCTGCAGTGAAAGCTCAGACAGAAGCTGCTCTCTGTCTCAGTGCTGCAGTGAAAGCTCAGACAGAGGCTGCTCTCTGTCTCAATGCTGCAGTGAATGCTCAGACAGAAGCTGCTCTCTGTCTCAGTGCTGCAGTGAAAGCTCAGACAGAAGCTGCTCTCTGTCTCAGTGCTGCAGTGAAAGCTCAGACAGAAGCTGCTCTCTGTCTCAGTGCTGCAGTGAAAGCTCAGACAGAAGCTGCTATCTGTCTCAAAGCTGCAGTGAAAGCTCAGACAGAAGCTGCTCTCTGTCTCAATGCTGCAGTGAAAGCTCAGACCGAAGCTGCTCTCTGTCTCAGTGCTGCAGTGAAAGCTCAGACAGAAGCTGCTCTGTCTCAGTGCTGCAGTGAAAGCTCAGACTGAAGCTGCTATCTGTCTCAAAGCTGCAGTGAAAGCTCAGACAGAAGCTGCTCTCTGTCTCAATGCTGCAGTGAAAGCTCAGACAGAAGCTGCTCTCTGTCTCAGTGCTGCAGTGAAAGCTCAGACAGAAGTTGCTGTCTGTCTCAGTGCTGCAGTGAAAGCTCAGACCGTAGCTGCTCCCTGTCTCAATGCTGCAGTGAAATCTCAGACAGAAGCAGCTCTCTGTCTCAATGCTGCAGTGAAAGCTCAGACAGAAGCTGCTCTCTGTCTCAATGCTGCAGTGAAATCTCAGACAGAAGCAGCTCTCTGTCTCAGTGCTGCAGTGAAAGCTCAGACAGAAGCTGCTATCTGTCTCAAAGCTGCAGTGAAAGCTCAGACAGAAGCTGCTCTCTGTCTCAATGCTGCAGTGAAAGCTCAGACAGAAGCTGCTCTCTGTCTCAGTGCTGCAGTGAAAGCTCAGACAGAAGCTGCTCTCTGTCTCAATGCTGCAGTGAATGCTCAGACAGAAGCTGCTCTCTGTCTCAGTGCTGCAGTGAAAGCTCAGACAGAAGCTGCTCTCTGTCTCAGTGCTGCAGTGAAAGCTCAGACAGAAGCTGCTCTCTGTCTCAGTGCTGCAGTGAAAGCTCAGACAGAAGCTGCTATCTGTCTCAAAGCTGCAGTGAAAGCTCAGACAGAAGCTGCTCTCTGTCTCAATGCTGCAGTGAAAGCTCAGACCGAAGCTGCTCTCTGTCTCAGTGCTGCAGTGAAAGCTCAGACAGAAGCTGCTCTGTCTCAGTGCTGCAGTGAAAGCTCAGACTGAAGCTGCTCTGTCTCAGTGCTGCAGTGAAAGCTCAGACTGAAGCTGCTATCTGTCTCAAAGCTGCAGTGAAAGCTCAGACAGAAGCTGCTCTCTGTCTCAATGCTGCAGTGAAAGCTCAGACACAAGCTGCTCTCTGTCTCAGTGCTGCAGTGAAAGCTCAGACAGAAGTTGCTCTCTGTCTCAGTGCTGCAGTGAAAGCTCAGACCGTAGCTGCTCCCTGTCTCAATGCTGCAGTGAAAGCTCAGAGAGAAGCTTCTCTGTCTCAGTGCTGCAGTGAAAGCTCAGAAAAAAGCTGCTATCTGTCTCAGTGCTGCAGTGAAAGCTCAGACAGAAGCTGCTCTCTGTCTCAGTGCTGCAGTGAAAGCTCAGACAGAAGCTGCTATCTGTCTCAAAGCTGCAGTGAAAGCTCAGACAGAAGCTGCTCTCTGTCTCAATGCTGCAGTGAAAGCTCAGACAGAAGCTGCTCTCTGTCTCAGTGCTGCAGTGAAAGCTCAGACAGAGGCTGCTCTCTGTCTCAATGCTGCAGTGAATGCTCAGACAGAAGCTGCTCTCTGTCTCAGTGCTGCAGTGAAAGCTCAGACAGAAGCTGCTCTCTGTCTCAGTGCTGCAGTGAAAGCTCAGACAGAAGCTGCTCTCTGTCTCAGTGCTGCAGTGAAAGCTCAGACAGAAGCTGCTATCTGTCTCAAAGCTGCAGTGAAAGCTCAGACAGAAGCTGCTCTCTGTCTCAATGCTGCAGTGAAAGCTCAGACCGAAGCTGCTCTCTGTCTCAGTGCTGCAGTGAAAGCTCAGACAGAAGCTGCTCTGTCTCAGTGCTGCAGTGAAAGCTCAGACTGAAGCTGCTATCTGTCTCAAAGCTGCAGTGAAAGCTCAGACAGAAGCTGCTCTCTGTCTCAATGCTGCAGTGAAAGCTCAGACAGAAGCTGCTCTCTGTCTCAGTGCTGCAGTGAAAGCTCAGACAGAAGTTGCTCTCTGTCTCAGTGCTGCAGTGAAAGCTCAGACCGTAGCTGCTCCCTGTCTCAATGCTGCAGTGAAATCTCAGACAGAAGCAGCTCTCTGTCTCAATGCTGCAGTGAAAGCTCAGACAGAAGCTGCTCTCTGTCTCAATGCTGCAGTGAAATCTCAGACAGAAGCAGCTCTCTGTCTCAGTGCTGCAGTGAAAGCTCAGACAGAAGCTGCTATCTGTCTCAAAGCTGCAGTGAAAGCTCAGACAGAAGCTGCTCTCTGTCTCAATGCTGCAGTGAAAGCTCAGACAGAAGCTGCTCTCTGTCTCAGTGCTGCAGTGAAAGCTCAGACAGAAGCTGCTCTCTGTCTCAATGCTGCAGTGAATGCTCAGACAGAAGCTGCTCTCTGTCTCAGTGCTGCAGTGAAAGCTCAGACAGAAGCTGCTCTCTGTCTCAGTGCTGCAGTGAAAGCTCAGACAGAAGCTGCTCTCTGTCTCAGTGCTGCAGTGAAAGCTCAGACAGAAGCTGCTATCTGTCTCAAAGCTGCAGTGAAAGCTCAGACAGAAGCTGCTCTCTGTCTCAATGCTGCAGTGAAAGCTCAGACCGAAGCTGCTCTCTGTCTCAGTGCTGCAGTGAAAGCTCAGACAGAAGCTGCTCTGTCTCAGTGCTGCAGTGAAAGCTCAGACTGAAGCTGCTATCTGTCTCAAAGCTGCAGTGAAAGCTCCGACAGAAGCTGCTCTCTGTCTCAATGCTGCAGTGAAAGCTCAGACAGAAGCTGCTCTCTGTCTCAGTGCTGCAGTGAAAGCTCAGACAGAAGTTGCTCTCTGTCTCAGTGCTGCAGTGAAAGCTCAGACCGTAGCTGCTCCCTGTCTCAATGCTGCAGTGAAATCTCAGACAGAAGCAGCTCTCTGTCTCAATGCTGCAGTGAAAGCTCAGACAGAAGCTGCTCTCTGTCTCAATGCTGCAGTGAAATCTCAGACAGAAGCAGCTCTCTGTCTCAGTGCTGCAGTGAAAGCTCAGACAGAAGCTGCTATCTGTCTCAAAGCTGCAGTGAAAGCTCAGACAGAAGCTGCTCTCTGTCTCAATGCTGCAGTGAAAGCTCAGACCGAAGCTGCTCTCTGTCTCAGTGCTGCAGTGAAAGCTCAGAGAGAAGCTGCTCTGTCTCAGTGCTGCAGTGAAAGCTCAGACTGAAGCTGCTATCTGTCTCAAAGCTGCAGTGAAAGCTCAGACAGAAGCTGCTCTCTGTCTCAATGCTGCAGTGAAAGCTCAGACAGAAGCTGCTCTCTGTCTCAGTGCTGCAGTGAAAGCTCAGACAGAAGTTGCTCTCTGTCTCAGTGCTGCAGTGAAAGCTCAGACCGTAGCTGCTCCCTGTCTCAATGCTGCAGTGAAATCTCAGACAGAAGCAGCTCTCTGTCTCAATGCTGCAGTGAAAGCACAGACAGAAGCTGCTCTCTGTCTCAATGCTGCAGTGAAATCTCAGACAGAAGCAGCTCTCTGTCTCAATGCTGCAGTGAAAGCTCAGACAGAAGCTGCTCTCTGTCTCAATGCTGCAGTGAAAGCTCAGACAGAAGCTGCTCTCTGTCTCAATGCTGCAGTGAAAGCTCAGACAGAAGCTGCTCTCTGTCTCAATGCTGCAGTGAAAGCTCAGACAGAAGCTGCCCTCTGTCTCAGTGCTGCAGTGAAAGCTCAGACAGAAGCTGCTCTCTGTCTCAGTGCTGCAGTGAAAGCTCAGACAGAAGCTGCTCTCTGTCTCAGTGCTGCAGTGAAAGCTCAGACAGAAGCTGCTCTCTGTCTCAATGCTGCAGTGAAAGCTCAGACAGAAGCTGCTCTATGGCTCAGTGCTGCAGTGAAAGCTCAGACAGAAGCTGCTCTCTGTCGCAATGCTGCAGTGAAATCTCAGACAGAAGCTGCTCTCTGTCTCACTGCTGCAGTGAAATCTCAGACAGAAGCTGCTCTCTGTCTCGGTGCTGCAGTGAAAGCTCAGACAGAAGCTGCTCTGTGTCTCAGTGCTGCAGTGAAAGCTCAGACAGAAGCTGCTCTCTGTCTCAGTGCTGCAGTGAAAGCTCAGACAGAAGCTGCTCTCTATCTCAATGATGCAGTGAAAGCTCAGACAGAAGCTGCTCTCTATCTCATTGCTGCAGTGAAAGCTCAGACAGAAGCTGCTGTCTATCTCAGTGCTGCAGTGAAAGCTCAGACAGAAGTTGCTCTCTGTCTCAGTGCTGCAGTGAAAGCTCAGACAGAAGCTGCTCTCTGTTTCAATGCTGCAGTGAAAGCTCAGACAGAAGCTGCTCTCTGTCTCAGTGCTGCAGTGAAAGCTTAGACAGAAGCTGCTCTCTGTCTCAGTGCTGCAGTGAAAGCTCAGACAGAAGTTGCTCTCTATTTCAGTGCTGCAGTGAAAGCTCAGACAGAAGCTGCTCTCTGTCTCAATGCTGCAGTGAAAGCCCAGGCAGAAGCTGCTCTCTGTCTCGGTGCTGCAGTGAAAGCTCAGACAGAAACTGCTCTCTGTCTCAATGCTGCAGTGAAAGCTCAGACAGAAGCTGCTCTCTGTCTCAGTGCTGCAGTGAAAGCTCAGACAGAAGCTGCTCTCTGTCTCAGTGCTGCAGTGAAAGCTCAGACAGAAGCTGCTCTCTGTCTCGGTGCTGCAGTGAAAGCTCAGACAGTAGCTGCTCTCTGTCTCAATGCTGTAGTGAAAGCTCAGACAGAAGCTGCTCTCTGTCTCAGTGCTGCAGTGAAAGCTCAGACAGAAGCTGCTCTCTGTCTCAGTGCTGCAGTGAAAGCTCAGACAGAAGCTGCTCTCTGTCTCAATGCTGCAGTGAAAGATCAGACAGAAGCTGCTCTGTCTCAATGCTGCAGTGAAAGCTCCGACAGAAGCTGCTCTCTGTCTCAATACTGCAGTGAAAGCTCAGACAGAAGCTGCTCTCTGTCTCAATGCTGCAGTGAAAGCTCAGACAGAAGCTGCTCTCTGTCTCAGTGCTGCAGTGAAAGCTCAGACAGAAGCTGCTCCCTGTCTCAGTGCTGCAGTGAAAGCTCAGACAGAAGCTGCTCTGTGTCTCAGTGCTGCAGTGAAAGCTCAGACAGAAGCTGCTCTCTGTCTCAATGCTGCAGTGAATGCTCAGACAGAAGCTTCTCTCTGTCTCAGTGCTGCATTGAAAGCTCAGACAGAAGCTGCACTCTGTCTCAGTGCTGCAGTGAAAGCTCAGACAGAAGCTGCTCTCTTTCTCAGTGCTGCAGTGAAATCTTAGACAGAAGCTGCTCTCTGTCTCAGTGCTGCAGTGAAAGCTCAGCCAGAAGCTGCTCTCTGTCTCAGTGCTGCAGTGAAAGCTCAGACAGAAGCTGCTCTCTGTCTCAATGCTGCAGTGAAAGCTCAGACAGAAGCTGCTCTATGTCTCAATGCTGCAGTGAAAGCTCAGACAGAAGCTGCTCTATGGCTCAGTGCTGCAGTGAAAGCTCAGACAGAAGCTGCTCTCTGTCGCAATGCTGCAGTGAAAGCTCAGAGAGAAGCTGCTCTGTCTCACTGCTGCAGTGAAAGCTCAGACAGAAGCTGCTCTCTGTCTCGGTGCTGCAGTGAAAGCTCAGACAGAAGCTGCTCTGTGTCTCAGTGCTGCAGTGAAAGCTCAGACAGAAGCTGCTCTCTGTCTCAGTGCTGCAGTGAAAGCTCAGACAGAAGCTGCTCTCTATCTCAATGCTGCAGTGAAAGCTCAGACAGAGGCTGCTCTCTTTCTCAGTGCTGCAGTCAAAGCTCAGGCAGAAGCTGCTGTCTATCTCAGTGCTGCAGTGAAAGCTCAGACAGAAGCTGCTCTCTGTCTCAGTGCTGCAGTGAAAGCTCAGACAGAAGCTGCTCTCTGTCTCAGTGCTGCAGTGAAAGCTCAGACAGAAGCTGCTCTCTGTCTCAATGCTGCAGTAAAAGCTCAGACAGAAGCTGCTCTCTGTCTCGCCGCTGCAGTGAAAGCTCAGACAGAAGCTGCTCTCTGTCTCACTGCTGCAGTGTAAGCTCAGACAGAAGCTGCTCTCTGTTTCAATGCTGCAGTGAAAGCTCAGACAGAAGCTGCTCTCTGTCTCAATGCTGCAGTAAAAGCTCAGACAGAAGCTGCTCTCTGTCTCGCCGCTGCAGTGAAAGCTCAGACAGAAGCTGCTCTCTGTCTCAGTGCTGCAGTGTAAGCTCAGACAGAAGCTGCTCTCTGTTTCAATGCTGCAATGAAAGCTCAGACAGAAGCTGCTCTCTGTCTCAGTGTTGCAGTGAAAGCTCAGACAGAAGCTGCTCTCTGTCTCAGTGCTGCAGTGAAAGCTCAGACAGAAGCTGCTCTCTGTCTCAATGCTGCAGTGAAAGCTCAGGCAGAAGCTGCTCTCTGTCTCAGTGCTGCAGTGAAAGCTCAGACAGAAGCTGCTCTCTGTCTCAGTGCTGCAGTGAAAGCTCAGACAGAAGCTGCTCTCTGTCTCAGTGCTGCAGTGAAAGCTCAGACAGAAGATGCTCTCTGTCTCAATGCTGCAGTGAAAGCACAGACAGAAGATGCTCTCTGTCTCAATGCTGCAGTGAAAGCTCAGACAGAAGCCGCTCTCTGTCTCAGTGCTGCAGTGAAAGCTCAGACAGAAGCCGCTCTCTGTCTCAATGCTGCAGTGAAAGCTCAGACAGAAGCTGCTCTCTGTCTCAGTGCTGCAGTGAAAGCTCAGACAGAAGCTGCTCTCTGTCTCAGTGCTGCAGTGAAAGCTCAGACAGAAGCTGCTCACTGTCTCAGTGCTGCAGTGAAAGCTCAGACAGAAGCTGCTCTCTGTCTCAGTGCTGCAGTGAAAGCTCAGACAGAAGCTGTTCTCTGTCTCAGTGCTGCAGTGAAAGCTCAGACAGAAGCTGCTCTCTGTTTCAATGCTGCAGTGAAAGCTCAGACAGAAGCTGCTCTCTGTCTCAGTGCTGCAGTGAAAGCTTAGACAGAAGCTGCTCTCTGTCTCAGTGCTGCAGTGAAAGCTCAGACAGAAGTTGCTCTCTATTTCAGTGCTGCAGTGAAAGCTCAGACAGAAGCTGCTCTCTGTCTCAATGCTGCAGTGAAAGCCCAGGCAGAAGCTGCTCTCTGTCTCGGTGCTGCAGTGAAAGCTCAGACAGAAACTGCTCTCTGTCTCAATGCTGCAGTGAAAGCTCAGACAGAAGCTGCTCTCTGTCTCAGTGCTGCAGTGAAAGCTCAGACAGAAGCTGCTCTCTGTCTCAGTGCTGCAGTGAAAGCTCAGACAGAAGCTGCTCTCTGTCTCGGTGCTGCAGTGAAAGCTCAGACAGTAGCTGCTCTCTGTCTCAATGCTGTAGTGAAAGCTCAGACAGAAGCTGCTCTCTGTCTCAGTGCTGCAGTGAAAGCTCAGACAGAAGCTGCTCTCTGTCTCAGTGCTGCAGTGAAAGCTCAGACAGAAGCTGCTCTCTGTCTCAATGCTGCAGTGAAAGCTCAGACAGAAGCTGCTCTCTGTCTCAATGCTGCAGTGAAAGCTCAGACAGAAGCTGCTCTGTCTCAATGCTGCAGTGTAAGCTCCGACAGAAGCTGCTCTCTGTCTCAATGCTGCAGTGAAAGCTCAGACAGAAGCTGCTCTCTGTCTCAATGCTGCAGTGAAAGCTCAGACAGAAGCTGCTCTCTGTCTCAGTGCTGCAGTGAAAGCTCAGACAGAAGCTGCTCCCTGTCTCAATGCTGCAGTGAAAGCTCAGACAGAAGCTGCTCTCTGACTCAGTGCTGCAGTGAAAGCTCAGACAGAAGCTGCTCTGTGTCTCAGTGCTGCAGTGAAAGCTCAGACAGAAGCTGCTCTCTGTCTCAATGCTGCAGTGAATGCTCAGACAGAAGCTTCTCTCTGTCTCAGTGCTGCATTGAAAGCTCAGACAGAAGCTGCACTCTGTCTCAGTGCTGCAGTGAAAGCTCAGACAGAAGCTGCTCTCTTTCTCAGTGCTGCAGTGAAATCTTAGACAGAAGCTGCTCTCTGTCTCAGTGCTGCAGTGAAAGCTCAGCCAGAAGCTGCTCTCTGTCTCAGTGCTGCAGTGAAAGCTCAGACAGAAGCTGCTCTCTGTCTCAATGCTGCAGTGAAAGCTCAGACAGAAGCTGCTCTATGTCTCAATGCTGCAGTGAAAGCTCAGACAGAAGCTGCTCTATGGCTCAGTGCTGCAGTGAAAGCTCAGACAGAAGCTGCTCTCTGTCGCAATGCTGCAGTGAAAGCTCAGAGAGAAGCTGCTCTGTCTCACTGCTGCAGTGAAAGCTCAGACAGAAGCTGCTCTCTGTCTCGGTGCTGCAGTGAAAGCTCAGACAGAAGCTGCTCTGTGTCTCAGTGCTGCAGTGAAAGCTCAGACAGAAGCTGCTCTCTGTCTCAGTGCTGCAGTGAAAGCTCAGACAGAAGCTGCTCTCTATCTCAATGCTGCAGTGAAAGCTCAGACAGAGGCTGCTCTCTTTCTCAGTGCTGCAGTCAAAGCTCAGGCAGAAGCTGCTGTCTATCTCAGTGCTGCAGTGAAAGCTCAGACAGAAGCTGCTCTCTGTCTCAGTGCTGCAGTGAAAGCTCAGACAGAAGCTGCTCTCTGTCTCAGTGCTGCAGTGAAAGCTCAGACAGAAGCTGCTCTCTGTCTCAATGCTGCAGTAAAAGCTCAGACAGAAGCTGCTCTCTGTCTCGCCGCTGCAGTGAAAGCTCAGACAGAAGCTGCTCTCTGTCTCAGTGCTGCAGTGTAAGCTCAGACAGAAGCTGCTCTCTGTTTCAATGCTGCAGTGAAAGCTCAGACAGAAGCTGCTCTCTGTCTCAATGCTGCAGTAAAAGCTCAGACAGAAGCTGCTCTCTGTCTCGCCGCTGCAGTGAAAGCTCAGACAGAAGCTGCTCTCTGTCTCAGTGCTGCAGTGTAAGCTCAGACAGAAGCTGCTCTCTGTTTCAATGCTGCAATGAAAGCTCAGACAGAAGCTGCTCTCTGTCTCAGTGTTGCAGTGAAAGCTCAGACAGAAGCTGCTCTCTGTCTCAGTGCTGCAGTGAAAGCTCAGGCAGAAGCTGCTCTCTGTCTCAATGCTGCAGTGAAAGCTCAGGCAGAAGCTGCTCTCTGTCTCAGTGCTGCAGTGAAAGCTCAGACAGAAGCTGCTCTCTGTCTCAGTGCTGCAGTGAAAGCTCAGACAGAAGCTGCTCTCTGTCTCAGTGCTGCAGTGAAAGCTCAGACAGAAGATGCTCTCTGTCTCAATGCTGCAGTGAAAGCACAGACAGAAGATGCTCTCTGTCTCAATGCTGCAGTGAAAGCTCAGACAGAAGCCGCTCTCTGTCTCATTGCTGCAGTGAAAGCTCAGACAGAAGCCGCTCTCTGTCTCAATGCTGCAGTGAAAGCTCAGACAGAAGCTGCTCTCTGTCTCAGTGCTGCAGTGAAAGCTCAGACAGAAGCTGCTCTCTGTCTCAATGCTGCAGTGAAAGCTCAGACAGAAGCTGCTCACTGTCTCAGTGCTGCAGTGAAAGCTCAGACAGAAGCTGCTCTCTGTCTCAGTGCTGCAGTGAAAGCTCAGACAGAAGCTGTTCTCTGTCTCAGTGCTGCAGTGAAAGCTCAGACAGAAGCTGCTCTCTGTCTCAGTGCTGCAGTGAAAGCTCAGACAGAAGCTGCTCCCTGTCTCAGTGCTTCAGTGAAAGCTCAGACAGGAGCTGCTCTCTGTCTCAATGCTGCAGTGAAATCTCAGACAGAAGCTTCTCTCTGTCTCAGTGCTGCAGTGCAAGCTCAGACAGACGCTGCAGTCTGTCTCAGTGCTGCAGTGAAAGCTCAGACAGAAGCTGCTCTCTTTCTCAGTGCTGCAGTGAAATCTTAGACAGAAGCTGCTCTCTGTCTCAGTGCTGCAGTGAAAGCTCAGCCAGAAGCTGCTCTCTGTCTCAGTGCTGCAGTGAAAGCTCAGACAGAAGCAGCTCTCAGTCTCAATGCTGCAGTGAAAGCTCAGACAGAAGCTGCTCTCTGTCTCAATGCTGCAGTGAAAGCTCAGACAGAAGCTGCTCTATGGCTCAGTGCTGCAGTGAAAGCTCAGACAGAAGCTGCTCTCTGTCGCAATGCTGCAGTGAAAGCTCAGACAGAAGCTGCTCTCTGTCTCCCTGCTGCAGTGAATGCTCAGACAGAAGCTGCTCTCTGTCTCTGTGCTGCAGTGAAAGCTCAGACAGAAGCTGCTCTGTGTCTCAGTGCTGCAGTGAAAGCTCAGACAGAAGCTGCTCTCTGTCTCAGTGCTGCAGTGAAAGCTCAGACAGAAGCTGCTCTCTATCTCAATGCTGCAGTGAAAGCTCAGACAGAAGCTGCTCTCTATCTCAGTGCTGCAGTGAAAGCTCAGACAGAAGCTGCTGTCTATCTCAGTGCTGCAGTGAAAGCTCAGACAGAAGCTGCTCTCTGTCTCAGTGCTGCAGTGAAAGCTCAGACAGAAGCTGCTCTCTGTCTCAGTGCTGCAGTGAAAGCTCAGACAGAAGCTGCTCTCTGTCTCAATGCTGCAGTGAAAGCTCAGACAGAAGCTGCTCTCTGTCTCAGTGCTGCAGTGAAAGCTCAGACAGAAGCTGCTCTCTGTCTCAGTGCTGCAGTGAAAGCTCAGACAGAAGCTGCTCTCTGTTTCAATGCTGCAGTGAAAGCTCAGACAGAAGCTGCTCTCTGTCTCAGTGCTGAAGTGAAAGCACAGACAGAAGCTGCTCTCTGTCTCGGTGCTGCAGTGAAAGCTCAGACAGAAGCTGCTCTCTGTCTCAGTGCTGCAGTGAAAGCTCAGACAGAAGCTGCTCTCTGTCTCAGTGCTGCAGTGAAAGCTCAGACAGAAGCTGCTCTCTGTCTCAGTGCTGCAGTGAAAGCTCAGACAGAAGCTGCTCTCTATATCAGTGCTGCAGTGAAAGCTCAGACAGAAGCTGCTCTCTGTCTCAATGCTGCAGTGAAAGCTCAGGCAGAAGCTGCTCTCTGTCTCAGTGCTGCAGTGAAAGCTCAGACAGAAGCTGCTCTCTGTCTCAGTGCTGCAGTGAAAGCTCAGACAGAAGCTGCTCTCTGTCTCAGTGCTGCAGTGAAAGCTCAGACAGAAGTTGCTGTCTATCTCAGTGCTGCAGTGAAAGCTCAGACAGAAGCTGCTCTCTGTCTCGGTGCTGCAGCGAAAGCTCAGACAGAAGCTGCTCTCTGTCTCAGTGCTGCAGTGAAAGCTTAGACTGAAGCTGCTCACTGTCTCAATGCTGCAGTGAAAGCTCAGACAGAAGCTGCTCTCTGTCTCAATGCTGCAGTGAAAGCTCAGACAGAAGCTGCTCTCTGTCTCGGTGCTGCAGTGAAAGCTCTACAGAAGCTGCTCTCTGTCTCAGTGCTGCAGTGAAAGCTCAGACAGAAGCTGCTCTCTGTCTCAGTGCTGCAGTGAAAGCTCAGACAGAAGCTGCTCTCTGTCTCAATGCTGCAGTGAAAGCTCAGACAGAAGCTGCTCTCTGTCTCAGTGCTGCAGTGAAAGCTCAGACAGAAGCTGCTCTCTGTCTCGGTGCTGCAGTGAAAGCTCAGACAGAAGCTGCTCTCTGTCTCAATGCTGCAGTGAAAGCTCAGACAGAAGCTGCTCTCTGTTTCAGAGCTGCAGTGAAAGCTCAGACAGAAGCTGCTCTCTGTCTCAATGCTGCAGTGAAAGCTCAGACAGAAGCTGCTCTATCTCTCAGTGCTGCAGTGAAAGCTCAGACAGAAGCTGCTCTCTGTCTCAATGCTGCAGAGAAAGCTCAGACAGAAGCTGCTCTCTGTCTCAATGCTGCAGTGAAAGCTCAGACAGAAGCTGCTCTCTGTTTCAGAGCTGCAGTGAAAGCTCAGACAGAAGCTGCTCTCTGTCTCAATGCTGCAGTGAAAGCTCAGACAGAAGCTGCTCTATCTCTCAGTGCTGCAGTGAAAGCTCAGACAGAAGCTGCTCTCTGTCTCAATTCTGCAGTAAAAACTCAGACAGAAGCTGCTCTCTGTCTCAGTCCTGCAGTGAAAGCTCAGACAGAAGCTGCTCTCTGTCTCAGTGCTGCAGTGAAAGCTCAGACAGAAGCTGCTCTCTGTCTCAATGCTGCAGTGAAAGCTCAGACAGAAGCTGCTCTCTGTCTCAGTGCTGCAGTGACAGCTCAGACAGAAGCTGCTCTCTGTCTCAATGCTGCAGTGAAAGCTCAGACAGAAGCTGCTCTCTGTCTCAATGCTGCAGTGAAAGCTCAGACAGAAGCTGCTCTCTGTCTCAATGCTGCAGTGAAAGCTCAGACAGAAGCTGCTCTCTGTCTCAATGCTGCAGTGAAAGCTCAGACAGAAGCCGCTCTCTGTCTCAGTGCTGCAGTGAAAGCTCAGACAGAAGCCGCTCTCTGTCTCAATGCTGCAGTGAAAGCTCAGACAGAAGCTGCTCTCTGTCTCAGTGCTGCAGTGAAAGCTCAGACAGAAGCTGCTCTCTGTCTCAATGCTGCAGTGAAAGCTCAGACAGAAGCTGCTCACTGTCTCAGTGCTGCAGTGAAAGCTCAGATAGAAGCTGCTCTCTGTCTCAGTGCTGCAGTGAAAGCTCAGACAGAAGCTGCTCTCTGTCTCAGTGCTGCAGTGAAAGCTCAGACAGAAGCTGCTCTCTGTCTCAATGCTGCAGTGAAAGCTCAGACAGAAGCTGCTCACTGTCTCAGTGCTGCAGTGAAAGCTCAGACAGAAGCTGCTCTCTGTCTCAGTGCTGCAGTGAAAGCTCAGACAGAAGCTGTTCTCTGTCTCAGTGCTGCAGTGAAAGCTCAGACAGAAGCTGCTCGCTGTCTCAGTGCTGCAGTGAAAGCTCAGACAGAAGCTGCTCCCTGTCTCAGTGCTTCAGTGAAAGCTCAGGCAGGAGCTGCTCTTTGTCTCAGTGCTGCAGTGAATGATCAGACAGAAGCTGCTCTCTGTCTCAATGCTGCAGTGAAAGCTCAGACAGAAGCTGCTCTCTGTCTCGGCGCTGCAGTGAAAGCTCAGACAGAAGCTGCTCTCTGTCTCAATGCTGCATTGAAAGCTCAGACAGAAGCCGCTCTCTGTCTCAATGCTGCAGTGAAAGCTCAGACAGAAGCTGCTCTCTGTCTCAATGCTGCAGTGAAAGCTCAGACAGAAGATGCTCTCTGTCTCAATGCTGCAGTGAAAGCTCAGACAGAAGATGCTCTCTGTCTCAATGCTGCAGTGAAAGCTCAGACAGAAGCCGCTCTCTGTCTCAGTGCTGCAGTGAAAGCTCAGACAAAAGCCGCTCTCTGTCTCAATGCTGCAGTGAAAGCTCAACAGAAGCTGCTCTCTGTCTCAGTGCTGCAGTGAAAGCTCAGACAGAAGCTGCTCTCTGTCTCAATGCTGCAGTGAAAGCTCAGACAGAAGCTGCTCACTGTCTCAGTGCTGCAGTGAAAGCTCAGACAGAAGCTGCTCTCTGTCTCAGTGCTGCAGTGAAAGCTCAGACAGAAGCTGCTCTCTGTCTCAGTGCTGCAGTGAAAGCTCAGACAGAAGCTGCTCTCTGTCTCAGTGCTGCAGTGAAAGCTCAGACAGAAGCTGCTCCCTGTCTCAGTGCTGCAGTGAAAGCTCAGACAGAAGCTGCTCTGTGTCTCAGTGCTGCAGTGAAAGCTCAGACAGAAGCTGCTCTCTGTCTCAATGCTGCAGTGAAAGCTCAGACAGAAGCTTCTGTCTGTCTCAGTGCTGCAGTGAATGCTCAGACAGAAGCTGCACGCTGTCTCAGTGCTGCAGTGAAAGCTCAGACAGAAGCTGCTTCTCTTTCTCAGTGCTGCAGTGAAATCTTAGACAGAAGCTGCTCTCTGTCTCAGTGCTGCAGTGAAAGCTCAGCCAGAAGCTGCTCTCTGTCTCAGTGCTGCAGTGAAAGCTCAGACAGAAGCTGCTCTCTGTCTCAATGCTGCAGTGAAAGCTCAGACAGAAGCTGCTCTCTGTCTCAATGCTGCAGTGAAAGCTTAGACAGAAGCTGCTCTGTCTCAGTGCTGCAGTGAAATCTCAGACAGAAGCTGTTCTCTGTCTCAGTGCTGCAGTGAAAGCTCAGACAGAAGCTGCTCCCTGTCTCAGTGCTGCAGTGAAAGCTCAGACAGAAGCTGCTCTCTGTCTCAGTGCTGCAGTGAAAGCTCAGACAGAAGCTGCTCTCTGTCTCAGTGCTGCAGTGAAATCTCAGACAGAAGCTGTTCTCTGCCTCAGTGCTGCAGTGAAAGCTCAGACAGAAGCTGCTCTCTGTCTCGGCGCCGCAGTGAAAGCTCAGACAGAAGCTGCTCTCTGTCTCAATGCTGCATTGAATGCTCAGACAGAAGCCGCTCTCTGTCTCAATGCTGCAGTGAAAGCTCAGACAGAAGCTGCTCTCTGTCTCAATGCTGCAGTGAAAGCTCAGACAGAAGATGCTCTCTGTCTCAATGCTGCAGTGAAAGCTCAGACAGAAGATGCTCTCTGTCTCAATGCTGCAGTGAAAGCTCAGACAGAAGCCGCTCTCTGTCTTAGTGCTGCAGTGAAAGCTCAGACAGAAGCCGCTCTCTGTCTCAATGCTGCAGTGAAAGCTCAGACAGAAGCTGCTCTCTGTCTCAGTGCTGCAGTGAAAGCTCAGACAGAAGCTGCTCTCTGTCTCAATGCTGCAGTGGAAGCTCAGACAGAAGCTGCTCACTGTCTCAGTGCTGCAGTGAAAGCTCAGACAGAAGCTGCTCTCTGTCTCAGTGCTGCAGTGAAAGCTCAGACAGAAGCTGCTCTCTGTCTCAGTGCTGCAGTGAAAGCTCAGACAGAAGCTGCTCTCTGTCTCAGTGCTGCAGTGAAAGCTCAGACAGAAGCTGCTCCCTGTCTCAGTGCTGCAGTGAAAGCTCAGACAGAAGCTGCTCTGTGTCTCAGTGCTGCAGTGAAAGCTCAGACAGAAGCTGCTCTCTGTCTCAATGCTGCAGTGAAAGCTCAGACAGAAGCTTCTGTCTGTCTCAGTGCTGCAGTGAAAGCTCAGACAGAAGCTGCTCTCTGTCTCAGTGCTGCAGTGAAAGCTCAGCCAGAAGCTGCTCTCTGTCTCAGTGCTGCAGTGAAAGCTCAGACAGAAGCTGCTCTCTGTCTCAATGCTGCAGTGAAAGCTCAGACAGAAGCTGCTCTCTGTCTCAATGCTGCAGTGAAAGCTCAGACAGAAGGTGCCCTCTGTCTCAATGCTGCAGTGAAAGCTCAGACAGAAGCTGCTCTGTCTCAGTGCTGCAGATAAATCTCAGACAGAAGCTGTTCTCTGTCTCAGTGCTGCAGTGAAAGCTCAGACAGAAGCTTCTCTCTGTCTCAGTGCTGCAGTGAAAGCTCAGACAGAAGCTGCGCTCTGTCTCAGTGCTGCAGTGAAAGCTCAGACAGAAGCTGCTCTCTGTCTCAGTGCTGCAGTGAAAGCTCAGAAAGAAGCTGCTCTCTGTCTCAATGCTGCAGTGAAAGCTCAGACAGAAGCTGCTCTCTGTCTCAGTGCTGCAGTGAAAGCTCAGACAGAAGCTTCTTTCTGTCTCAGTGCTGCATTGAAAGCTCAGACAGAAGCTGCTCTCTGTCTCAATGCTGCAGTGAAAGCTCAGACAGAAGCTGCTCTCTGTCTCAATGCTGCAGTGAATGCTCAGACAGAAGCTGCTCTCTGACTCAGTGCTGCAGTGAAAGCTCAGACAGAAGCTGCTCTCTGTCTCAATGCTGCAGTGAAAGCTCAGACAGAAGCAGCTCTCTGTCGCAGTGCTGCAGTGAAAGCTCAGACAGAAGCTGTTCTCTGTCTCAGTGCTGCATTGAAAGCTCAGACAGAAGCTGCACTCTGTCTCAGTGCTGCAGTGAAAGCTCAGACAGAAGCTGATCTCTGTCTCAGTGCTGCAGTGAAAGCTCAGACAGAAGCTGCTCTCTGTCTCAGTGCTGCAGTGAAAGCTCAGACAGAAGCTGCTCTCTGTCTCAATGCTGCAGTGAAAGCTCAGACAGAAGCTTCTCTCTGTTCCAGTGCTGCAGTGAAAGCTCAGACAGAAGCTGCTCTGTCTCAGTGCTGCAGTGAAATCTCAGACAGAAGCTGTTCTCTGTCTCAGTGCTGCAGTGAAAGCTCAGACAGAAGCTGCTCTCTGTCTCAGTGCTGCAGTGAAAGCTCAGACAGAAGCTGCTCTCTGTCTCAGTGCTGCAGTGAAAGCTCAGACAGAAGCTGCTCCCTGTCTCAGTGCTGCAGTGAAAGCTCAGACAGAAGCTGCTCTGTGTCTCAGTGCTGCAGTGAAAGCTCAGACAGAAGCTGCTCTCTGTCTCAATGCTGCAGTGAAAGCTCAGACAGAAGCTTCTGTCTGTCTCAGTGCTGCAGTGAAAGCTCAGACAGAAGCTGCACGCTGTCTCAGTGCTGCAGTAAAAGCTCAGACAGAAGCTGCTCTCTTTTTCAGTGCTGCAGTGAAATCTTAGACAGAAGCTGCTCTCTGTCTCAGTGCTGCAGTGAAAGCTCAGCCAGAAGCTGCTCTCTGTCTCAGTGCTGCAGTGAAAGCTCAGACAGAAGCTGCTCTCTGTCTCAATGCTGCAGTGAAAGCTCAGACAGAAGCTGCTCTCTGTCTCAATGCTGCAGTGAAAGCTCAGACAGAAGCTGCCCTCTGTCTCAATGCTGCAGTGAAAGCTCAGACAGAAGCTGCTCTGTCTCAGTGCTGCAGTGAAATCTCAGACAGAAGCTGTTCTCTGTCTCAGTGCTGCAGTGAAAGCTCAGACAGAAGCTGCTCTCTGTCTCAGTGCTGCAGTGAAAGCTCACACAGAAGCTGCGCTCTGTCTCAGTGCTGCAGTGAAAGCTCAGACAGAAGCTGCTCTCTGTCTCAGTGCTGCAGTGAAAGCTCAGAAAGAAGCTGCTCTCTGTCTCAATGCTGCAGTGAAAGCTCAGACAGAAGCTGCTCTCTGTCTCAGTGCTGCAGTGAAAGCTCAGACAGAAGCTTCTCTCTGTCTCAGTGCTGCAGTGAAAGCTCAGACAGAAGCTGCTCTCTGTCTCAATGCTGCAGTGAATGCTCAGACAGAAGCTGCACTCTGACTCAGTGCTGCAGTGAAAGCTCAGACAGAAGCTGCTCTCTGTCTCAGTGCTGCAGTGAAATCTCAGACAGAAGCTGCTCTCTGTCTCAGTGCTGCAGTGAAAGCTCAGACGGAAGCTGCTCTCTGTCTCAATGCTGCAGTGAAACCTCAGACAGAAGCTGCTCTCTGTCTCAGTGCTGCAGTGAAAGCTCAGACAGAAGCTGCTCTCTGTCTCAGTGCTGCAGTGAAAGCTCAGACAGAAGCTGCTCTCTGTCTCAATGCTGCAGTGAAAGCTCAGACAGAAGCTTCTCTCTGTCCCAGTGCTGCAGTGAAAGCTCAGACAGAAGCTGCTCTGTCTCAGTGCTGCAGTGAAATCTCAGACAGAAGCTGTTCTCTGCCTCAGTGCTGCAGTGAAAGCTCAGACAGAAGCTGCGCTCTGTCTCAGTGCTGCAGTGAAAGCTCAGACAGAAGCTGCTCTCTGTCTCAGTGCTGCAGTGAAAGCTCAGACAGAAGCTGCTCTCTGTCTCAGTGCTGCAGTGAAAGCTCAGACAGAAGCTGCTCTCTGTCTCAATGCTGCAGTGAAAGCTCAGACAGAAGCTTCTCTCTGTCCCAGTGCTGCAGTGAAAGCTCAGACAGAAGCTGCTCTGTCTCAGTGCTGCAGTGAAATCTCAGACAGAAGCTGTTCTCTGTCTCAGTGCTGCAGTGAAAACTCAGACAGAAGCTGCTCTCTGTCTCAGTGCTGCAGTGAAAGCTCAGACAGAAGCCGCTCTCTGTCTCAATGCTGCAGTGAAAGCTCAGACAGAAGCTGCTCTCTGTCTCAGTGCTGCAGTGAAAGCTCAGACAGACGCTGTTCTGTGTCTCAATGCTGCAGTGAAATCTCAGACAGAAGCTGCTCTCTGTCTCAGTGCTGCAGTGAAAGCTCAGACAGAAGCTGCTCTCTGTCTCAGTGCTGCAGTGAAAGCTCAGACAGAAGCTGCTCTCTGTCTCAGTGCTGCAGTGAAAGCTCAGACAGAAGCTGCTCTCTGTCTCAGTGCTGCAGTGAAAGCTCAGACAGAAGCTGCTCTCTGTCTCAGTGCTGCAGTGAAAGCTCAGACAGAAGCTGCTCTCTGTCTCAGTGCTGCTGTGAAAGCTCAGACAGAAGCTGCTCTCTGTCTCAGTGCTGCAGTGAAAGCTCAGACAGAAGCTGCTCTCTGTCTCAGTGCTGCAGTGAAAGCTCAGACAGAAGCTGCTCTCTGTCTCAGTGCTGCAGTGAAAGCTCAGACAGAAGCTGCTCTCTGTCTCAGTGCTGCTGTGAAAGCTCAGACAGAAGCTGCGCTCTGTCTCAGTGCTGCAGTGAAAGCTCAGACAGAAGCTGCGCTCTGTCGCACTGCTGCTGTAGAATCTCAGAAGAAGGCTTCTCTCTGTCTCAGTGTAATTGGAAATATTATCGTATAGGTTAAATGAAATTAGATCAGAAGGACCGTATACAGCTTATGGCATTATTTATATTATTTCCATACAAATCGAGTATGAAAAATAGATTGAATGACTCCAGCTAGGAATGTAACTTCTGTGTTACGATATAGCAGCCAGGACAGACACATGGAAGCGAGATTGTCACACTTGTAAATGGTGACATACCAAGAGAAAAATACAGATAAATTGAGCATGAAAAATCACTCGCAATAATATCAAAATCATTACAACAACTGTTTACAATTAAATTATATAAAGGAAAATGGTCGGAGAGAAGGTCGTTCCCTGTTAACTGTTACCTGTTAACTGTGCAGTCGTCAATTAAAATAAGGAAATGACAAACATACTTTAGAATGACTTTGTTTCAGTATTTACAAGAGAGCAAAAGTTCAAAATGACAGAGATACGAGGAAACATATTATTGAATCAGGAGCAGGGACTGAACAACTATTAGATAAATGGGAACCCCACCACTTGGAGATTTCCCTCCAACTCACTCACTACCCCGACTTGGAAATATGTCGCTGTTCCTTTGCTATCGTTGGGATAAAATTCTGGAACAATCCCTATCAGCACAGTGGATGTGCATACTCCTTAATGACTGCAGCGGTTCAAGAAGGCAACTCACACCAACCTCTGAAGGGCAACGAGGGAAGAGCAATAAATGCTGGTCTAACCAGCGACGCCCTCATCCCGTCAACTAATAAAAGAATACCCGGGCGTCAGTAGCGGAGAAATGAATAGGGCTGCAGTTTGTGAGATCCACAGGAACGTCCTTCCATTTATAGGGTCATTGTCAGTGGGTGGGAACTTTTCAGATATCTAAATTACAATCTTCAAAAGATCTCTGTTTTTTGGAATTACCCCTTTGGATTGTAGAATTATACCTCCCGCTCCGTTATCTCATCAACGCGTCAGAGAGAAAAGGAGGAATTGGGCCAATTATCGAATCATCTGTTTTGACGAAGTGAATGGAGTTCACACTGCAGAACAGGGTGTGTGAAAAGCTTGAAACGTCCCAGCTGAGCAGAGCGAGCGAGCGTGGATTTGTACATTTCGCTCGTGAGTGATACACATAATGGCTTTCAAGTAGAATTAAATTGCTGGGAAGGCGAATGATTACGGAGGTTGATCAAATCGAGTTAAACTAAGAAATCGGGAAATCTGATTACCTACTTCCCAGGCACGACCCTGAATGTGTAAATGTGTTTCCTAGTTCACCAGATAGCTTTATACAGGGCCCTGATTCTGTAACCGTATTTTGCTACTTCACCAGTCAGCTATGGGTGTCCCTTATTCTGTACAAGTGTCTCACAGTTTTTCCACTTGCTTTTAAGTCTGACCATTATTCTGAACATGGGTCTTTCAGCTTCGCAGTTGGCTAATAAACATGATCGTGACCCTGCACCTGTCTCTTTTCCCCAGCTCAGTCTGTCCCTTATTATGTTCTTGTGCTTCCACGTCATCATCCAATCTGCATACATGACCGTGATTCTGTCTCTGTATCTCTGAGTTCCCCTTTTGACTGAAATAGCTAACTTTCTTTCTGAACAATCTCCTAGTTCCACAGTTACTTGTTATTGACGAGACGCATTCTGCATCCTTTTCTCCTGGTTCCCCAGCCAGGGTCTTTACATTACCCACATTCTGTATCTGTGACTCCTCCCTAGCAGGCCGGGAACATGGCTCATTTTCTGTGTCTCCAATTCTCCAGCGAGCTTTGATAAATGACCCTTGTTCTGTAACCGTGTCTCCTTGTTCCAGCGAGCTTATATAGAACAATGTACAAAGAACAATACAATTCAGGAACAGGCCCTTCAGCCCTCCAAACCGGTACCGGTCATGATACCACACTTGGCCAAAACCCACAGCACTTCCTACAACCGTATCCCTCTAGCCCCATTCTATCCATGTGTTTGTCGAGATGCATTTTGAACGCTGTAAATGTATTTGCTTCCACAACCTCCCCTGCCAACGCTTTCCAGGCACTCACCACCTTCTGCGTAATAAACCTGCCTCGCACATCTCCTCCAAACGTTGTCCCACTGACCTTAAATCGATTATCTCACGTGACGGACCCCACCTTGGGATAGAGTGCCTGCCCATCCAGTCGAACCATGCTCCTCATAATCTTGTAGACCTCTATCAGGTCAACCCTCAACCTCCGTCTTTGTAATGAAAACCGTCTGAGTCTATTCCGCCTCTCCTCATAGCTAACCCCCTCCAAACCAGGCAATATTCTGGTAAAGCTCCTCTGTATCCTCTCCAAAGCGGTCCCATCCTTCTGGAACCTTGGCGACCAGCATTGTGCTCAATATCCCATGTGCGGGTTTTACATAGTTTCTTTACAACTGTGGGACGACTTGCCAGCTTTTCTAATGATTACCATCAGCGTTATTCTTTATGTTGTTTCTCCACTTCCCAAGCGAGCTTATATCCATTGCTCCTTATTCTTTAACTGTGTCTCCCAATTCACCAGCGAGCTTGTATACATGAACGTGATCCTGTGACTGTGTGCTTCATTGCTGCAACTTACTTATATTAATGCCGTGTGTTCTATTGCAGTGTCTCCAGGTTCTCGGCCTATGTATTTTTGTGAAATAATTATATTTATCTTCAATCATTTCATAGCTTTGGTAACATCGTTTCCTCTAAGTTGTCATCCAAGATTAGGTCCAAAAATGATATTTCTTAACGTTATGTTAACTTACTCTGAGCCTCCCTCACCCGAGGAATCGATGTCCAATATGAAAATACACTCGAAAGAGCACCAGCAACTTTTGCAAATATTCAAATCTGGAAGATATATTTGCAAGTTGACACAGAAGCCTCAGGTACAGAGGTAGCCTGTTGAAGTTAACATTATCAGCAGCTGAACAACACAAAGTTCTTGAATACAGCATTTAGACGATCCAAAGCCTCTGGAATAAATGATATTCCTCTACAGACTTTAGAGGCTGCTGCTTACTTTGAGACTATCTTACAGTATCGATCTCCCGGGTTAGCGGACAGAAACGTGGATATGCTAATGAAATCGGAATAGTTAACGTTTGGTAAATACAAAAGCGAGCAGAATGACAGTGTGTCACGTAAGGCATTATTTACATATATATAAACACACAGTATGAAGAATAGATTGAATGACTCCAGCCACAAATGTAACTTGCCAGTTACATCATGGCAGCCATAACAGGGATATATGGCTGCAAGATTGTCACAGCTGTAAATGGTGACAAAGTAAGAATAAAATATAAATGAATTGAGCGTGAAAATAGACTCGCAAATAATATCAAAATCATCACAGGATACTTTTGCAATGAAATACTGGAAGGCGTAGTGGTCAGAGAGAAGGTCGCCCCCTGTTAATTGTTAATGGCGCATTGATCAATTAAAATAAGGAAGTGACAGACATGCTGGAGAATGGCTTTGTTCAGTATTTACAAGAGAAGGAAGAGTTCAAAGTGCCAGAGATCCGAAGAAACATATTACTGAATCAGGAGCAGGGGCTGAACAAAATGTACTCTATCCGGGAAATAGTCGTGGAAAAATGAATGAGTTTGAAAGATCCACAGAAGCCTCCTTCCAATTACAGGGTCTCAATGTGAGTGGATGGGAACTTTGCAGATACCTGAGTTACAATCGTCAAAAGGTCTCTGGACTTGGGAATCAACCCTTTGGATTGGAGAATTCCACCTACCGCCCCGTTGCTTCAGCAACGTGATAGACTGAAAAAGGGACATTTGGGAGAGTTATCGGAATATCTGGTGTGGGTAAATGAATGCAGTTCACCCTGAAGGACAGGGTGTGTGAACAGCTTGAACTACCCAGCTAATCAGCACGAACGAGCGTGCATTTATACAGTTTAATCATGGGTAATGAACATGATGGAAATCTGTCAAGCGGGACTAAATTACTGCGCAGGCGAATGTTTACGAAGGTTGATCAAATTCAGTTAAAGAAGGAAACTGACCATACAGTTTCTAGTCATGACGCTGAATGTGTAACTGTGTTTACTAATTCCCCAGCTAGCCGATATTCATGACCCACTTTCTGTAACTGTATATGCTACTTCTCCAGTGAGCTATATACTTGTGCCTCATTCCGTAGCCGCTTATATGTATGACCATTATTCTGAACATGGGCCTCTCAGCTCCTCAGGTGACTTCTATACATGATCCTCACCCGGTACCTGTCTCTGTTCCCCAGCTCGATTTTCTGCATGCCCCTTATGCTGCCCTTGTGCCTCCCACTTCATCATCTAAGCTATTTACATGACCGTGATTCTGTATCTGTGTCTCCTACTTCCAATTTTAACTTATATAGCTATCCTTCATTCTAAACTGTCTCTTCTTGTTCCATCGTTACTTTCAACTTGACACTCATTCTGCAACTTTGTCGTAGTACCCCCCAAGTTTGCTTGTATGCATGATACTTTTTCTTCTGTAACTACATCTCCTTCTACCCCAGCTAGTACAAAGAACAAAGAACAAAGAAATGTACAGCACAGGAACAGGCCCTTCGGCCCTCCAAGCCCGTGCCGACCATACTGCCCGACTAAACTACAATCTTTTACACTTCCTGGGTCCGTATCCTTCTATTCCCATCCTATTCATATATTTGTCAAGATGCCCCTTAAATGTCCCTATCGTCCCTGCCTCCACTACCTCCTCCGGTAGTGAGTTCCAGGCACCCACTACCCTCTGCGTAAAAAACTTGCCTCGTACATCTACTCTAAACTTTGCCCCTCTCACCTTAAACCTATGCCCCCTAGTAATTGACCCCTCTACCCTGGGGAAAAGCCTCTGACTATCCACTCTGTCTATGCCCCTCATAATTTTGTATACCTCTATCAGGTCGCCCCTCAACCTCCTTCGTTCCAGTGAGAACAAACCGAGTTTATTCAATCGCTCCTCATAGCTTATGCCCTCCATACCAGGCAACATTCTGGTAAATCTCTTCTGCACCCTCTCTAAAGCCTCCACATCCTTCTGGTAGTGTGGCGACCAGAATTGAACACTATACTCCAAGTGTGGCCTAACTAAGGTTCTATACAGCTGCAACATGACTTGCCAATTCTTATACTCAAGTAAATATACATGATCCTTTGGAAACATTGTCTGCGAGTTCTACTGTTAAATTATATACATGATCCTTTTTCTGTTTCTGTATCTCCAGTGTGAGCCAGCTGGCCTTCATTTCTGTAGTTGCGTCTTTGTCATTCTGTAGCTGTGTCTCCTAGTACCTCAGATAACTTATATACATTACTCTTAATGTGTAAATGCGCCTCCTCGTTCCCCAGCTAACTTATATATGCGACCGTTACTCTGCCACCGTGTCTCAGAATTCCCCAGCTAGTTTATAGCCATGACGCTTATTTTCTAAATCTGTCTCCGCGTTTTCGAGTTATCTTAAATACATGAACGGATTATCTAACTGTGTCTACAACTTCCTCAGTGAAATTTTATGCATGGCTTTATTCTGCTAATGTGTCTCCCAATTCTCCAGCTAGCTTATATAGAAACATAGAATAGAATCGTAAAATTTACAGTGGCCCATTCGGCCCACCGAGAATGCACCGGCCATTCGGCCCATCGAGTATACGCCGACCCTTACAAAGAGCACCCCACTGAAGCCCACCTATCTAACTTAGTCACCGAACACAGTAAACCCCTACTAAACATTTTGTGGACACTTAGGGCAATTTAGCATGGCCAATCCACCTAACACGCACATCGTTAGACTGCGGGAGGAAACCAGAGCAACCAGAGGAAACCCGCACAGACACGCGGAGAACGTGCAAACTCCGCACAGTAACCCAGCCGGGAAACGAACCTGGGACCCTGGACCTGTGAAGAAACTGTGCTGACCATTATGCCAACGTGCTGCCCTCCCATTATTGTGGAAAGGTGCCAACTGGAAACACATTTAACTCATTTACATGACTCTCGCCCTGTATCCGTGTCACCTGGTCCCCTAACCAGCGTATTTACATTACCCAACGTCTGTAACAGTGTCTACTAGATCCTCAACAAGCTTATCTTAATGACCCGTGCTGTAGATGTGTCTCCAGTTTGAGACGTTAGCGTATTTACATTGCCCATATTATGTAAATGTGTCTCCTAGTTCCCCAGCAGGCCGATATACATGGTTCGTCTTTCAGTAATAGCCATCTCCATATCTCCATATAGAAAAAAGAACAAGAACAAAGAACAAAGAAATGTACAGCACAGGAACAGGCCCCCTCGGCCCTCTAAGCCCGTGCCGACCACGCTGCCCGTCTAAACTAAAATCTTCCACACTTTCTGGGTCCGTATCCCTCTATTCCCATCCTATTCATGCATTTGTTCAGATGCCCCTTAAATGTCACTATCGTCCCTGCTTCCACCACCTCCTCCGGCAGCAGGTTCCAGGCTCCCACTAACCTCTGTGTAAATAACTTGCCTCATTCCTCCTCTAAACCTCGCCCATCGCACCTTAAACCTATACCCCCTAGTAATTGACCCCTCTACCTTGGGGAAAAGCCTCTGAGTATCCAGTCTGTCCATGCCCCTCATAGTTTTGTAGACCTCTATCAGGTCGCCCCTCAACCTCCGCCATTCCAATGAGAACAAACCGAGTTTATTCAACCGCTCCTCATAGCTAATGCCCTCCATACCAGGCAACTTCCTGGTAAATCTCTTCTGCACCCTCTCTAAAGCCTCCACATCCTTCTGGCAGTGTGGCGACCAGAATTTAGCACTATTCTCCAAGTGTGGCCCAACTAAGGTTCTAACAGCTTAAATACCTGAACATCTTTCGGTAACTGTGTCTCCCAGTTCCCAAGCTAGCTTAAATACATGATCCTTAGTCTGTAACCGTTCTCCTTCTTTCATAGCAACCTTATTTAGAAGAAGAAAAACAAAGATCAAGATAGCTCCGGAACAGGATATTCGGCCCCCCGAGCCTGTAACGGCCATGATACCACACTTGACCAAAAACAGCACTTCCCAGTGCTGTATCCTTTTACACCTATTCTATACATGTATTTGTCGACATGCCTTTTGAACAGCGTAAATGTACCTGCTTCCACAACCTCCCCTGGCACCCCGTTCCAAGCATTCACCGCCCGCTCTGTAAGAAACCTGCCTCGAACATATCCTCTAAACTTTGTTCCACTGACCTTAAAGCTACGACCCCTGGTAACAGACCGCAACTTGGGATTGAGTGCCTGCCCATACCCTCTACCCATGCCGCTCATAATCTTGTAGACCTCTTTCAGATAACCCCTCAACCTCCGGCGTTTCTAATGAAAACAGTCGGAGTCTCTTAACCCTCTCCTGAAATAGGAATACCTATCTTTTGGGTAAATCAAAATTAGAGCAGAATGACAGTGCATCGCTTATTGCATTACTAATGGTGTTTGTACATACACACAGAGTATGAAGAATAGTTTGAATGACGCCCCCCACAAATTTATCTTGCGGGTTACAAGATGGTATCCATGACAGAAATATGGATGCAAGATGGCAGCAGTTGCACATGGCGACAAAGCAAGAGTAAAATACAAATAAATGGAGCACGAAAATAAACTCCATTGAATATTAAAATTATCACAGGGAGCTTTTGCAATTAATTATGACAATGATAGTGGACACATGAAAGGACGTCCCGTGCTAACAATTGATGGTGCATTTGTCAATTAAGATAAGGAAATGACACATGATTTAGAATGACTTTGTTGCAGTACTTACAGGAGGTGAAATGTTCAAAATGCCAGCGATACGAGGAGACAGATTATTGAATCAGGAGCAGGGACTGGATACAATTCAGATTTCTAGGAACCCACTACTGGGCGATTCCTCTCCATTTCACTCACCACCCTGACTTAGAAATATATCCACAGTCTGTAACTGGTTCTACTCGTTCCCCAGCAAGCTTACCTTAATGCCCGTGCTGTATCTGTGTCTCCAAGTTAACAAGCTAGCGTGTTTACATAACCCACGTTCGGGGCTGGTTTCGCACAGCGGGCTAAACAGCTGGCTTATAACGCAAAATAATACCAGCCGCGTGTTTCAATTCCGGTGCCGGCCTCCCCGAACAGATGACCACAAATGGCGACAGCAACTTCATTGAACCCCAATTGTGAAACTAAGCTATTACTTTATTGTTATTAGCTAACTGTGTCTCCTATTTCCCCAGCCGGCCGACATGCAAGACTATTCTTTCAGTAATGCTTGTCCATATCCCAAGGTAACTTAAATACCTGAATATCTTTCGGTAACTGAGTATCCCAGTTACCCAGCTAGCTTCGATACATAATCCTTATTCTGCAACCGTGTCTCCTTGTTTCCCAGCGAGCTCATATAGAACAAAAATCAAAGAACAATATAGCACATGAACAGGACATTTAGCTCTCCAAGCCTGTACCGGTCATGTCACCACACTTGGCCGAAAACCATAGCACTTCCTAAAGTGCTGTATCGGTCTGCACCCATCCTATCCATGTGTTTGTCGAGATGCCTTTTGAGCGCGGTAAATGTACCTGCTTCTACAATCTCCCCTGGTAACGCGTTCCAGGCACTCACCACCCTGTGTGTAATAAACCTGCCTCGCACATCTCATCTAAACTGTTCCCCACTGATCTTAAACGTATGACTCCTGGTGACAGAACTCACCTTGTGCCCGCCCATCCATAAGATCGTAAGACCATAAGACATCGGTGCAGAATTAGGCCACCCGGCCCATCGAGTCTGCTCCGACATCCAATCATGGTTGATATTTTCTCATCCCCGTTCCTCTGCCTTCTCCCCATAGCTCCTAGTCCCTACTCTATCTATTCCCCTTATAATCTTTTCGACCTTTATCAGTTTACCCCTTAACCTGCGGGGTTCTCATTAAAAAAGTCCACGTTTATTCATCCTCTCCACAAGACGAACATCCTGCTGACCAAGCAACTTCCCGATAACCGTCCTCTTCACACTCTCCAAAGCATCCACATCATTCTGGTAGTACGGTGACCAGAATTGAACTTAAATTCTAAGTCTGGGGTCTGATTTAGCACAATGGACTAAGCAGATGGTTTATAAAGCTGAACTAAACCAGCCGTGCGGGTTCAATTCCCGTGCTAGCCTCCCGGGCAGGCACTGAAATGTGGCGAGCAGGGTCCTTTCACAGTAACTTCATTGGAAGCCTACTTGTGACAATAAGCGATTTTAATTTCATTTGAAGTGCGGTCTGACAACAGTTCCATGGAAATGGAGGATGACTTTTCAATAGTTAAACTGATTTTCATCAGCCTCATCCATAACGTTGGTCCGTCACTTGCCCAGCGAGCTCATACACATGCTACTTTGGGCAGCGCGGGAGCACAAGTGGTCAGCCTTGTGGCTTAAACAGCGCCAGAGTCCCAGGTTCGATTCCCCACTGGGTCACTGTCTGTGCGGAGTCTGCACGCTGTCCCCATGAAAATAAACTCGCATTGAATATTAACATTATCACTTGCAATTAATTTTGAAAAGGACAGTGGAAACATGGAAGATCTTCCCTTGTTAACAATTGATGATGCATTT
Source organism: Scyliorhinus torazame (assembly GCF_047496885.1). Lineage (NCBI taxonomy): Eukaryota > Metazoa > Chordata > Chondrichthyes > Carcharhiniformes > Scyliorhinidae > Scyliorhinus > Scyliorhinus torazame. Next base: position 58,132,863 of record NC_092729.1, on the reverse strand, counting down.
GTCAATTACGATAAGGAAATGACAAACATGCTTCAGAATGGCTTTGTTGCAGTACTTACAGGAGAGGAAGAGTTCAAAATGCAAGAGATACGAGGAAACATATTGTTGAATCAGGAGCAGGGACTGGACAAAATTCAGATTTCTAGGGAACCCAGTTCCAGGTGATTCCTCTCCAAGTCACTCACCACCCTGGCTTGGAAATCTATCCACAGTCTGTAACTGGTTCTACTCGTTCCCCAGCAAGCTGACCTTAATGACCGTGCTGTAGCTGTGTCTCCAAGTTAACAAGCTAGCGTGTTTACATAGCCCACGTTTTGTGCTGGTTGAGCACACCGTCTAAACAGCTGGCTTGGAACACAAATTAATGCCAGCCGCGTGGGTTCAATTCTTGCCCCGGCCTCCCTGAACAGATGTCCGCATGGGCGACAGTAACTTAATTAAATCATAATTGTGAAAATAAGCTATTATTTTATTATTATGTAACTGTGTCTCCTATTTCCCCAGCCGGCCTACTGCATGACTCTGCTCTCTGTCTCAATGCTGCAGTGAAAGCTCAGACAGAAGCTGCTCTCTGTCTCAATGCTGCAGTGAAAGCTCTGACAGAAGCTGCTCTCTGTCTCAATGGTGCAGTGAAAGCTCAGACAGAAGCTGCTCTCTGTCTCAGTGCTGCAGTGAAAGCTCAGACAGACGCTGCTCTCTGTCTCAATGCTGCAGTGAAAGCTCAGACAGAAACTGCTCTGTGTTTCAATGCTGCAGTGAAAGCTCAGACAGAAGCTGCTCTCTGTCTCAGTGCTACAGTGAAAGCTCAGACAGAAGCTGTTCTCTGTCTCAGTGCTGCAGTGAAAGCTCAGAGAGAAGCTGCTCTCTGACGCAATGCTGCTGTGAAAGCTCAGACAGAAGCTGCTCTCTGTCTCGGTGCTGCAGTGAAAGCTCAGACAGAAGCTGCTCTCTGTCTCAATGCTGCAGTGAAAGCTCAGACAGAAGCTGCTCTCTGTCTCAATGCTGCAGTGAAAGCTCAGACAGAAGCTGCTCTCTGTCTCAATGCTGCAGTGAAAGCTCAGACAGAAGCTGCTCTCTGTCTCAATGCTGCAGTGAAAGCTCAGACAGAAGCTGCTCTCTGTTTCAGTGCTGCAGTGAAAGCTCAGACAGAAGCTGCTCTCTGTCTCAGTGCTGCAATGAATGCTCAGACAGAAGCTGCTCTCTGTCTCAGTGCTGCAGTGAAAGCTCAGACAGAAGCTGCTCTCTGTCTCAATGCTGCAGTGAAAGCTCAGACAGAAGCTGCTCTCTGTATCAATGCTGCAGTGAAAGCTCAGACAGAAGCTGCTATCTGTCTCAGTGCGCAGTGAAAGCTCAGACAGAAGCTGCTCACTGTCTCAATGCTGCAGTTAAAGTACAGACAGAAGATGCTCTCTGTCTCAGTGCTGCAGTGAAAGCTCAGACAGAAGCTGCTCTCTGTCTCAGTGCTGCAGTGAAAGCTCAGACAGAAGCTGCTCTCTGTCTCAGTGCTGCAGTGAAAGCTCAGACAGAAGCTGCTCTCTGTCTCAGTGCTGCAGTGAAAGCTCAGACAGAAGCTGCTCTCTGTCTCAGTGCTGCAGTGAAAGCTCAGACAGAAGCTTCTCTCTGTCTCAGTGCTGCAGTGAAAGCTCAGACAGAAGCTGCTCTCTGTCTCAGTGCTGCAGTGAAAGCTCAGACAGAAGCTGCTCTCTGTCACAGTGCTGCAGTGAAAGCTCAGACAGAAGCTGCTCTCTGTCTCAGTGCTGCAGTGAATGCTCAGACAGAAGCTGCTCTCTGTCACAATGCTGCAGTGAAAGCTCAGACAGAAGCTGCTCTCTGTCTCAGTGCTGCAGTGAAAGCTTAGACAGAACCTGCTCTCTGTCTCAGTGCTGCAGTCAAAGCTCAGTCAGAAGCTGCTCTCTGTCTCAGTGCTGCAGTGAAAGCTCAGACAGAAGCTGCTCTCTGTCTCAATGCTGCAGTGAAAGTTCAGACAGAAGCTGCTCTCTGTCTCAGTGCTGCAGTGAAAGCTCAGACAGAAGCTGCTCTCTGTCTCAGTGCTGCAGTGAAAGCTCAGACAGAAGCTGCTCTCTGTCTCAGTGCTGCAGTGAAAGCTCAGACAGAAGCTGCTCTCTGTCCCAGTGCTGCAGTGAAAGCTCAGACAGAAGCTGCTCTCTGTCCCAGTGCTGCAGTGAAAGCTCAGACAGAAGCTGCTCTCTGTCTCAATGCTGCAGTGAAAGCTCAGACAGAAGCTGCTCTCTGTCTCGGTGCTGCAGTGAAAGCTCAGACAGAAGCTGCGCTCTGTCTCAGTGCTGCAGTGAAAGCTCAGACAGAAGCTGCTCTCTGTCTCAGTGCTGCAGTGAAAGCTCAGACAGAAGCTGCTTTCTGTCTCAGTGCTGCAGTGAAAGCTCAGACAGAAGCTGCTCTCTGTCTCAGTGCTGCAGTGAAAGCTCAGACAGAAGCTGCTCTCTGTCTCAATGCTGCAGTGAAAGCTCAGACAGAAGCTGCTCTCTGTCTCAGTGCTGCAGTGAAAGCTCAGACAGAAGCTGCTCTCTGTCTGTGCCGCAGTGAAAGCTCAGACAGAAGCTGCTCTCTGTCTCAGTGCTGCAGTGAAAGCTCAGACAGAAGCTGCTCTCTGTCTCAGTGCTGCAGTGAAAGCTCAGACAGAAGCTGCTCTCTGTCTCAATGCTGCAGTGAAACCTCAGACAGAAGCTGCTCACTGTCTCAGTGCTGCAGTGAAAGCTCAGACAGAAGCTGCTCTCTGTCTCAGTGCTGCAGTGAAAGCTCAGACAGAAGCTGTTCTCTGTCTCAGTGCTGCAGTGAAAGTCCAGACAGAAGCTGTGCTCTGTCTCTGCTGCAGTGAAAGCTCAGACAGAAGCTGCTCTCTGTCTCAGTGCTGCAGTGAAAGCTCATACAGAAGCTGCTCTCTGTCTCGGTGCTGCAGTGAAAGCTCAGACATAAGCTGCTCCCTCTCTCAGTGCTGCAGTGAAAGCTCAGACAGAAGCTGCTCTCTGTCTCAGTGCTGCAGTGAAAGCTCAGACAGAAGCTGCTCTCTGTCTCAGTGCTGCAGTGAAAGCTCAGACAGAAGCGGCTCTCTGTCTCAGTGCTGCAGTGAAAGCTCAGACAGAAGCTGCTCTCTGTCTCAATGCTGCAGTGAAAGATCAGACAGAAGCTGCTCTCTGTCTCAATGCTGCAGTGAAAGCTCAGACAGAAGCTGCTCTCTGTCTCAGTGCTGCAGTGAAAGCTCAGGCAGAAGCTGCTCTCTGTCTCAGTGCTGCAGTGAAAGCTCAGACAGAAGCTGCTCCCTCTCTCAGTGCTGCAGTGAATGCTCAGACAGAAGCTGCTCTCTCTCTCACTGCTGCAGTGAAAACTCAGACAGAAGCTGCTCTCTGTCTCAGTGCTGCAGTGAAAGCTCAGACAGAAGCTGCTCTCTGTCTCAGTGCTGCAGTGAAAGCTCAGACAGAAGCTGCTCTGTGTCTCAATGCTGCAGTGAAAGCTCAGACAGAAGCTGCTCTCTGTCTCAGTCCTGCAGTGAAAGCTCAGACAGAAGCTGCTCTCTGTCTCAGTGCTGCAGTGAAAGCTCAGACAGAAGCTGCTCTCTGTCTCAGTGCTGCAGTGAAAGCTCAGACAGAAGCTGCTCTCTGTCTCAGTGCTGCAGTGAAAGCTCAGACAGTAGCTGTTCTGTGTCTCAATGCTGCAGTGAAAGCTCAGACAGAAGCTGCTCTCTGTCTCAGTCCTGCAGTGAAAGCTCAGACAGCAGCTGCTCTCTGTCTCAGTGCTGCAGTGAAAGCTCAGACAGAAGCTGCTCTCTGTCTCAGTGCTGCAGTGAAAGCTCAGACAGAAGCTGCTCTCTGTCTCAGTGCTGCAGTGAAAGCTCAGACAGAAGCTGCAGTCTGTCTCAGTGCTGCAGTGAAAGCTCAGACAGAAGCTGCTCTCTGTCTCAGTGCTGCAGTGAAAGCTCAGACAGAAGCTGCTCTCTGTCTCAGTGCTGCAGTGAAAGCTCAGACAGAAGCTGCTCTCTGTGTCAGTGCTGCAGTGAAAGCTCAGACAGAAGCTGCTCTCTGTCTCAATGCTGCAGTGAAAGCTCAAACAGAAGCTGCTCTCTGTCTCAGTGCTGCAGTGAAAGCTCAGACAGAAGCTGCTCTCTGTCTCAGTGTTGCAGTGAAAGCTCAGACAGAAGCTGCTCTCTGTCTCAGTGCTGCAGTGAAAGCTCAGACAGAAGCTGCTCTCTGTCTCAATGCTGCAGTGAAAGCTCAGACAGAAGCTGCTCTCTGTCTCAGTGCTGCAGTGAAAGCTCAGACAGAAGCTGCTCTCTGTCTCAGTGCTGCAGTGAAAGCTCAGACAGAAGCTGCTCTCTGTCGCAGTGCTGCAGTGAAAGCTCAGACAGAAGCTGCTCTCTGTCTCAGTGCTGCAGTGAAAGCTCAGGCAGAAGCTGCTCTCTGTCTCAGTGCTGCAGTGAAAGCTCAGACAGAAGCTGCTCCCTCTCTCAGTGCTGCAGTGAAAGCTCAGACAGAAGCTGCTCTCTGTCTCAGTGCTGCAGTGAACGCTCAGACAGAAGCGGCTCTCTGTCTCAATGCTGCAGTGAAAGCTCAGACAGAAGCTGCTCTCTGTCTCAATGCTGCAGTGAAAGCTCAGACAGAAGCTGCTCTCTCTCTCAGTGCTGCAGTGAAAGCTCAGGCAGAAGCTGCTCCCTGTCTCAATGCTGCAGTGAAAGCTCAGACAGAAGCTGCTCTCTGTCTCAATGCTGCAGTGAAAGCTCAGACAGAAGCTGCTCTCTGTCTCAATGCTGCAGTGAAAGCTCAGACAGAAGCTGCTCTCTGTCTCAGTGCTGCAGTGAAAGCTCAGACAGAAGCTGCGCTCTGTCTCAGTGCTGCAGTGAAACCTCAGACAGAAGCTGCTCCCTCTCTCAGTGCTGCAGTGAAAGCTCAGACATAAGCTGCTCTCTGTCTCAGTGCTGCAGTGAAAGCTCAGACATAAGCTGCTCTCTGTCTCAGTGCTGCAGTGAAAGCTCAGACAGAATCTGCTCCCTGTCTCAGTGCTGCAGTGAAAGCTCAGACAGAAGCTGCTCTCTGTCTCAGTGCTGCAGTGAAAGCTCAGACAGAAGCTGCTCTCTGTCTCAATGCTGCAGTGAAAGCTCAGACAGAATCTGCTCCCTGTCTCAGTGCTGCAGTGAAAGCTCAGACAGAAGCTGCTCTCTGTCTCAGTGCTGCAGTGAAAGCTCAGACAGAAGCTGCTCTCTGTCTCAGTGCTGCAGTGAAAGCTCAGACAGAAGCTGCTCTCTGTCTCAGTGCTGCAGTGAATGCTCAGACAGAAGCTGCTCTCTCTCTCACTGCTGCAGTGAAAACTCAGACAGAAGCTGCTCTCTGTCTCAGTGCTGCAGTGAAAGCTCAGACAGAAGCTGCTCTCTGTCTCAGTGCTGCAGTGAAAGCTCAGACAGAAGCTGCTCTCTGTCTCACTGCTGCAGTGAAAGCTCAGACAGAAGCTGCTCCCTCTCTCAGTGCTGCAGTGAAAGCTCAGACAGAAGCTGCTCTCTGTCTCAATGCTGCAGTGAAAACTCAGACAGAAGCTGCTCTCTGTCTCAGTCCTGCAGTGAAAGCTCAGACAGAAGCTGCTCTCTGTCTCAGTGCTGCAGTGAAAGCTCAGACAGAAGCTGCTCTCTGTCTCAGTGCTGCAGTGAAAGCTCAGACAGAAGCTGCTCTCTGTCTCAATGCTGCTGTGAAAGCTCAAACAGAAGCTGCTCTCTGTCTCAGTGCTGCAGTGAAAGCTCAGACAGAAGCTGCTCTCTGTCTCAGTGCTGCAGTGAAAGCTCAGACAGAAGCTGCTCTCTGTCTCAGTGCTGCAGTGAAATCTCAGACAGAAGCTGCTCTCTGTCTCAGTGCTGCAGTGAAAGCTCAGACAGAAGCTCCTCTCTGTCTCAGGGCTGCAGTGAAAGATCAGACAGAAGCTGCTCTCTGTCTCAGTGCTGCAGTGAAAGGTCAGACAGAAGCTGCTCTCTGTCTCAGTGCTGCAGTGAAATCTCAGACAGAAGCTGCTCTCTGTCTCAGTGCTGCAGTGAAATCTCAGACAGAAGCTCCTCTCTGTCTCAGGGCTGCAGTGAAAGCTCAGACAGAAGCTGCTCTCTGTCTCAGTGCTGCAGTGAAAGCTCAGACAGAAGCTGCTCTCTGTCTCAGTGCTGCAGTGAAAGGTCAGACAGAAGCTGCTCTCTGTCTCAGTGCTGCAGTGAAAGCTCAGACAGAAGCTGCTCTCTGTCTCAGTGCTGCAGTGAAAGCTCAGACAGAAGCTGCTCTCTGTCTCAATGCTGCAGTGAAAGCTCAGACAGAAGCTGCTCACTGTCTCAATGCTGCAGTGAAAGCTCAGACAGAAGCTGATCTCTGTCTCAATGCTGCAGTGAAAGCTCAGACAGAAGCTGCTCTCTGTCTCAGTGCTGCAGTGAAAGCTCAGACAGAAACTGCTCTCTGTCTCAGTGCTGCAGTGAAATCTCAGACAGAAGCTGCTCTCTGTCTCAGTGCTGCAATGAAATCTCAGACAGAAGCTGCTCTGTGTCTCAATGCTGCAGTGAAAGCTCAGACAGAAGCTGCGCTCTGTCGCACTGCTGCTGTAGAATCTCAGAAGAAAGCTTATCTCTGTCTCAGTGGAATAGGAAATGTTATCGTATAGGTTAAATTAAATTAGAGCAGAAGGGCCGTATACAGCTTATGGCATTATTTATATTATTTATACATACAAATCGAGTATGAAAAATAGATTGAATGACTCCAGCCACGAATATAACAGCCAGGACGGACACATGGAAGCGAGATGGTCACACTTGTAAATGGTGATAAACCAAGAGAAAAATACAAATAAATGGAGCATGAAAATACACTCGCGATAATGTCAAAATCATTACAAGAACTGTTTACAATTAAATTATATAACGGAAAGTGGTCGGAGAGAAGGCCGTTCCCTGTTCACTGTGCATTCGTCAATTAAAATAAGGAAATGACAAACATGCTTTAGATTGACTTTGTTTCAGTATTTACAAGCGAGCAAGAGTTCAAAATGCCAGAGATACGAGGAAACATATTATTGAATCATGAGCAGGGACTGAACAACAATTAGATATATGGGAACCCCACCACTTGGAGATTTCCCTCCAACTCACTCACTACCCCGACTTGGAAATATGTCGCTGTTCCTTTGCTATCTTGGGATAAAATTCTGGAACCATCCCTAACAGCACAGTGGATGTACATACAGCTTAGTGACTGCAGCGGTTCAAGAAGGCAACTCACCATCAACCTCTGAAGGGCAACTAGGGAAGAGCAATGAATGCTGGTCTAACCAGCGACGCCCACATCCCGTCAATTAATAAAAGAATACCCGGGCGTCAGTAGCGGAGAAATGAATAGGGCTGCAGTCTGTGAGATCCACAGGAACGTCCTTCCATCTATAGGGTCATTGTCAGTGGATGGGAACTTTTCAGATATCTAAATTACAATCTTCAAAAGATCTCTGTTTTTTGGAATTACCCCTTTGGATTGGAGAATTATACCTCCCGCTCCGTTATCTCATCAATGGGCCAGAGAGAAAAGGAGGAATTGGGCCAATTATCGGATCATCTGTTTTGACGAAATGAATGGAGTTCACTCTGCAGAACAGGGTGTGTGAAAAGCTTGAAACGTCCCAGCTGAGCAGAGCGAGCGAGCGTGGATTTGTACATTTCGCTCATGAGTGATACACATAATGTAAATGCTTTCAAGTAGAATTAAATTGCTGGGAAGGCGAATGATTACGGAGGTTGATCAGATCGAGTTAATCTAAGAAATCGGGAAATCTGATTACCTACTTCCCAGGCACGACCCTGAATGTGTAACTGCGTTTCCTAGTTCACCAGATAGCTTCTATACAGGGCCCTGATTCTGTAACCATATTTTGCTACTTCACCAGTCAGCTATGGGTGTCCCTTATTCTGTACAAGTGTCTCACAGTTTTTCCACTTGCTTATAAGTCTGACCATTATTCTGAACATGGGTCTTTCAGCTTCGCAGTTGGCTAATAAACATGGTCGTGACCCTGCACCTGTCTCTTTTCCCCAGCTCAGTCTGTCCCTTATTATGTTCTTGTGCCTCCACTCCATCACCCAATCTGCATACATGACCGTGATTCTGTCTCTGTATCTCTGAGTTCCCCTTTTGACTGAAATAGCTAACTTTCTTTCTGAACACTCTCCTAGTTCCACAGTTACTTCTTATTGACGAGACGCATTCTGCATCCTTTTCTCCTGGTTCCCCAGCCAGGGTCTTTACATTACCCACATTCTGTATCTGTGACTCCTCCCTAGCAGGCCGGGAACATGGCTCATTTTCTGTAACTGTGTCTCCAATTCCCCAGCGAGCTTTGATAAATGACCCTTGTTCTGTAACCGTGTCTCCTTGTTCCAGCGAGCTTATATAGAACAATGTACAAAGAACAATACAATTCAGGAACAGGCCCTTCAGCCCTCCAAGCCGGTACCGGTCATGATACCACACTTGGCCAAAACGCACAGCACTTCCTGCAACCGTATCCCTCGAGCACCATTCTATCCATGTGTTTGTCGAGATGCATTTTGAACGCTGTAAATGTATTTGCTTCCACAACCTCCCCTGCCAAAGCTTTCCAGGCACTCACCACCTTCTGCGTAATAAACCTGCCTCGCACATCTCCTCCAAACGTTGTCCCACTGACCTTAAATCGATTATCTCACGTGACGGACCCCACCTTGGGATAGAGTGCCTGCCCATCCAGTCGAACCATGCTCCTCATAATCTTGTAGACCTCTATCAGGTCACCCCTCAACCTCCGTCTTTGTAATGAAAACCGTCTGAGTCTATTCCGCCTCTCCTCATAGCTAACCCTCTCCAAACCAGGCAATATTCTGGTAAAGCTCCTCTGTATCCTCTCCAAAGCGGTCCCATCCTTCTGGAACCTTGGCGACCAGCATTGTGCTCAATATCCCATGTGCGGGTTTTACATAGTTTCTTTACAACTGTGGGACGACATGCCAGCTTTTCTAATGATTACCATCAGCGTTATTCTTTATGTTGTTTCTCCACTTCCCTAGCGAGCTTATATCCATTGCTCCTTATTCTTTAACTGTGTCTCCCAATTCACCAGCGAGCTTGTATACATGAACGTGATCCTGTGACTGTGTGCTTCATTGCTGCAACTTACTCATATTAATGCCGTGTGTTCTATTGCAGTGTCTCCAGGTTCTCGGCCTATGTATTTTTGTGAAATAATTATATTTATCTGCAATCATTTCATAGCTTTGGTAACATCGTTTCCTCTAAGTTGTCATCCAAGATTAGGTCCAAAAATGATATTTCTTAACGTTATGTTAACTTACTCTGAGCCTCCCTCACCCGAGGAATTGATGTCCAATATGAAAATACACTCGAAAGAGCACCAGCAACTTTTGCAAATATTCAAATCTGGAAGATATATTTGCAAGTTGACACAGAAGCCTCAGTTACAGAGGTCGCCTGTTGAAGTTAACATTATCAGCAGCTGAACAACATAAAGTTCTTGAATAGAGCATTTAGACGATCCAAAGCCTCTGGAATAAATGATATTCCTCTACAGACTTTAGAGGCTGCTGCTTACTTTGAGACTATCTTACAGTATCGATCTCCCGGGTTAGCGGACAGAAACGTGGATATGCTAATGAAATCGGAATAGTTAACGTTTGGTAAATACAAAAGCGAGCAGCATGACAGTGTGTCACTTCAGGCATTATTTACATATATATAAACACACAGTATGAAGATTAGATTGAATGACTCCAGCCACAAATGTAACTTGCCAGTTACATCATGGCAGCCATAACAGGGATATATGGCTGCAAGATTGTCACAGCTGTAAATGGTGACAAAGTAAGAATAAAATATAAATGAATTGAGCGTCAAAATAGACTCGCAAATAATATCAAAATCATCACAGGATACTTTTGCAATGAAATACTGGAAGGGGTAGTGGTCAGAGAGAAGGTCGCCCCCTGTTAATTGTTAATGTCGCATTGAGCAATTAAAATAAGGAAGTGACAGACATGCTGGAGAACGGCTTTGTTCAGTACTTACAAGAGAAGGAAGAGTTCAAAGTGCCAGAGATCCGAAGAAACATATTACTGAATCAGGAGCAGGGACTGAACAAAATGTACTCTATCCGGGAAATAATCGTGGAGAAATGAATGAGTTTGAAAGATGCACAGAAGCCTCCTTCCAATTACAGGGTCTCAATGTGAGTGGATGGGAACTTTGCAGATACCTGAGTTACAATCGTCAAAAGGTCTCTGGACTTGGGAATCAACCCTTTGGATTGGAGAATTCCACCGACCGCCCCGTTGCTTCAGCAACGTGATAGACTGAAAAAGGGACATTTGGGAGAGCTATCGGAATATCTGGTGTGGGTAAATGAATGCAGTTCACCCTGAAGGACAGGGTGTGTGAACAGCTTGAACTACCCAGCTAATCAGCACGAACGAGCGTGCATTTATACAGTTTACTCATGGGTAATGAACATGATGGAAATCTGTCAAGCGGGACTAAATTACTGCGCAGGCGAATGTTTACGAAGGTTGATCAAATTCAGTTAAAGAAGGAAACTGACCATACAGTTTCTAGTCATGACGCTGAATGTGTAACTGTGTTTACTAATCCCCAGCTAGCCGATATTCATGACCCACTTTCTGTAACTGTATATGCTACTTCTCCAGTGAGCTATATACTTGTGCCTCATTCCGTAGCCGCTTATATGTATGACCATTATTCAGATGCCCCTTAAATGTCACTATCGCCCCTGCTTCCACCACCTCCTCCGGCAGCAGGTTCCAGGCTCCCACTACCCTCTGTGTAAATAACTTGCCTCATTCCTCCTCTAAACCTCGCCCATCGCACCTTAAACCTATACCCTCTAGTAATTGACCCCCCTACCCTGGGGAAAAGCCTCTGAGTATCCAGTCTGTCCATGCCCCTCATAGTTTTGTAGACCTCTATCAGGTCGCCCCTCAACCTCCGCCGTTCCAGTGAGAACAAAACGAGTTTATTCAACCGCTCCTCATAGCTAATGCCCTCCATACCAGGCAACTTCCTGGTAAATCTCTTCTGCACCCTCTCTAAAGCCTCCACATCTTTCTGGTAGTGTGGCGACCAGAATTTAACACTATTCTCCAAGTGTGGCCCAACTAAGGTTCTAACAGCTTAAATACCTGAACATCTTTCGGTAACTGTGTCTCCCAGTTCCCAACCTAGCTTAAATACATGATCCTTAGTCTGTAACCGTTCTCCCTCTTTCATAGCAACCTGATTTAGAAGAAGAAAAACAAAGATCAAGATAGCTCCGGAACAGGATATTCGGCCCCCCGAGCCTGTAACGGCCATGATACCACACTTGACCAAAAACAACACTTCCCAGTGCTGTATCCTTTTACACCTATTCTATACATGTATTTGTCGACATGCCTTTTGAACAGCGTAAATGTACCTGCTTCCACAACCTCCCCTGGCACCCCGTTCCAAGCATTCACCGCCCGCTCTGTAAGAAACCTGCCTCGAACATATCCTCTAAACTTTGCTCCACTGACCTTAAAGCTACGACCCCTGGTGACAGACCGCAACTTGGGATTGAGTGCCTGCCCATACCCTCTACCCATGCCGCTCATAATCTTGTAGACCTCTTTCAGATAACCCCTCAACCTCCGGCGTTTCTAATGAAAACATTCGGAGTCTATTAACCCTCTCCAGATAAAAAGCACTCTCCTGACCAGTCAACATCCTGATACCGTCCTCTGGACAGTCTCCAAAGCATCCACATCATTCTGGCATCATTCGACCAGAATTATGCGCACGATGACAAGGGCGGCCTTACAACACTTCCATACTAAATGTAGGATGACTTGTGAATTTTATACTGATATCCCTCAGCCTTATTCAAAGCGTTGGTCCGTCCCTTCCGCAGCGAGCTTTTATACAAGACAATCATTCTGTTATTGTATCTCCCAGTTCACCAGTTACCTGAAATGCACGACCTTATTCAATAACCGTGACTCCACTGTCCCCAGCGAGGTTACATACATGACCCGTATTATGTAACTGTGCGTCCAAATTCCGCAGCTAGCTCTTATTAATGATATATCTTCTATTTCAGTGTCTTCAAGATCTCTGGCTATGTGTTTTTCAAAGAATATTGTATTTATGTGCAATAATTTTGTAGCTTTAGTAACATAGTTTCCTCTAAGTTTTCATATAAAATTGGTCGACAAAAGCTATTTCATCACGTTATTAAAACTTCCTCTGAGCCTCTCTCACCCCAGGGATCAATGTCCAATAGGGAAATACACTTAGAAGATCAGCAGAAACACTTGCAAATTATTCAAAACTAGAAGATATATTTGCAAGTTGACACAGAAGCCTCCGTCAAAGAATCAGCCTGTTAAAGATAAGACCATCTGCAGGTAAAAATTCACAGCGTTCTGGGGTAGAGCATTCACCATGTCCATAATCGTCTTAAATAAATAATATCCCCCTTTTAACGGAATTTAGTGGCTGCCCCTTATTCCGAGACTGTATCTCCCAGTACCGGTTTACCAGGTTACTGTCTGCACAGAAATCTTAATATGTCACTGAAATAGGAATACCTATCTTTTGGGTAAATCAAAATTAGAGCAGAATGACAGTGCATAGCTTATTGCATTATTAATGTTGTTTGTACATACACACAGAGTATGAAGAATAGTTTGAATGACGGCCCCCACAAATTTATCTTGCGGGTTACAAGATGGTATCCATGACAGAAATATGGATGCAAGATAGTCGCAGTTGCACATGGCGACAAAGCAAGAGTAAAATACAAATAAATGGAGCACGAAAATAAACTCCATTCAATATTAAAATTATCACAGGGAGCGTTTGCAATTAATTATGACCATGATAGTGGACACATGAAAGGTCGTCCCGTGCTAACAATTGATGGTGCATTTGTCAATTAAGATAAGGAAATGACACATGATTTAGAATGACTTTGTTGCAGTACTTACAGGAGGTGAAGTGTTCAAAATGCCAGCGATACGAGGAGACATATTACTGAATCAGGAGCAGGGACTGGACAAAATTCAGATATCTAGGAACCCCACTCCCGGGTGATTCCTCTCCATGTCACTCACCAACCTGACTTAGAAATATATCCACAGTCTGTAACTTGTTCTACTCGTTCCCCAGCAAGCTAACCTTAATGCCCGTGCTGTAGCTGTGTCTCCAAGCTAACAAGCTAGCGTGTTTACATAACCCACGGTCGGGGCTGGTTTAGCACACTGTCTAAACAGCTGGCTTGGAACACATAGTAATGCCAGCCGCGTGTTTCAATTCCGGTACCGGCCTTCCCGAACAGACGACCACAAATGGCGACAGTAACTTCATTGAACCCCAATTGTGAAACTAAGCTATTACTTTATTGTTATTAGATAACTGTGTCTCCTATCTCCCCAGCCGGCCTACATGCATGACTATTCTTTCAGCAATGCGTGTCCATATCCCAAGGTAACTTAAATAGCTGAACATCTTTCGGTAACTGAGTATCCCAGTTACCCAGCTAGCTTCGATACATAACCCTTATTCTGCAACCGTGTCTCCTTTTTTCCCAGTGAGCTCATACAGAACAACAAGCAAAGAACAATATAGCACAGGAACAGGACATTTGGCCCTCCAAGCCTGTACCGGCCATGGCACCACACTTGGCCGAAACCCATAGCACTTCCTCGTGCTGTATCGGTCTGCACCCATCCTATCCATGTGTTTGTCGAGATGCCTTTTGAGCGCGGTAAATGTACCTGCTTCTACAATCTCCCCTGGTAACGCGTTCCAGGCACTCACCACCCTGTGTGTAATAAACCTGCCTCGCACATCTCATCTAAAGTTTTCCCCACTGATCTTAAACGTATGACTCCTGGTGACAGAACCCACCTTGTGCCCGCCCATCCATAAGATCGTAAGACCATAAGACATCGGTGCAGAATTAGGCCACCCGGCCCATCGAGCCTGCTCCGACATCCAATCATGGTTGATATTTTCTCATCCCCGTTCCTCTGCCTTCTCCCCATAGCTCCTAGTCCCTACTCTATCTATTCCTCTTATAATCTTGTCGACCTTTATCAGTTCACCCATCAACCTCCGGGGTTCTCATGAAAAAAGTCCAAGTTTATTCATCCTCTCCACATGACGAACGTCCTGCTGACCAAGCAACATCCCGATAACCGCCCTCTTCACACTCTCCAAAGCGTCCATATCATTCTGGTAGTACGGTGACCAGAATTGAGCTTAGGCTCCAAGTCTGGTGTCTGGTTTAGCACAATGGGCTAAGCAGCTGGCTTATAAAGCAGAATTAAACAAGCAGCGCGGGTTCAACTTCCGTGCTAGCCTCCCGGACCGGCACTGAAATGTGCCGAATAGTGTCTTTTCACAGGACCTTACTTTGAAGCCTACTTGCGACAATAAGCGATTTTTATTTCATTTGTAGTGTGGTCTTACAACCGTTCCATGGAAATGAAGGATGACTTGTCAATAGTCATCAGTCTCATCCATAATGTTGGCCCATCATTTGCCCAGCGAGCTCATACACATGCTACTTTGGGCAACACGGTAGCACAAGTGGACAGCCTTGTGGCTTAACAGCGCTAGGGTCCCAGGTTCGATTCCCCACTGGGTCACTGTCTGTGCGGAGTCTGCACGTTGTCCCCGTGTCTGCGTGGGTTTCCTTCGGGTGCTCCGGTTTCCTCCCTAAGTCCAAAGACGTGCAGATTAAGTGGAGTGACCATGATAAATTGCCCTTCGTGCCCACAAAGGTTAGGAGAGGTTATTGGGTTACGGGGATCGAGTGGAATTGAGGGCTTAAGTGGGTCCATGCAGACTCGATGGGCTGAATGGCCTCCTTTTGCACTGTATGTTCTATACATGACACTTATTCTGTTACTGTGTCTCCCAGTTCACCTGCTAACTAGCATACACCGCCTTAATTAATAATCGTGACTCCTCGGTCCCCAGCGAGGTTACATACTTGATCCGTATTATGAAACTGTGTGTCCAAGTTCTGAAGCTAGCTCTTATATGTCTTCTATTTCAGTGCTTTCAAAACCTCTGGCTATGTGTTTTTCAAAGTGTTTTATATTTAGCTTCAATTATTTCGTCGCTTTGGTAACATAATTTCCTCTAAGTTTTAATATAAAATTGGTCTACAAAGGATATTTCATCACGTTGTTAGAACTTACTCTGAGCCTCTCTCACCCCAGGGATGAATGTTCAATCGGGAAATACACTCAGAACATCAGCAGAAACACTTGCAAATTATTCAAATCTATAAATTATATTTGCAAGTTGACACAGAAGCCTCAGTCACAGAATCAGCCTGTTGAAGATAATATCCTCTGCTGCTGAAAATTAACAGCGTCCTGGAATAGAGAATTCAGAATATCCATAATCGACTGAAATAAATAATTGCCCCGTTTTACAGAACTTAGTGGCTTCCAGTATTCCGAGACTGTATCTCCCAGTACCGGTCTCCCGGGTTAGTGTCTGTACAGAAACGTTGATATGTTACTGAAATATGAATATTTATCGTTTGGGTAAAATAAAATTCGAGCAGAATGACAGTGCACAGCTTATTGCATTATTAATGTTGTTTGTACATACACACAGAGTATGAAGAATAGATTGAATGACACCAGCCATCCATTTAACTTGCGGGTTACAAGATGGCAGTCTTGACAGAAACATGGATGCAAGATGGTCGCAGTTGAAAATGGTGACAAAGGAAGAGTAAAATACAAATAAATGCAGCATGAAAATAAACTCGCATTGAATATTAAAATCATCACTTGCAATTAATTTTGAAAAGCACAGTGGAAACATGGAAGATGTTCCCTTGTTAACAATTGATGATGCATTTGTCAATTACGATAAGGAAATCACAAACATGCTTAAGAATGGCTTTGTTGCAATACTTACAGGAGAGGAAGAGTTCAATATGCCAGAGATACGAGGAAACATATTATTGAATCAAGAGCAGGGACTGGACACAATTCAGATTTCTAGGAACCCACTACCGGGTGATTCCTCTCCATGTCGCTCACCACCCTGACTTGGAAATCTATCCACAGTCTGTAACTGGTTCTGCTCGTTCCCCAGCAAGCTGATCTTAATGTCTGTGCTGTGGCTGTGTCTCCAAGTTAACAAGCTAGCGTGTTTACATAGCCCACGTTAGGTGCTGGTTTAGCACACCGTCTAAACAGCTGGCTTGAAACACATAGCAATGCCAGCCGCGTGTGTTCAATTCTTGTACCGGCCTTCCCGAACAGATGTCCGCATGGGCGACAGTAGCTTCATTGAAGCCTAATTGTGAATATCAGCTGTTATTTTATTATTATTATGTAACTGTGTCTCCTATTTCCCCAACCGGCCTACATACATGATTCTACTTTCTGTAATGCCGTGTCCATATCCCGTGATAACTTCAATACCTGAACATCTTTCGGGGACTAAGTATCCTCGTTCTATCAGGAATAAGGTTGGTGAGCTTGAAGCATGGATTGGTACCTTGGACAACGATGCTGTGGCCATTACGTAGACGTGGATAGAACAGGGGCAGGAATGGTTGTTGAAGGTTCCGGGGTGTAGATGTTTCAGTAAGATTAGCGAAGGTGGTAAAAGAGGTGGAGGAGTAGAATTGTTAATCAGGGATAGTATAATTGCTGCAGAAAGGCAGTGCGAGGAGGATCTGTCTACCGAGTTAGTGTGGGCTGAAGTTAGAAATTGGAAAGGAGCGGTCACTTTGTTAGGTGTTTTCTGTCGGCCCCGAACAGTAACAGAGATGTGGAGGAAAAGATCGCAATTCAGATTTTGCATAGGTGCGGTAGTAACAGGGTAGTTGGCATGGGTGACTTTAACTTTCCAAATATTGATTGGAACCACGATAATTCGAATAGTTTGGATGGGGCTGTTTTCATCCAGTGTGCAGGAGGGTTTCCTCACACAATATATGAATAGGCCGACAAGAGGCGGGCGGGGCCACATTGGATTTGGTACTGGGTAATGAATCGGGCAAAGTGTTAGATGTGGTTGTGGGAGAGCACTTTGGAGATAGTGACCACAATTCGGTGACTTTCACTATCGCAATGGGACGGATAGGAACATACCGCAGGACAAGGTTTATAACTGGGGGAGGGGTAATTACGATGCGATTAGGTTAGAATTGGGGAGCATAAGATGGAAACAGTAACTGTGAGAGATAGGCACAATTGAGATGTGGAGCGTGTTCAAGGAGCAAATACTGCGTGTCCTTGATATGTCTGTCCCTCTCAGGCAGGGAGGAAATGGTTGAGTGAAGGAACCATGGTTTGCAAAAGAGTTTCAATGTCTTGTCAAGAGGAAGAAGCGGGCTTATGTAAGGATGAGAAAAAAAGGTTCAGTTAAGGCACTTGAGGAATACAAGATAGCTCGGAAGGAGCTCAAGAAAGGGCTTACGAGAGCTAGGATGGGGCATGAGAAGTCCTTGGCGGGTAGGATCAAGGAAAACTCCAAGGCTTTTTACACTTATGTGAGGAATAAAAGAATGTCCAAGGTGAAGTTCGGGCCGGTCAACGACAGTAGTAGGCACGTACGCATGGAGTCTGAAGATATAGGAGAGGCCCTAAATGAATACTATTCTTCAGTGTTCACAAAGGAGAGGGGCCATTGTTGTTGAGGCGGATAGTGTGTCACAGGCTGGTAGGCTGGAGGAGGTAGATATTCGGAAGGAAGATGTGTTAGAAATGTTGACAAGCCTGACGATAGATAAGTCCCCTGGGCCTGATGGGATATGTCCTAGGATTCTACGGGAGGCGAGGGATGAGATTGCAGAGCATTTGGCCTTGATCTTTATGTCCTCACTGTCGATAGGAAAAATGCCAGAAGACTGGAGAGAGTATGAAAAATAGATTAAATGACTCCAGCCACAATTTCAACCTTGCGGGTTACAGCATGGCATCAATGACAGAAACACGGATGCAAGGTTGTCACAGCTGTAAATGGTGACAAAGCAAAAGTAAAACACAAATAAATGGAGCATAAACTCGCAAGGAAAATTAAAATCATCACAGGGAGCTTTTGCAATTAAATTATGAAAAGGAGAGTGGTCACATGGAAGGTTGTCCCTTGTTAACAGTCGACGGTACATTTGTAAATTAAAATAAGAAAATGACAAGCTTGCTTTGTGCGTGGCATTGTTAGTCAAGGACAGTATTACAGTGGCAGAAAGGACGTGATTGGACTCGTCTACTGAGGTAGTATGGGCTGTTAGAAACAGGAGAGGAGGTCACTCTGTTGGGAGTTTTCTCTAGGCCTACGAAACGTTCCAGAGATGTAGAGTAAAGGATTGCAAAGATGATTCTGGATAGGAGCGAAAGTAACAGGGTAGTTGCTATGCTTCTGGTCGCCACACTACCAGAAGGATGTGGAGGCTTTAGAGAGGGTGCAGAAGAGATTTACCAGAATGTTGCCTGGTATGGAGGGCATTAGCTATGAGGAGCGATTGAATAAACTCGGTTTGTTCTCACTGGAACGAAGGAGGTTGAGGGGAGACCTGATAGAGGTATACAAAATTATGAGGGGCATAGACAGAGTGGATAGTCAGAGGCTTTTCCCCAGGGTAGAGGGGTCAATTACTAGGGGGCATAGGTTTAAGGTGAGAGGGGCAAGGTTTAGAGTAGATGTACGAGGCAAGTTTTTAACGCAGAGGGTAGTGGGTGCCTGGAACTCGCTACCGGAGGAGGTAGCAGGGACGATAGGGACATTTAAGGGGCATCTTGACAAATATATGAGTAGGATGGGAATAGAAGGATACGGACCCAGGAAGTGTAGAAGATTGTAGTTTAGTCGGGCAGCATGGTCGGCACGGGCTTGGAGGGCCGAAGGGCCTGTTCCTGTGCTGTACATTTCTTTGTTCTTTGTTCTTTGTGACTTTAATTTTCCAAATATTGACTGAAAACGCTATAGTTCGAGTACTTTAGATGGACCAGTTTCTCTCCAATGCATGAGGATTTCCTGGCACAGAAATGTAGATAGGCCAACAAGAGGCGAGGACACATTGGATTTGGTACTGTGTAAAGAACCAGGCCAGGTGTTAGATTTGGAGGTAGGTGAGCACTTTGGTGATAGTGACCACAATTCGATTACGTTTACTTTAGCGATGGAGAGGGATAGGTGTACGCTGCAGGGCAAGAGTTATAGCTGGGGTGGGGGTGGGGGGTGGGGGGGGGGAGGCAATTGTGATGCGCTTAGGCAAGACTTAGGATGCATAGGATGGGGATCGAAACTTCAGGGGATGGGCACAATTGTAATGTAGAGCTTGTTCAAGGAACAGCTACTGCGTGTCCTTGGTAAGTATGTAACTGTCAGGCAGTGAGAAAGTGGTCGAGCGAGGGAACCGTGGTTTACTAAGGCAGTTGAATCACTAGTCAAGAGGAAGAAGGAGGCTTATGTAAAGATGAGACGTGAAGGTTCAGTTAGGGGGCTTGAGAGTTACAAGTTAGCCAGGAAGGAACTAAAGAGAGAGATATTAAGAGCCAGGCGGGTACATGAGAAGTCTTTGGCAGGTAGGACCAAGGAAAACGCTAAAGCTTTCTATAGGTATGTCAGGAATAAAAAAATGACTAAGGTAAGAGTAGGGCCACTCAAGGACAGTAGTGGGAAGTTGTGCGTGGCATCCGAGGAGATAAGAGAGGCGCTAAATGGATATTTTTCGTCAGTATTCACAGAGGAAAAAGACAATGTTGTCGAGGAGAATACTGCGATGCACACCACTAGACTAGACGGGATTAAGGTTCATAAGGAGGAGGTGTTAGCAATTCTGGAAAGTGTCAAAATAGATAAATACTCTGGGCCGGATGGGATTTCTCGTAGGATTCTCAGTGAAGCTAGGGAGGAGATTGCAGAGACTTTGGCTTTGATCTTTATGTCGTTATTGTTTACAGGAACAGTGCCAGATGACTGGAGCATAGCAAATGCTGTCCCCTTGTTCAAGAAGAGGAGTAGTGACAACCCCGGTAACTATAGACCAGTGAGCCTTACTTCTGTTGAAAGCAAAGTCTTAGAAAGGATTATAAGAGATAGGATGTATCATCATCTGGAGAGGAATAATTTGATTAGAGATAGTCAACACGGATTTATGAAGGGTAGGTCGTGCCTCACAAACGTTTTTGAGCTCTTTGCGAAGGTGACTAAACAGGTGGATGAATGTAAAGCAGATGGTGTGGTGTATCTGGATTTCACTAAAGCGTTTGATTA
Source organism: Scyliorhinus torazame (assembly GCF_047496885.1). Classification (NCBI taxonomy): domain Eukaryota; kingdom Metazoa; phylum Chordata; class Chondrichthyes; order Carcharhiniformes; family Scyliorhinidae; genus Scyliorhinus; species Scyliorhinus torazame. Next base: position 58,112,545 of record NC_092729.1, on the reverse strand, counting down.
GGTTCCCCACGGTGGTCTATTGCAGAACATACGGTGGCGTGGGATTGAGGGTGATTTAGCAGTTTGGATCAGAAATTGTCTATCTGTAAGAAGATAAAGGGTGGTGGTTGATGGGAAATATTCAGCCTGGAGACCAGTTACTAGTGGTGTACCACAAGGATCTGTTTTGGGGCCACGGCTTCTTGTCATGGTTATAAATGACCTAGAGGAGGGCGTAGAAGGATAGTAACATAATTGGTAGTGTGGATGAGCAGAGAGATCTGGGTGCCCATGTGCATAGATCCATGATGTTGCCACCCAGGTTGATGTGGTTGTTAAGAAGGCTTACGGTGTGTTAGCTTTTATTGGTAGAGGGATTGAGTTTTGGAGCCATGAGGTCATGTTGCAGCTGTACAGAACTCTGGTCGCCGCTTTATAGCAAGGATGTGGAAGCATTGGGAAGGGTGCAGATGAGATTTACCAGGATGTTGCCTGCTATGGAGGGAAGATCTTATGAGGAAAGGCTGAGGGACTTGAGGCTGTTTTCGTTCGAGAGAAGAAATTTAAGAGGTGACTTTATAGAGGCATACAGGATGATCAGAGGATTAGATAGGGTGGACAGTGAGAGCCTTTTACCTCGGATGGTGATGGCTAGCACGAGGGGACATAGCTTTAAATTGAGGGGAGATATACATAGGACAGGTGTCAGAGGTAGGTTCTTTACTCAGACAGTAGTAAGGGCATGGAATGCCCTGCCTGCAACAGTAGTGGACTCGCCAACATTAAGGGCAACTAAATGGTCATTGGAAAAATGTATGGATGATAATGGAATAGTGTAGATATGCCTTAGATTGATTTCACAGGTCGGCGCAACATCGAGGGCCGAAGGGCTTGTACTGCGCTGTAATGTTCTATGTTCAATGTTTTAGAATGACTTTATTTCATTATTTACAAGGGAGGAAGAGCTCAAAATGACAGAGATACGACAAAACTTAGTATTGAATCAGGAGCAGGGACTGAACAAAATTCAGATATCAAGGACCATATTACCTGTTGAGTACCCCCCCCCCCCCCCCCCCCACGTAACTCACCAACCTGACTTGAAAATATATCGGCCGTTTCTTCTCTGTCGCGGGGGCAAAATACGGGAACTTCCTCCCGAACAGCAACGTGGGTGCACCTAAACCTGAAGGACGACAGCGGTTCAAGAGGACAACTCGCCACCAGCTTCTGACTGGCAACTAGAGATGGGCATTAAACTCTGGCATAACCAGCGACGCCTGCATCCCGTCAATTTATTTTTAAAAACGTAGCCGTGTTTAAGTAGCAGAGAAATGAATGGGGTTCGAGTTTGAGAGCGCCACGCGGAACATCCTTCCATTTATAGGGTCTCCATGTGAGTGAATGGGAACTTTGCAGATACCTGAATTACAATCTTTAAAAGTTCTCTGGATTTGGGAAGGATCCTTTTTGATTGGAGAATTACACATTCCGCTCCGTTACTACAGCAACATTCCAGAGTGAAAAGGGGAATTTGGGCCAATTATCGCAACATCTGTTTGAGGTCATCAATGGCGTTCGCCCAGCAGGACTGTGTGTGAAAACGTCCCAGATTATCAGAGCGATCGCGCGTGGATCTGTAACGTTTTCTCATGGGTGATAAACATGATGGAAATGTTTTCAAGCAGAACTAAATTACTGGGAAGGCGAATTATTGCTGAGGTTGATCATATTGAGTTAAAGAAGGAATCTGATTGCCTAGTTTTCAGACATGACCCTGAATATGTAACTGCGCTTCCCAGCGAGCTTACATAGAAGACCTTGATTCTGTATTTTGTTCCTGCTGCTTCTCCAGTCAGCTATCCACATTACCCTTATTCTGTATCCGCTTACAAGCAGCTATACACATTACCCTTATTCTGAACATGGGCCTCTCAGCTTCTCATTTGGCGAATATACATCTACCTGACTCTGCACATGTTTGTGTTCCCCAACTCAATTATCTACCTGTCCCTTATTCAGTTCTTGTGCCTCCTAATCGTCATCTAATATGGATACATGACTGTGATTCTGTCTCTTTATGTCCGAGTTCCTCTTTTGACTTGCATAGCTAACCTTCATTCTTACATGTCTCCTCTCGGTCCACAGTTACTTTTTATACCTGAGACTCATTCTTCACCTGTGTATCCTGGTTCCCCAGTTAGCATATTTACATTACCTACATTCTGTAAGTATGTTTCCTAGTTCCCCAGCAAGCTTATCATAATGATCCGTGTTCTGTAAGTGTGTCCCCTAGTTCCCCTGCAGGCCACTTCGCCACTTGGCCAGCGAGCTTATACCCATGACTGTTGTTCTATCACTGTATCTTCCAGTTCACCAGCGAGCTTATATATATGAGCTTTATTCCGGAACTGTGTATACCATTTCCGCAGCGAGCTCTTATTAATGGCGTGTGTTCTATTGCAGCGTCTCCAAGTTCAATGGCTATGTATTGTTGTGGAAGTATTATATTTCTCTTCAATTATTTCATGGCTTTGGTTACATCGTTTCCTCTCAGTTGTCATCCAAAATTAGGTCTAAAGACTGATATTTCTGAACTTATTTAAACTTACTCTGAGCCTCCCTCACCCGAGACATCGATGTCCAATCGAGAAAAACATCAGAAGATCACCAGCAGCCCTTGCAAATTGTTCAAATCTAGAAGATATATTTGACACCAAGTTGACACAGTTGCCTCAATTACAGAGACAGTTTGTTAAAAATAACATCCGCTGCAGCTGAAAAGGCACAGCGTTCTGTGTTAGAGAATTCCAAAGGTCGCAAATCCTCGCAAATATATGATATCCCCCTTTAACAGACTTTAGTGGCTGTCCCTCATTCTGAGACTGTATCTCCCAGTGCCGGTCTCCCGGGTTAGTGTCTGTACATGAACGTGGATTTGTCACGGGAATAGGAATTGATGTCGTTTGGGTAAAAGAACAAATTAGTGCAGAAGAACACTGCACAGCTTATGGCATTATTAATGTTCTTTGTACAAACATACAGAGTATGAAAAATAGATTGAATGACTCCAGAGACAGATTTAACTTGTGGGTTACAACATGGCAGCCATAACGGAGAGCCGGCTGCAAGATGGTCACATCTGTAAATGGTGACAAAGTGACATTAAAATGCAAAGAAATGGTGCATGGAAATAAACTCAAAAGTAATATCAAACTCATCAGAGGAAATTTTAGAATTAAAGTATAGGGGAGTGGTCAGGCAGAAAGGCGTCCCTTATTCTGAACATTGGACTCTCAGCTCCTCAGCTGGGTTATTTACATGACACTGACCCTCCACCTGTCTCTGTTCCCCAACTCAATTATCTGAAGACATAATTCTGTAATTGTGCTTCCTACTTCATCATCCAATCTATATACATGACCGTGATTCTGTATCTGTGTCTCATAATTCTCCTTTTAATCTATTTAGCTAACCTCCATTCTGAACTGTCTCTTCTCGTTCCACAGTTACTGTATATACTTGAGCCTCATTCTGCAACTATGTCTTAGTTCCCCAGCTAGATAATATACATGATACATTTTTCTGTAACTAAAACTCCGTGTAGCCAAGATAGTTAATGTATATGATCCTGATTCTGAGACACTGTCTGATCGTGGTCCAGTTAGATTATATAAATGTCCAATTTTCTGCAACTGTATCTCCTGTGTTTCCCAGCTAGTTTCTATATGTGGCCTTTAATTGCTATAGCTGTCTCCTTCTCATTATCAACTTGTGACTCCTCGTTCCTCAGTTAACTTATGTACATTAATCTTATACTGTAAATTTGCCTCCTCGTTCCTCAGCAAACATCTATACATGATCCTTATTCTGTAACTGTGTCCCCGAATTCCCCAGCTAACTTATAGTCATGGCACCTGTTCTATAACTGTGGCTTCCTGTTCCTCATCGTGCTTGTATATATAACCATTATTTTGCTAATGATTCTCTCAGTTCTACATATACCTAACCAGTATTGTGTAATTCTGCCTTCTAGGTGCACATTTATCTGATATACATGACCCTGATCCTGTATCCGTGGCTCCAGTTTCCCTCGCTAGCTTGTTTACATTACCACATTCTGTAACTGTGCCTCCCAGTTCACCAGTAAGCTTATCTTAATGCCCCGTATTCTGTAACTGTGCCTCATCGTTCCCCAGCAGGCCTGTATACATGGCTCTGTTTCGGTAACTGTGTCTCCAACTTCTCCAGCTGGCTTAGATCCATGACCTGCATTCTGTAACCGTGTCCCCTTCTCTCCCAATGAGCTTAAATAGAACAAAGAACAATGCAGCACAGAAATAGGCCATTCAGCCCTCTAAACCTCCACCGTCATGATAACAGCCTTGGCCAACACCCTCAGCACTTCCTTGTGCCGTATCACTCTGCATACATCCGATCCATGTTTTTGTAGAGATGCCTTTTGAACGCCGTTCCACAACCTCCACTGGCAGCGCGAAACTTGGCCCCACGAAATCTAAACCTCTGCTCCCTGGTGACTCATCCTTCCAGCCTGGGAAAGAGTGTCTGTCCATTCACTCTATCCATGCCCCTCATATTCCAGCGGAGCTCGATCAGGTCACTCCTCAACCACCGGGGTTCTAATGTAAACAGTCCGAGTCTATTCAGCCGCTCCGCATAGCTGTCACCGTCCAGACCAGACAACATCTTGGTAAATCTCCTTTGCAGCCTCACCAAAGCCTCCTCGTCCTTCTGGTCGTGCGGTGATCAGAATTGTGAGCAATATTCCAAGTGCGGCCTTACCAAGTTTCTGTACAACTGTAGCATAACTTGCCAGTTTTTAAACCGATATACATCAACCACTTTCTTTCCGTTGGTCCGCCACAACCCCTGCGAGCTTATATACATGACCCTTATTCTGTAACTGCGTCCCGTGGTTCCCCAGATAGCTTATACACACCGCCCTCATTCTGCAACTATGCCTCTTGGTTTCCCAGCTAGTATATATACACAAACATTCTTCGTAACTCTATCTCCTCGTTCCGCAGCGTGTTTATATACATGACCCCTATTTTCGAGCCAGTGTAAGTAACGTGAATGAAGATCTTCTTTCCACCTAAATTTGGTAAACAATCTAAAGGAAAATTTGTAAGTAAAACTCTGCACTAATTGAAGATGAATCTAATAATCATGGTAAATTACATAACTGGAGAATTTGGAAACACACATTGGAACAAAGTAATTGATATGAGCTAGCTGCGGAACTACGAGTCACAGTTACAGAAAAGGGTCAGGTGTATAAGCTCGTTGAGGACCAAGGATACACAGTTGCAGAGTTAGAATCATGTTTGAAACCAACTGTGGAACCAGCAGACACTGTTTTAGAATAAGGATCATGGATATATCCTCGCTGGGTAACCAGGAGATACAACTAGGTAATAAGAGACATGTATACCTAGCTAGTTAGAGAACTAGGAGACATAGGTTCATTCTGAGGATCATAAACATAAGCTTGCTCAGGAACTGGCTGACACAGTAACTGAAAATAGTTCATGTACATAAACTGGTTTGGGGGCAATAGACCTCATGTGTATAAGTTAGTTGGAGAACTAAGAGTCGCAGTTACAGAATATAGATCATGCATGTAAGCTATCTGGGGAACCAAGACAGGCAGTTGCAGAATAAGGGTCATTTATATAGAACTAGGAGACAAAGTTACGCAATAATATATTAGCGAGCTGTGCCATTGGGAGACACGGTTGCAGAATAATGGTCATGTATATGCGTTCCCTGAGGGACTGGGAGTCAATAACAGAAAAATAGTTAATAAATTAAGCTCGCTGGAGAACTCGGAGACACAGTTCCAGAATAAGTTTCATGTTTATTAGTTAGCTGGGGAACTGTGAGACACTATTACAGAATAAGAGTATGCATGTCCGTTGACTGGGGAACAGGGTGACAGTTGCAGTGAGAGTCGTGTATGCATTCACGCTGGAGAAGGCGGAGACAGTAACAGAATACTGGCCATGTCGAGAAGTTACCTGCAGAACGAGGAGACAAAGTTACCGAATTAGAGTTTTGTATATTAATTAGCTGTGAAACTAGGAGACACATTTACGGAAAACGGTCATGTATATTAGCCGTTGATGAACTGGGAGACACATTTAGAGAATAAGGGTCATGTGTACCTAGCTACCTGGGGAACAAGGAGACACGGATACATAATGAGTGTCCAATAAAAGCACCCTTAGCAACTGTCTGGACAGTTACAAAATAAGGACCATGGATATCAGCTAGCTGGGAACCAGGATATATAGCTACAGAATAAGGGTCATGCACCTGAGCTTTCTGGGCAGCGGGGAGACACAGGTACAACATCAGCGTCATATATATAAGCTAGCTGGAGAACTAAGGGTCGTAGTTACAGAATACGTATCAGGCGTATACGCACAATGGCGAATTGGCAGACACAGTTACAAAATAGCGGTTCTCTATCTAGGTTCGCTGGTGAACTGGGAGACACCATTACACAATGAGAGTTATGTATATAAACTTGCTGTAGAACCGAACTGGGCGTCAGCGAGCAGCTGAGAGTAAGTGTCACTTAATCGCACTGTCAATGGGGCGGCATAGTAGCACAGTGGTTAGCACAGTTCCGTCACACCCCAGGGTCACAGGGTCGATTCCTGGCTGTGGTCACTGTCTGTGTGGAGTCTGCATGTTCTCCCCGTGTCGGCGTGGGTTTCCTCCGGGAGCTCCGGCTTCCTCCCATGGTGCGGCGACGTGCAGGTTAGGTGGAATGGCCATGCTAAATTGCCTTTAATGTCCAAAAAGGTTTGGGTGGGGTTACTGTGTTGCGGGGATAGGCTGGACTTTAAGTAGGGTGATCTTTCTAAGGACAGGTGAAGGCTCGATGGGCGAAATGGTCTCCTTCTGCACTGTGAATTCTATGAACTTGAAGGCACAGTTAACATCGCGTGCTTCATCTCTATAAGCTGGCTGCGGGACTGTGAGACACAATTGCAGAATAAGAGTACGTATGTAAGTTCGCTGGGGAACTGGGTGACAGTTTCAGAATAAGGGCCATGTATGCATGCTCGCTGGAGAACATGGCGACACTAGGGGACATAGGTACATTCTAAGGGTCAAGGATAAATGCAAGTGGGAAATTGGGAGTCAGGGGCACATAAAAGGGTTAGTTAAACACGCTAGCTGTGGAATGGGAGACACAGGCACAGAATAATGGTCATGTATAAATGTTACATGGGAACTAGCGATTACAGTTACAGAATAAACTTTATGTAAGTTAACTAGGGAACTAGGCGATACAGGTACAGAATAAGGGTAAGTTAGCTGGGGAACTAGGAGACAAAGTTACAGAATGACAAGGTGCCAGCTATGGAATAAAGGGCATGTATATAAGCCAAGTGGTTATAGAAGATGCAGTTACAGAAAACATGTAGAAATCTACCTGGAGAACAAGCAGACAATGTGGCAGAATAAGAATCATGTATGAAAATTAGTTGGGGTACAAAGAGGCAAATTTACAGATAATCGAACTGGGGAAAGTCTATACACGTTACAGGATGGGTGTCATGTTTATTAGCTGGCTGGGAAACTAGGAGATAGATTTTTAAAACTATAATCATGCATATTATCAAACTGTTACCAGAAGACACAGTTGCAGAAACTGGGTCATTTGTATAACCTAGTTGGGGACCTCTGAGACAGTTTCATAATAAGGGTATGTATATAAGCCATATAGAGAACCAGGCGACATAGTTATAGAATAAGGGACAGGGATACTATGCATGTGGGGAACTAGGAGCCACATTTCAGAATGAGGGTCATGCATATAATTCAGCTGGGGAATTAGGAGACACAATTACAGAATAATGGTCTGTATCTCAGCTATCTGGGTTCAACTGATTTCGGGAATCTGCAGTGTTTCCATCTCCCTCCTTGAAAACACTGAAATGGGAAGGGTCTGTTGGTGGGGAGTTTTCACGTTCGAACACTATTAATTTCACCATTAGTGAAACCCCGACTGTGATTTTTTTTCAGTCTCTGCTCCTGTTCAATAATAGTTTTCTAGGGCTGTCTGACATGGAAACCTCGCCCTCAATGGTGAATACTGTAACACATTCATCCGACAGCATATTTTTCATCTCTTTATTTTCATTGAGAACAGAACCATTTTGAAATTACAAGAGGCCACATTCCCTCCGACAACTGTGCTTTTCCTAACATAACTATACACATTTTCTGTGAATGTATTCACTTGCGAGTTCATTTTAATACTCCATTTTTACGGATTATACTATCTACTTTGTCACCCATTACAGTTGCAACCATCTCCAGACATGTCTTTTCTGGCTGCCATGTTGTAACCCCAAGTTGAATTTGAGGCTGGGTTCATTAAATGTTTTCTTCATACTCTATCAGTTTATATCAGGAACAGTATTGATACTGTAAACTGCAAAGTGTTCATCTCTAATGCATCCCCAAATGTTTAATATTCATCTTACAGTGGCATATCCACCCGTTTCTGTACACTATGCGGGGAGACCGATCTAAGGTGATAGGTCTCAGAATAAGGGGCAGGCAGTAAAGGCTGAACCGAGGGGAATATTATTTATTTCAGATGATTTTGGATCTTTTAAATGTTCTACCCCATAATGTTGTGGACATCCAGCCGCAGAGAATATAATCTTTGACAGGCTGTCTCTGTAACTGAGGCTGATGTGTCAACTTGCAAATGTATCTTGTGTATTTGAATAGTTTGCAAGTGTTTGTGCTGATCTGCTGACACAATTTCACTATTCGACAAAAGAACATAATAAGAACTAGGAGGAAGAATAGGTCACCTGACCCCTCGAACCTACTCCGCCGTTCAATAAGATCGTGGCTGATTGCTTTCTGGACTCATCTCCACTCACCCGCCCGCTCGCCATCAATCTTAATTCCTTTACTGTTCAAAGATATATCTATCTTTGTGTGAAAAAAAGATTCAACGAGGCAACAATAACTGCTTCACTGGGCAGGGAATTCCACAGATTCACAACCCTTTGGGTGAACAAGTTGCTCCTAAACTGAGTCCTAAATCTGCTAACACTGATTTTGAGGCGACGCCTTCTAGTTCTAGCTTCACCCGGCAGTGAAAACAACCTCCCTGCTTCTATACTATCCATTCCCGTCATATGTTTCTACAAGATTCCACCTCATTCTTCTGAATTCCAATGAGTATAGTCACAGTGTAGTCAGTCTCCGGTTATAAGACAAGCGTTTCAACTCCGGAATAAACCTGGTGAATCTCCTCGGCACTCCTCCAGTGTCAGCACATCCTTTCTCAAGGAAGGAGACCAAAACTGTGCACAGTACTCCTGGTGTGACCTCACCAGCACCTTGTACAGCTGCAACATAACCTCCCTGGTCTTGAAAATCCATCCCTCTGGCAATGAACGACAACATATGGTTTGCCGCCTTAATTACCGACTGAACCTGCAAACCAACATTTTGCGATTCATGCACATGAAAACCCAGGTCCCTCTGCACAGCAACATGCTGTAATTTTTTAGCATTTAACCAATCCTCTATCCATGCTAATATATTACACGCAGCACCGTGCACCCTTATCTGATGTAGCAGCCTTTTGTGCGGCACCTTGTCGAATGCCTTCTGGAAATTCAGATATCCCACATCCGCCAGTACCCCATTGTCTACCGGGACAGTAATGGTCTCATAGAATTCCAGACAATTAGTGAAGGATTAACGGCCTTTCATGAACCCATGGTGCGTTTACCAATTGGGACAAATTCGATCCAGATGTCTCGGTATTTCTTCCTCGATGATAGATTCAAGCATTTCCCCCACTACAGAAGTTAAGCTAATTGGCCTTTTGTCTACCTCCTTTTTAAAATCAGTGGCGTCACATTTGCTATTTCCCAATCTGCCAGAATAGCCCCAGAGTCCAGCGCCATTTGGTCAACTTCCAGGAAGACATTTGATATTTTCCCCGTCATCTCCTTTTAGTTCCCTGGGATGCATTCCATCGTGGCCAGGAGACTTGTGTACCTTTAGCCCCAGTAGCTTACCCAACACTGTCCCATTAGTAATAATGATCGTTTCTAGGTCCTCACCTGTCATAGCCTCCTTGCCATTAATTGTTGGCATGTTATTTGTGTCTTTTACTATGAAGACCGACACAAAATATTCGTTCACTCCATCGCCATTTCCTCAATTCACATTATTAAATCCAGTTCTCATACTCGAAAGGACCAATGTTGACCCTAGCCAGTCCTTTTCATTTTATAATTTTGTCGAGACTTTTGTGACATGTTTTATATTCTCAGCTTTTAGTCTCTTAACCTTTCTTCCTTTTCTTTATTGCTTTTTTTGTGGCTTTCTATTGACTTGCAAAGGTTTCCAAATGCTCTAGTTTCCCACTAATCTTTGCCACTTTGTTTGGATTTTTATTCAAGTTTTTCCTTCGATCCATGGCTGATTATCCCTTTTCCTCCACTGCTTCATTTTCACTGGTACATACCTTTGCGGAGCACTATGAATAAACTCTTCGAAAGTCCTCCACTGTTCGTCAATTGACCCACCATAAAGTCTTTGCTCCCAGTCTACATTAGCCAACTCCTCCCTCAGTGTCGTCTCCTTTGCTTAAGCACATGAAGCTGAAATAGGATTTTAGCTTCTTACCCTCCATCTGTATTTTAAATTCAACCATACTGTGACCGCTCCTTCCGAAAGGATGTCTACCTGTGAGATCTTCAATTATTCATCAGATCCGTCGGTGAGGCAGAATCCGAGACAGTTTAAATAACGTGAAGGAAGATCATTATTTAGGCCAAAGTTGGCAAGAAAATTTAGACGAAAATATTTATGCTAAGCTCTGAAAAAATTGGACATGAATCTGAAAACCATTGAAAATTACATCGGCAGCGACCTCGGAGAAGCAGCAATAGAACAAATGACATTTAAATGATCTCGCGATGGAACTAGGAGACAAAGTTGCAGAATGACGATCATTTTTACAAACTACCTGTTAACTGGGAGACACGGTTACACAGTAAGGATCATGTGTACAAACTGCCTGTTAACTCGGAGATACAGTTACAGAACAAACGTCACATGTGTCAGCTCCCTATGGAACAAGTTACAGAACAAGAGTAAGTAAGCTTGTTTGAGCATTTTGCGACACAGTTACGTAAAATATATTACGTGCATAACCCTCTGGGAGACTGCGAGACACGGTTACAGATTAACGGTCATGTATACAAGCTCGATGGAGAACTAAGAGTCACATTTACAGCATGAGGATCCTGCATATGAGCTCGGTGGTTGAACCCGGAGACACAGTTACAGAATAAGGGCCATGGTCATGGCGAGCACGGGTACTCGTGATCTCAGGAATCTACAATGTTCCCAACTCCTTCCTTCAAACCCCTGGAATGGGAAGGGCCTATTCCTTGGTATCTGTCACATTTCAACACTAGTAATTCCTCCATTAGTGATACACAGACTGTGTGAATTTTAATAAATCCCTGCTCCTGTTGAATAATATTGTCCTTGAGACCTCTGGCGTGCCAACCTCTTCCTGTATTGTAAATACTGAAAGCAATCCATCCTTCAGCATATCTGTCACCACCTTCTTTTAATTGAAAACAGCCCCATTATGAGTTTAAAGGGCCCACATATCTTCTAACTTTTCTCATTTGCTCATAAAATTGTAAATATTTCCTGTGATGAGGATGTTATTACTTGAGAGTTTGCTTTCAGGCACCGTTTTTCTGGATTTAATTAGCTGCTTGGTCAGCCTTTCTAGTTGTGAGCATCTTGCAGTCATGTCTCTGTCATGTCTGCCATGTTGTGACAGCCAAGTTGACTTTGTAGCTGAGAGAATTCAATCTATTCTTCACACTCTGTGTGCCTGTATAAGGAAGACTATTTGTACCATAAACCTCACACTGTCCTTCTGCTCTCATGTCTCACTCAAATACCTACTCCGCATCGCGATATATCCACCCTGATCTGGAGACACTCACCGGTCAATCTGGATAGGGGAGACACAATCTCAGGGGCCGCCACGAAAGACTGAAACGAGGTGAAAATTATTTATCTCAGTGGATTTTGAATCTATTGAATTCTCTGTTCCAATACATTGTGGATATTCAGCCGCTGAGGGTATTATCTTTGACACTGTCTCTGTAACTGAGGCTGCTGTGTCAAATTGTAATTGTAGACGTATCTTATAGATTTCAATATTTTGCAAGTGTTTCTCCTGATCTTGTGAGTGTATTTTCCTATTTGACATCGATCCCTGGAGTGAGGGAGGCTCCTAGTTAATTAAAACAATATGGAGAGAGATAATTTTTTAGAACTAATTTTGGAAGACAATTCAGCGGAAAATCTGTCATATAAGGTCTGAAATTAGTAAGACATAAATAAGAGTTATGTATATATGGTTACATATGGTTACAAAGAAATAGAACATGAATATAACCTAGCTGAGGAACGAAGCGACACGTAACAGAAGAAGGGCCATGTTGACAGGGGGATGAGATCCAGGTAGAGGAGTCCAGGAGGTAGAGTTACAGGATCCTCAGCCCATGTCCATCTCCAAAAGTTTGACATTCATTCCTCCTGTGTGGGTGGAATCGGGGACTGGAGAGAGGATGACCAAATTGACCATCGTACAGGCATCGGTCAAAGTGTGTGTAGGGGTGGGGCGGGAGGGGGGGCGGTTGGAGAAACAAATGGAGGCGTCATTGGGGAGAGTATAGTTACGGGCATTGACATTGTTTACTATGACCAAGATGGATAATCTCGCAGGGTCTGGTGCCTGCCTGGTGCACGGGTTGGGGCTTCTCGTCTGGGCTGAAGATGAACAAAGAACAAAGAAAGGTACAGGACAGGAGCAGGCCCTTAGGCTCCACAAGCCTGAGCTGACAAATGTAACCCACCCTTCCCCAGACACATCATCCCTCAAGTCGTTCTCTGTGGTGAATGCTGATGCAAAGTGCTCATTCAGTACCTCGCCGATTTCCTCTGATTCCAAGCAGATATTCCCTCCGTGGTCCTTGACTTGGCCAACCCTTTAACTGGCTCATCTCTTTCCCGTTATATTTGTCGAACAGACTTGGGCTTTTTTTAATCCTGTTTCCCGATGACGTTTTTCATGACCCTTTGAGCCCTGAGTCCTAGCGTATGTTCCTTCCTGTTTTATTTAAATTCCTCACAGGCTTTGTGTGTTCCCAGCCATCCAGCCCTTACACATGCTTCATTTTACTTTGGACCAGGCTCACAATATCCCTCATTATCCAACGTTCCCAAAACTTGTCCTTCTTATTTTTCCTCACAGGATCATCCTGGTCCTGACTTCCTTTCAACTGACATTAGAAACCGTTCCACACGCCAGATGTTGATATACTCCCAAACATCCGCCTCCCCCCGCCACCCCCCCCCCCCCCCCAACCCCCAAATCTGGACTCTTCAGTTCCTGCCGAATATTGTTATAATTAGCCTTCCACCAAATTAGCACCTTCACCCGAGGACAACTCTTATCTTTGTCTAACAGTACCTTTAAACAAAATAGATTATGGTCACTTTTCATGAAATGTTTCCCAACTGAAATTTCGAAAGCCTGGCCATGGTCATTCCGCTGTGCCAGACCCAGTGCGGACCCTTTCCTAGTTGGACTATCTATATATTGTTTCAAGAAGCCCACGTGGATGCTCCTTACAAGTTCTACCAGATCCAAGCCCCTGGAAATAAATGCGTCCCAGTCAATATATGGACAGTGAATATTACCCCCCACAACAATCCTGTTGCTTTTAAACCTTTACAACATCTGCCTGCATATCTGATCCTCTATCTCCCGCTGGCTGAGTCCGATAGTAAAACCCCAAATGTTTGGCTGTACCCTCCCTGTTTCTGATCTCTACCCACATTGCCTCGCTGCATGATCCCTCTCAGGTCTCCTCTCGCGGTACAGCTGTGCACTCGGAGTAGGAGAGTAATGATCCAGTTCTAGTGGTCTACGTTGGTACCCAAGGCACAGCTAGAGCTAGGACAGAGGTTCTGCTACGTGAGTGTGAGAGCTAGGAGTTGAATTTTTAAAAAAGAGAACTGAAAAGATAATAATCTCTGGATTGATTATCCATAGATTATCCATAGAATTTACAGTGCAGAAGGAGGCCATTCGGCCCATCGAGTCTGCACCGGCTCTTGGAAAGAGCACCCTACCCAAGGTCAACACCTCCACCCTATCCCCATAACCCAGTAACCCCACCCAACACTAAGGGCAATTTTGGACACTTAAGGGCAATTTTTCATGGCCAATCCACCTAACCTGCACATCTTTGGACTGTGGGAGGAAACCGGAGCACCCGGAGGAAACCCACGCACACACGGGGAGGATGTGCAGACTCCGCACAGACAGTGACCCAAGCCGGAATCGAACCTGGGACCCTGGCGCTGTGAAGCAATTGTGCTATCCACAATGCTACCGTGCTGCTGATATCTGAACCACGAGCTAATTGTGACATGGGCCAGGGTTTAGAGAACACCAAAGTATATCATGGAGTTCACCTGACCCACAACTTTTAATAGATTTTGTTTCTGGGGCGCACAAGGGCCCAATTTACAGGTGTGATGCAACAGAGATCTAAAGTATTTTTAAAACAAAACAATGTTTATTCTATGAATTCAGTTAAAATTTTATAAACTCACCAGTAAACGTCTTTCCAACTACCAACACTGATAACCCCCCAAAAAGATACTGTACTCTATAGGTAACCCTTAGTAACTTTCCTAACAACACCCATCAGCCAAAACACTTTTTAACAAAGACAGAAGGTTTGAGTTCTGTACAGAGAACAGCTATCACTTTTAAATTATCAAGTGATGTGAATATCTTGCTTAACATAGAGAGAGAGAGAGACCAATATACACCTGCTTGGTTTGAACGCAGCTCTCCAACTGAAAGTGAACTAAAGCACAGAGCCCAAAACACCTTCCAGCTCATAACGCAGGAAGTAAAACGCAGAATTCCATTCCAGCTCCACCCACAAATGACATCGCTGCAGCCATTTGATAAAACACACTTTTATAAAAGGGACTGTCACATGACAATTGGTACTGGTAAATAAGATAAAGGAGGGAAATATAGTTTTTGGGAGAAATCGGTTCAAATCCATGTAACATTAGCACGTCCATCTGAATCATGCTTGCACCAGAGTCTTGGCGAATAGCAGACCTCGGGCTGTAGGCAGGGCTTTTAACTAAATAATGGCGCGGGGTGGGTTGGTGGGTGGTGGTGCTTCAGTTGTATGAAGAATGAGTGGGGCGTGGTGGCGGTCCATTCTGGAATGAGGGGGTTGCACCTAAATGCCCGCATTATACGAAACAAGGTGAATAAGGTGGTCGCGCACATTGACATTTGGCCGGTACGATGTTGGGGGCATCACAGACACGTGGCAGCAAGGGGATCAGGGTGGGATTTGAGTATCCAATGATATATGTCCTCCCGAAAGGACAAGAAGATGGGACGAGGGAACGTGGTTGTATTGTTCGTATGGAAATAAATCCAATTGATGGTCTGAAGCGATATTGGGTCGGAAGGCATAGAATCTGCGTGGGTAGAGTTGAGGAGTAGAAAGGGGAAAAAGCCTGATGGGAGTTAGATACAGACGCCCTATCAGTAGTCGGGATGTGCGACAGAGATAAAAAAGGAGTATAAGAAAGGCATCATGAAATACACGAAGATGGTGTTCCACTGTGAAGGCGATGGCTGACTGGTAATGTCGCTGGACTCATAATCCAGAGACACGGGATAATAATCTGGGGACCTGGATTCAAATCCCACTCGGAGGAAACTCTGAGCGTGGCAAGGATGCAGCATGTGTTCCGGGTGAGGCACTTAAATGTCCATCACCAAGAGCGACTCGGAATACCGCCAAAAACCGAGCTGGCTGTGTCCTAAAGGACATAGCGGCCAGACTGGGGACTGCAGCAGATGGTGAGGGAACCAGCAAGAGGGAAAAGCATAGTTGACCTCTTCCTCACCAATCTGACTGCTGCAGGTGCGCCTGTCGATCACAATGTAGGTACAAGTGACAGTTCTTATGTAGACAGGGTCCCGTTTTCAATTTGAGGATACCCTCCCTCGTGTTGTGTGGCACTAACAACAAGCTGAAAAAACAAAATAAAGTACAGTACAGGAACAGGCCCTTCGGCCCTCCAAGCCCGTGCAGACCATGCTGCCCGACTAAACTACAATCTTCTACACTGACTGGGTCCGTATCCCTCTATTCCCATCTTATTTATGTATTTTTCAAGATGCCCCTTAAATGTCACTATCGTCCCTGCTTCCACCACCTCCTCCGGTAGCGAGTTCCAGGCACCCACTACCCTCTGTGTAAAAAACTTGCCTCGTACATCTACTCTAAACCGTGCCCCTCTCACCTCAAACCTATGCCCCCTAGTAAGTGACCCCTCTACCCTGGGGAAAAGCTTCTGACTATCCACTCTGTCTATGCACCATATAATTTTGTACCCCACTATCAGGTCGTCCCTTAGCCTCCGTCGTTCCAGTGAAAACAAACCGAGTTTATTCAACCGCTCCTCATATCTAATGCCCTCCATACCAGGCAACATTCTGGTAAATCTCTACTGCACCCTCTCTGAAGCCTCCACATCCTTCTGGTAGAGTGGCGACCAGAATTGAACACTATACTCCAAGTGTGGCCTAACTAAGGTTCCATACAGCTGCAACATGACTTGCCACTTCTTATACTCAATGCCCGGGCAAATGAAGGCAAGCATGCCATATGACCTCCTGACTACCTTCTCCACCTGTGTTGCCCCTTTCAGTGACCTGTGGACCTGTACACCTAGATCTCTCTGACTTTCAATACTCTTGAGGGTTCTACCATTCACTGTATGTTCCCTAAATGCATTAGACCTTCCAAAATGCATTACCTCACATTTGTGCGGTTTAAACTCCATCTGCCATCTATCTGCCCAAGTCTCCAAACTATGTAAATCCTGCAGTATACTCTGACAGTCCTCATCGCTCTCCGCAATTCCACCAACCTTTGTGTCGTCTGCAAACTTACTAATCAGACCAGTTACATTTTCCTCCAAATCATTTATATATACTACAAACAGAAAAGGTCCCAGCACTGATCCCTGCGGAACAACACGAGTCACAGCCCTCCAATTAGAAAAGCATCCTTCCACTGCTACTCTCTGCCTTCCATGACCTAGCCAGTTCAGTATCCACCATGTCAGCTCATCACTGATCCCGTGTGACGTCACCTTTTGTATAGGTCTACCATGAGGGACCTTGTCAAAGGCCTTACTGATCTCCATATAGACCAAATCCACTTCCCAACCTGCATCAATCATCTTTGTGACCTCTTCGAAAAACTCTATCAAGTTAGTGAGACACGACCTCCCTTTCACAAAACCATGCTGCCTCTCACTAATACGTCCAATTGCTTCCAAATGGGAGTAGATCGTGTCTCGAATAATTCTCTCCCTACCACTGACGTAGGGCTCACCGGCCTGTAGTTCCCTGGATTATCCTTGCTACGCTTCTTAAACAGAGGAACACCATTGGCTATTCTCCAGTCTTCCTGGACATCACCTGAAGACAGTGAGGATCCAAAGATTTCTGTCAAGGCCTCAGCAATTTCCTCTCTAGCCTCCTTCAGTATCCTCGGGTAGATCCCATCAGGCCCTGGGGACTTATCTACCTTAATATGTTTCAAGACGCCCAACATCTCGTCTTTTTGGATTTCAATGTGACCCAGGCTATCTACAAACCCTTCTCCAGACTCAACATCCACTAATTCGTTGTCTTTGGTGAATACTGATGCAAAATATTCATTTAGTACCTCGCCCATTTCCTCTGGCTCCACACATAGATTCCCTTGCCTATCCTTCAGTGGACCAACCCTTTCGCTGGCTACCCTCTTGCTTTTTGTCTACGTGTAAAAAGCCTTGGGATTTTCCTTAACCCTATTTGCCAATGACTTTTCGTGACCCCCTTCTAGCCCTCCTGACTCTTTCTACTTTCCTTATATTACACACAGGCTCCGTCTGTTCCCAGCCTTTTAGACCTGACAAATGCCTCCTTTTTCTTTTTGACGACACCTACAATTTCTTTCGTTATCCAAGGTTCCCGAAAATTGTCGTATTTATCCTTCTTCCTTACAGGAACATGCTGGTCCTGAATTCCTTTCAACTGACACTTGAAAGTCTCTCACATGTTAGATGTTGATTTCCCCTCAAACTTCCGCCCCCAATCTAGGTTCTTCAGTTCCCGCCTATTATTGTTATAATTAGCCTTCCCCCAATTTAGCACATTCACCCTAGGACCAGTCTTATCCTTGTTCACCAGCACTTTAAAACTTACTGAATTGCGGTCACTGTTCCCGAAATGCTCCCCTACTGAAACTTCAACCACCTGGCCGGGCTCATTCCCCAGTACCAGGTCCAGTACAGCCACTTCCCTAGTTGGACTGTCTACATATTGTTTTAAGAAGCCCTCCTGGATGCTCCTGACAAACTCTGCCCCGTCTAAGCCCCTGGCACTAAGTGAATCCCAGTCAATATTGGGGAAGTTGAAGTCTCCCATCAACACAACCCTCTTGTGCTTACTCTTTTCCAAAATCTGCCTACTTATCTGCTCCTCTATCTCCTACTGGCTGTTGGGGGGCCTGTAGTAAACCCCCAACTTTGTGACTGCACCCTTCTTGTCCCTGATCTCTACCCATACAGCTTCACTGCCTCTGGGGTGTCCTCCCGTTGTACAGCTGAGATATTCTCCCGAACCAGTAGCGCAACTCCGCCACCCCTTTTACATCCCCCTCTATCCCGCCTGAAACGTCTAAATCCTGGAACGCTTATCTGCCAATCCTGCCGTTCCCTCAACAAGGTCTCTGTAATGGCAACAACATCATAGTTCCAAGTAGTAATCCAAGCTCTAAGTTCACCTGCCTTACCCGTAATACTACTTGCATTAAAACATGTGCACTTCAGGCCACCAGACCCGTTGTTTTCAGCAACATCTCCCTGTCTGCTCTGCCTCAGAGTCATACCTTCCCTATTCTCTAGTTCTCCCTCAATGCTTTCACCATCTGACCTATTGCTCCCGTGCCCACCCCCCTGCCATACTAGTTTAAACCGTCCCGTGTGACACTAGTAAATCTCGCTGCCATGATATTTATGCCTTTCCAGTTTAGATGCAACCCGTCCTTCTTACATCGGTCGCACCTGCCCCGGAATAGCTCCCAGTGGTCCAGATAACGGAAACCGTCCCTCCTACACCAGCTGTTTAGCCACGTATTTAGCTGCTCTATCTTCCGATTTCTAGCCTCACTGGCACGTGGCACAGGGAGTAATCCCGAGATTACAACCCTCGACGTTCTGTCTTTTAACTTTCTGCCTAGTTCCTTGAACTCCTGCTGCAGGACCTCATGCCCCTTCGGGCCTATGTCGGTAGTACCAATATGTACAACGACCTCTGCCTGTTTAGCCTCCCCCTTCAGGATGCCCACTACCCGTTCTGAGACATCCTGGACCCAGGCACCAGAGAGGCAACATACCATCCTGAAGTCTCTTTCACGTCCACAGAAGCGCCTCTCTGTATCCCTGACTATAGAGTACCCTATAACTATTGCTCTTCTGCGCTTTGACCCTCCCTTCTGAAAATCAGAGCCAGCCGTGGTGCCACTGCTCTGGCTGCTGCTGTTTTCCCCCGATAGGCTATCCCGCTGACAGTATCCAAAGGGGTATACATGTTCGGGAGGGGAACAACCACAGGGAATTCCTGCACTGACTGCCTGCCCTTTCTGCTGGTCACCCATTTCTCTGCCTGCACCTTGGGTATGACCACATTTATATAACTGCAATCTCTGACGCTTTCCGCCACCTTCATGCTCCTAAGTGCATCCAGCTGCTGCTCCAACCGAACCGTGCGGTCTGTGAGGAGCTCCAGTTGGGTGCACTTCCTGCAGATGAAGCCATTCGGGACGCTGGAAGCCACCCGGACCTGCCACATCTCACAGTCGGAGCACTGCACCCCTCTAATTGACATTGCGTCAATTAATAAGTAAATTAAATGTAAATGTTGAAAAAGAAGTTACTGTTAACTCTACGTTTCCTAGCACTGGATTTCTACTATAAATGTGAAAGCTAAACACAGTACTATCCGATCTCTGGCTTAGATACCCCTCTAAATTTTAATTAAGCAATTATGTTTAATTAGTTTATCAATGCTTAATTTTTTTAATTTAGTGTAGATTCCCAACCAGCCAATCAGGTCACAGTTTTTCTGTGATGTCACCTCAGTCCCGTCCCCCTCCCCCCCCCCCCGTCCCCCCGCCGCAGACAGACAATTTGAAAAGTAATAAAAGTAAAAATGAGTAAAAATCACTTACTTACCTTCCGAGAGTCTCGGATACGCTCTGGTTCTCTCCCTGCTGATTAAAAGTTACCGGCCAGAAGAAAGAGAACAAAACAGTAGGGGAAAAACACCTTCTCCCACTCTGCACCGAATTACCTCACTGCACCAAATTACCAAGTTCCAGATTCCCACCATGGATGTGTCTCACTCAGGCTGTGTCTCTTTGACCTGCACAAAGCTTAGACTTCGAAAAGATGTAGCAACTGAAGACTGGGGATCCACGAGGAGCTGTGGGCCGTCAGCAGCAGCAGAATTGTATTCAACTACAATCTGCAACGTCAGGGCCTGGATATCCCCCACTCTACTATTACCACCAAGACAGAGGTTCAACCCTAGTTCAATGAAGAGTGCAGGAGAGCATGAAAGGAGCAACACCAGGCATACCGAAAAATGAGGTGTCAACCTGGTGAAGCTACAACACAGGACTATGTGTGTGCCAAACAGCATACGCAGCAAATAATAGACAAAACAATGTGATTCCACAATAAGCGCATGAACTCTAATCTCTGTAGTACTGCTACATCCAGCCGTGAATGGCGTTGGACAATTAAATAACTCACAGGGGGAGAGGACTTCACAAATATCTCCATAATAGAGGCGCCCAGCACGTATGTGAAAAAGATCCGGCTGAGGCATTCGCAATAATCTTCAGCCAGATGTGCCGTGTGGATTACATATACTGGTCTCCTCCGCAGGTCCCAAGCATCACAGATGTCAGTCGTCAGCCAATACGATTCGCTCCAGGTGATATGAAGTAACGGCTGAAGACACTGGATTCTGCAAAGGCTATAGGTCCTGACAATATTCCGGCAAGAGTACTGAAGACTTGTGCTCCAGAATTTGCCGCACCCTTAGCCAAACTGTTCCAGAACAACTCCAACAATGGCATCGACACGGCAATGTGGAAAATTGCCCAGGTGTGTCCTGAACACAAGACACCGAACCCATCCAATGCAACCAGTTGCCACCTATCAGTCTACTCTCCATCATCAGCAAAGTGATGTAAGGAGTCATCAACAGTGTTATCAAGCGGCACTTACTCAGCAATAACAGTTTCGCGGATGCTCAGTTTCAGTGCTGCAAGTGTCACTCCACCCATCACCTCATTACAGCCTCGGTTCAAACAGTGACAAAAGAGTTGACTGCCAGAGGTGAGGTGGGAGTGACGGCCTTTGATATCAAGGCAGTATTTGACCGAGTATGGCATCAAGGAGCCCTAGCTAAACTGGAGTCAATGGGAATCAGGGGGAAAACTCTCCGCTGGTTGGAGTCATACCTGGCAGAAAGTACGATGGTTGGACATCGCTGCAGGAGTTCCTCAGGATAGTGCCATGGCCCAAACATCTACAGCTGTATTGTGCGGGTGGGTTTAAACTAATCTGGCAGGGGTGGGAATCAGGACAGTACGCCAGCAAGTGTAGAGACTGGGGATCAGCATGGACCAGGATAACCTGGATAACAGGAAGGGGAGGCTGAGGGAGGTCGAACTCAGTGGTCCTGGAGGTCTGGAGTGTATCTGCTTCAATGAACGGAGTATAACAAGTAAGACAAATACCATACAAGCAAACATCCCATTCAGGATAATGGTGCCCCTCTAGTTCAGGTGTAACCCGCCCTTGTACAGGCCTCGCCTTCCGTGGAAGACATCCCAGTGATCCAAAGAAACTGAAGCCCTCTCTCCTGCATCAGTTCTTTAGCCACGTGTCCAACTGCAGTATATCCCTGTTGCTAGCCTTGCGAGTGCATGACACGTGAAATATTACTGAGATTATGATCCTAGACGTCCTGCTTTTTAATATTGCACCTAGCTCACCAAATTGCCGTTGCAAGACCTCTCTACTGCTTCTCCTATGTCATTGGTGCCAATGTGGGCAATGATCTCTGTATGATTTCCTCCCGTTTGAAGATGCTCTGTAGCCGCTCAGAGACATCCAGGACCTTAGCATCAGGGAGGCAAACTACCAACCTGGAGTCCTTTCGCGGCCACAGAAGCGGCTTTAAGACGGGCAGCAAGGTCGCTGCAGTCTTGAAGGGCCGAAGGGCCTGCTCTTGTGCTGTAATTTGCTTTGCTCTTCTTTTCCTTCATTGTGACGTGATGCATTTTAACAAAAGTGCGAGGCAGGGACGACACGGAAATAATGTCTCCGGTCTGAAGAGTGCAGGGATACAGTGTCCGGACCTACACGTGGATAGGGATCTGAAGATGGCCTTACACAACGAGACAGGGTCAAAGATGCCGATGTGCTATTAGCCTTTACAAAAAAGGACGTTCGCCCAAATTTAGGGGTTTTGATGAACATTTTTACAGACACTGTGTCTGTATATATACATTCTAAGAACAGCTGCATTTGGGAGGCTGTCAGCAAGAGGAACACATCATGTGGAACACCAGCGAGGTACACTGCTTCAGCCCTTTTAGATTTTTCAGCGAAACAGCTGCGTGGATCTGGCTTTGCGAAATGTGGCATTCATGTAAATAAGGCAGCAAGAAGAAAAACATCGTTTCCAATGAAAACACAGTTTCCAATGAAAACACAGTTTCCAATGATATCACCAGGAAGCAGTCACGCCCCCTCGTGTGATTATAAAAGCAGCAACACATCCGCGATTAGATCGAGAAGAGATCTACACCAGCATTCTGACCGTAACTCTGACAGACCCCAGCGAAGATGCAGAAAGCGCTGTTCCTGGTGCTTGTACTTCTCGTGCTGACTCAGAGCAATCCTACTGGAGCGAGAACAGATATTATGGAAAGACGTAAGAATCTCTGAACGTTCTCCAACATTAAAGCCGCTGGGGTTCATGCAGATTAATTTTAAATCGATTGTATTTTCTTTGAGTGTAATGGTTTCATAGGTTAAGAGATGGGTATTTCGAGATTCTAAAACAAACTGAAGAATTCAGTACAAACCATCTCCATTGGTAAATCTCTGATATTTCAGTCACTATCTGAGTGCTTACAGGGCTTGTTGGTTTTGTGAGCTGATCCACACGGATCAACAATGAAACAACAAGTTGCTGGGCGGGGCACGTGGCTGGGTCTGATTGGGATCATTGATCCGGATAGCAAACTGTGTCATTGTCCTCATTGCAGAATTCAGTTACTGCTCCCGGTCACTGACACTGCTACAGGTCGTGAGAGTGTGGACTGTGTGTGAGGACAGGATCAGCATCTCCATCAGGCCATTTCTCCCCATTTAATTTTCACTGCACCTCGGTACAGGAGGTAGAGGGAGGTAGTGAGTTTGTACAGACCAGGAGGAGGAGGGAGGGAGTGTGTTTATGCAGACCAGGAGGTAGAGTGACGGAGTGACTTTGTGCAGACCAGGAGGTGGAGGGTGTGAATTTGTAGAGACCAGGAGGTGGAGGGAGTGAGTTTGTACAGACCAGGAGATGGAGGCAGGGAGTTTGTGCAGACCAGGGGGTGGAGGGAGGGAGTGAGTTTGGACAGACCAGGAGATGGAGGCAGGGAGTTTGTACAGACCAGGAGGTGGAGAGACGGAGTGAGTTTGTACAGACCAGGAGGTGGAGAGACGGAGTGAGTTTGTATAGACCAGGAGGTGGAGAGACGGAGTGAGTTTGTACAGACCAGGAGGTGGAGGGAGGGAGTTTGTACAGACCAGGAGGTGGAGGGAGGGAGTGAGTTTGTGCAGATCAGCAGGTGGAGGGTTTGAGTTTGTACAGACCAGGAGGTGGAGGGAGAGAGTTTTTACGGACCAGGAGGTGGAGGGAGGGAGTTTGTACAGACCAGGAGGTGGAGGGAGGGAGGGAGTTTGTGCAGATCAGGAGGTGGAGGGAGTGAGTTTGTACAGACCAGGAGATGGAGAGACGGAGTGAGTTTGTACAGACCAGGAGATGGAGGGAGGGAGTTTGTACGGACCAGGAGGTGGAGGGAGGGAGTTTGTGCAGATCAGGAGATGGAGTGAGTGAGTTTGTACAGACCAGGAGACGGAGAGACGGAGTGGGCTTTTTCAAGTTCTGGAGTGGGAGGTTGTAATCTGTGGAATATTATTATATACAACAAACCTAATGTTGCTGCTTTGTGCCGAGTGTGTCCCTGTCAGGCTGACAGATTCTGCTTTCTGTTTTCTCATTGTTCTCTATCAGGCTGAACAACCCGTATTTAATTCCTTCATCATGTTTTCTTTTACTTTTAGTGCGTTCTCAACGAAGCCTTCCGCCGAATGCCGTGGCCAGAATCAGTGATGTGCCAGTGACTGAGAAGATGGCACGTGAATTTCTCCCTTCCCGAAACGATGATGGGTCAAAATCGGATTGAAGGTAAAGATGAATGATCCAGTGAGGGGCGACCATCAACCCGGGATCTCCATGTTCTCACTTAATGGAAGCTTCTTTCCTGGAAAACAGGCTAATTGATTACTTCACTCCTCTAACACCTGACCTTGTATTCCTGCTGTCTGGATAATGGCCTGTAATCAGAAATAAAACTTATTGCATTGATCACTGCTGCATGTCTTGTTTCCCCTCAGGATCAGGCTGTCTGTAGCGAAGGTGTCCGGTTTGAATTTAGGCTGGGCACAGATGTGTACATTCCAGATAAAGGGGAGGGGAGGTCGGTGCAAATGGTCTGAGATAAGATAGGGGGCCACAATATCAGCTCTCTGCCCATTTACATGTGAGGGTGTCTCACAAATACTGGGCTATGGAGAACGAGCTGGGGGTCTGGAAGTGATCGAAGGTAATCGTGGAAATGGTTCTGGAGCTCGGCAATTGATTCAGAAAATAGGGGAGGGATTTAGTGGG
The DNA here is from genome assembly GCF_047496885.1 of Scyliorhinus torazame. Lineage (NCBI taxonomy): Eukaryota > Metazoa > Chordata > Chondrichthyes > Carcharhiniformes > Scyliorhinidae > Scyliorhinus > Scyliorhinus torazame. The sequence goes on along the minus strand of NC_092729.1, from coordinate 58,087,320 downwards.
TGAGTAACAGGATGGTAAAGTGATTCAGAGGCTGAACCCGTAATTTGGGGGATGGTGTAGGAGATCAGAGTGTGGAGGAAATGTTGAGTGGGCTGAGGTTTGCTTTCATTTTTCAGAGCACACCGGATGTTTTCAGGAGACCACAAAAAGCTTCCGGGAACAGGTAACGATTTCTGGGCGCAGTGAACTGTGTCGAGGTGCACTGGAGGGGTTCAGGGCACCGTGAAGGGGTTCTAGGCGCCATGAGGGGGTTCAGGGCACAGTGATGTGTTTCAAGGCGCCATGGATAGGTCCAGGCATCTTGAAGAGTTTCTAAGCGCCATGGAGGAGTCCAGGGCACTGTGAAGGGTCTCCAGGCGCCATGGAGGGGTTCACGGCACCGTGATGGGTCTCTAGGAACCATGGAGGGGGTCAGGGCACCGTGGAGGGTCTCTAGGCGCCATGGATGTGTTCAGGGCACCGTGAAGGGTTTCTAGGCGCCATGGAGGGTTTCAGGGCACCGTGCATGGGTTTGAGGCGTAATGCAGGGGTTCAGGGCACAATGAATGGTCTCTGGGCGCCATGGAGGGTTTCAAGTCACTGTGAAGGGTCTCTACGCGCTATGGAGGGGTCCCGGGCACCGTCAATGGTTTATAGGCGCCATGGAAGGGGCTCACGGCACCGCGGCCCCTAGAGAGGCGCCATGCGAGGGTTCAGGGCACCGTGCAGGGTTTCTGTTCGCCATGGAGGGGTTCAGGACACCGTTAAGGGTCTCTAGGCGCCATGCGGGTGTTCAGGACCCCATGAGTGGTTTCTGGGCGCCATGGAGGGGCTGGGGACAAAGTGAAAGGTCTATAGTCGCCCAGGGGGGATGCAGGGCACCGTGAAGGGTCTCTAGGCGCCATGGAGGGGTTCAGGACACCGTGAAGGGTCTCTAGGCGCCATGGAGGGGTTCAGGGCACCGTGAAGGGTTTCTGGGCGCCATGGGGGAGGGGGGGTTCAGGACACCGTGAAGGGTCTCTAGTCGCCATGGAGCGGTTCAAGGAACCGTGAAGGGTTTCTAGGTTCCATGGAGGGGTGCAGGGCACCGTGAACGGTCTCTGGGCGTCATGGAGGGGTTCAGGGCACCGTGAAGGGTTTCTGGGCGCCATGGAGGGGTTCAGGGCACCGTGAAGGGTTTCTGGGCGCCATGGGGGAGGGAGGTTCAGGACACCGTGAAGGGTCTCTAGTCGCCATGGAGGGGTTCGGGGAACCGTGAAGGGTCTCTAGGTGCCATGGAGGGGTGCAGGGCACCGTGAACGGTCTCTGGGCGTCATGGAGGGGTTCAGGGCACCGTGAAGGGTTTCTGGGCGCCATGGGGGAGGGAGGTTCAGGACGCCGTGAAGGGTCTCGAGTCGCCATGGAGGGGTGCAGGGCACCGTGAAGGGTCTCTAGGCGCAATGGAAGGTTTCAGCGCACCGTGAAGGGTTTATAGGCGCAATGGAGGGGTTCAGGGAACCGTGAAGGGTCTCTAGGTGCCATGGAGGGGTGCAGGGCACCGTGAAGTGTCTCGGCGCCATGGAGGGGTTCCAGTCACTCTGAAGGGTCTCTAGGCGCAATGGAAGGGTTCAGGGCACCTTGAAGGGTTTCTAGGCGCCATGGAGGGGCTGCGGACACAGTGAAGGGTCTCTAGTCGCCATGGGGGGGGGGGGGGGGGTTCAGGGAACGGTGAAGGGTCTCTAGATGCCATGGAGGGGTGCAGGGCTCCGTGAATGTTCCCGGCGCCATGGAGGGGTTCCAGTCCCTGTGAAGGGTCTCTAGGCGCAATGGAAGGGGTCAGTGCACCGTGAAGGGTTTATAGGCGCCATGGAGGGGTTCAGGGCACCGTGAAGTGTCTCTAGGTGCCATGGAGGGGTGCAGGGCACCGTGAAGTGTGCTGGCGCCATGGAGGGTTTCAAGTCACTGTGAAGGGTCTCTAGGCGCAATGGAAGGTTTCAGGGCACCGTGAAGGGTTTATAGGCTGCATGGAGGGGGCTCACGGCACCGCAGCCCCTAGAGAGGCGCCATGCGAGTGTTCAGGGCACCGTGCAGGGTTTCCTTTCGCCATGGAGGGGTTCAGGACACCGTTAAGGGTCTCTAGGCGCCATGCGGGGGTTCAGGACACCGTGAGGGATTTCTGGGCGCCATGAAAGTGCTGGGGACACCGTGAGGGCACTATAGTCGCCGTGGGGGTGTGATGCAGGGCACCGGGAAGGGTCTCTAGGCGCCATGGAGGTGTTCAGGCCACCGTGAAGGGTCTCTAGGCGCCATGGAGGTGTTCAGGCCACCGTGAAGGGTCTCGAGGCGCAATGAAGGGGTTCAACTCACTGTGAAGGGTTTCTAGCCGCCTTGGAGGGGTTCAGGGCACCGTAAAGCGTCTCTGGGCACCATGGAAGGGTTCAGGGCACTGTGAAGGTTCTCTAGGTGCCACGAAGGGGTGCAGGGCACCGTGAAGGGTCTCGGCGCCATTGAGGTGCTGCGGACTCAGTGAAGGGTCTCTAGTCGCCATGGGGCGGGGGGGTTTAGGGAACGGTGAAGGGTCTCTAGGTGCCATGGAGGGTTGCAGGGCACCGTGAAGGGTCTCGGCGCCATGGAGGGGTTCAAGTCACTGTGAAGGGTCTCTAGGCGCAATGGAAAGGTTCAGGGCACCGTGAAGCGTTTATAGCCGCCATGGAGGGGTTCAGGGAACCGCGAAGGTTCTCTAGGTGCCATGGAGGGGTGCAGGGAACCGTGAAGGGTCTCAGGGCGCCTGAGAGGGGACCAGGGCGCCGTGAAGGGTCTCTGGGCGCCATGGAGGTGTTCAGGGCACAGTGAAGGGTCTCTGGGCGCCATGGAGGGGTTCAGGACGCCGTGAAGGGTCTCTGGGCGCCATGGAGGGGTTCAGGACGCCGTGAAGGGTCTCTGGGCGCCATGGAAGGGTTCAGGGCACCGTGAAGTGTCTCTGGGCGCCATGGAGGGGTTCAGGGCACCGTGATGGTTCTCTGGGCGCCATGGAAGGGTTCAGGGCACTGTGAAGGTTATGTATGCGCCATGGAGAGGTTCAGGGCACTGTGAAGGGTTTATAGGCGCCATGGAGTTGTTCAGGGCACCGTGAAGGGTCTCTAGGTGCCATGGAGGGGTGCAGGGCACCGTGAACGGCCTCTGGGCGTCATGGAAGGGTCCAGGGCACAGTGAAGGGTTTCTGGGCGCCAAGGGGGGGGGGTCAGGACACCGTGAAGGGGTCTCTAGTCGCCATGGAGGGGTTCGGGGAACCGTGAAGGGTCTCTAGGTGCCATGGAGGGGTGCCGGGCACCGTGAAGGGTTTCTAGGCGCCATGGATGGGCTGCGGACACAGTGAAGGGTCTCTAGTCGCCATGGGGGGGGGTTCAGGGAACGGTGAAGGGTCTCTAGGTACCATGGAGGGGTGCAGGGCACCGTGAAGGGTCTCGGCGCCATGGAGGGGTTTCAGTCTCTGTGAAGGGTCTCTAGGCGCAATGGGGGGTTCAGTGAACCGTGAAGGGGCTCTAGGTGCCATGGAGGGCTGCAGGGCACCGTGAAGTGTCTCGGCGCCATGGAGGGGTTTCAGTCACTGTGAGGGGTCTCTTGGCGCAATGGAAGGGTTCAGGGCACCGTGAAGGGTTTCTAGGCGCCATGGAGGGGTTCAGGACACCTTTAAGGGTCTCTAGGCGCCATGCGGGGTTTCAGGAGACCGTGAGTTGTTTCTGGGCGCCATGGAGGGGCTGGGGACACAGTGAGGGTCTGTAGTCGCCCAGGAGGGATGCAGGGCACCGTGAAGGGTCGCTAGGCGTCATGGTTGCGTTCAGGGCACCGTGAAGGGTTTCTGGGCGCCATGGGGGAGGGGGGTTCAGGACACCGTGAAGGGTCTCTAGTCGTCAAGGAGGGGTTAGGGGAACCGTGAAGCGTCTCTAGGTGCCATGGAGGGGTGCAGGGCCCCGTGAAGGGTTTCTAGGCGCCATGGAGGGGCTGCGGACACAGTGAAGGGTCTCTAGTCGCCATGGGGGATGGGGTTCAGGGAACGGTGAAGGGTCTCTAGGTGCCATGGAGGGTTGCAGGGCACCGTGAAGGGTCTCGGCGCCATGGAGGGGTTCAAGTCACTGTGAAGGGTCTCTAGGCGCAATGGAAGTGTTCAGCGCACCGTGAAGGGTTTATAGGCGCAATGGAGGGGTTCAGGGAACCGTGAAGTGTCTCTAGGTGCCATGGACGTGTGCAGGTCACCGTGAAGTGTCTCGGCGCCATGGAGGGGTTCCAGTCACTGTTAAGGGTCTCTAGGCGCAATGGAATGGTTCAGGGCACCGTGAAGGGATTCTAGGCGCCATGGAGGGGCTGCGGACACAGTGAAGGGTCTCTTGTCGCCATGGGGGGGTTCAGGGAACGGTGAAGGGTCTCTAGGCGCCATGGAGGGGTGCAGGGCACCATGAATGGTCTCGGCGCCATGGAGGGGTTCAAGTCACTGTGAAGGGTCTCTAGGCGCAATGAAAGGGGTCAGTGCACCGTGAAGGGTTTATAGGCGCCATGGAGGGGTTCAGGGCACCGTGAAGTGTCTCTAGGTGCCATGGAGGGGTGCAGGGCACCGTGAAGTGTGCCGGCGCCATGGAGGGTTTCAAGTCACTGTGAAGGGTCTCTAGGCGCAATGGAAGGGTTCAGGGCACCGTGAAGGGTTTATAGGCTGCATGGAGGGGGCTCACGGCACCGCGGCGCCAAGAGAGGCGCCATGCGAGGGTTCAGGGCACCGTGCAGGGATTCCTTTCGCCATGGAGGGGTTCAGGACCCGTTAAGGGTCTCTAGGCGCCATGCGGGGGTTCAGGACACCGTGAGGGCTTTCTGGGCGCCATGGTGGGGCTGGGTACACCGTGAGGGGACTATAGTCGCCATGGGGGTGTGATCCAGGGCACCGTGAAGGGTCTCTAGATGCCATGGAGGTGTTCAGGCCACCGTGAAGGGTCTCTAGGCGCAATGAAGGGGTTCAACTCAATGTGAAGGGTTTCTAGCCGCCTTGGAGTGTTTCAGGGCACCGTGAAGGGTCTCTAGGCGCCATGGTGGGGTTCAGGACACCGTGAAGGGTTTCTAGGCGCCATGGAGAGGTTCAGGACACCGTGAAGGGTCTCTAGGCGCCATGGAGGGGTTCAGGCACCGTGAAGGGTCTCTAGGCGCCATGGAGGGGTTCAGGCCACCGTGAAGGGTCTCTAGGCGCCATGGAGGTGTTCAGGCCACCGTGAAGGGTCTCGAGGCGCAATGAAGGGGTTCAACTCACTGTGAAGGGTTTCTAGCCGCCTTGGAGTGGTTCAGGGCATCGTGAAGGGTTTCTGGGTGCCATGGAGTGGGGTTCAGGACACCGTGAAGGGTCTCTAGGCGCCATGGAGGGGTTCAGGGCACCGTGAAGGGTGTCTAGGCACAACGAAGGGCTTCAAGTCACTGTCAAGGGTTTCTAGCCACCATGGAGGGGTTCAGGGCACCGTGAAGGGTCTCGGCGCCATGGAGGGGTTCAGGGAACCGTGAAGGGTCTCTGGGCGCCATGGAAGGGTTCAGGGCACCGTGATGGGTCTCGGCGCCATGGAAGGGTTCCGGGCACTGTGAATGGTCTGTATGCCCCATGGAGGGGTATAGGGCACCGTGAAGGGTTTATAGGCGCCATGGAGGTGTTCAGGGCACCGTGAAGGGTCTCGGCGCCATGGAGAGGTTCAGGGCACCGTAAAGGGTCTCTGGGCGCCATGGAAGTGTTCAGGGCACTGTGAAGGGTCTCTAGGCTGTATGGAGGGGTTCAGGGTACCGTGAGGTGTTTATAGGCGCCACGGAGCGTTTCAGGGCACCGTGAAGGGTTTGTAGGCGCCATGGAGGGGTTCAGGGAACCGTGAAGGGTCTCCAGGTGCCATGGAGGGGTGCAGGGCACCGTGAAGGTTTCTAGGCGTCAAGGAAAACCCCAAGCCCTTTTACTCTTATGTGAGAAATAAAAGAATGACCAGGGTGAGGTTATGGCCGGTCAAGGACAGTAATGGGAACTTGTGCGTGGAGTCAGAAGAGATAGGAGAGGCGTTGAATGAATACTTTTCTTCAGTGTTCTCCAAGGAAGGGGCTATGTTTTTGAGGGTGAGAGTGTGATACAGGCGGGTAGGCTTGTGGAGGTAGATGTTATGAGGAAGGATGTTTTAGCAATGTTGAAAAACCTTCGGGCCGCCAAGTCCCCTGGGACAGATGGGATATATCTTAGGATGCTTTGGGAGGCAAGGGATGAGATTGCAGAGCCTTTGGCTTTTTTCTTTGGGGCTTCATTGTCCAGGGGGATAGTGCCAGACGACTGGAGAGTGGCGAATGTTGTTCCCATGTTCAAGAAAGTGAATAGGAATGACCCTCGTAATTATAGACCGGTTAGTCTTACTTCGGTGGTCGGCAAGTTAATGGAAAAAGTCCTGAAGGATAGGATTTAATACCAATTGGAAAGATGTATCTTAATCAGGGATAGCCAACACGGATTCGTGAAGGGTAAGTCCTGCCTCACAAATTTGATTGAATTCTTTGAGGAGGTAACTAAGTGTGTAGATGAAGGTAGAGCAGTTGATGTCGTATACATGAATTTTAGTAAGGCGTTTGATAAGGTTCCCCATGGTCGGCTCATGAAGAAAGAAAGGATGTGTGGGATAGAAGGAAATTTGGCCACTTGGATAAGTAACCGGCTATCACATAGAAGACACAGAGTGGTGGTGGCTGGAACATTTTCAGGCTGGAGACCAGTTACCAGCGGTGAACCACAGGGATCAGTGCTGGGTCCTCTGCTATTTGTGATTTTAATCAATGACTTGGAGGAGGGGGCTGAAGGGTGGATCAGTACATTTGCTGATGACACGAACATTGGTGGAGTAATGGATGAGGTGGAGGGCTGTTTTAGACTGCAAAGAGACATTGATAGGATGCAGAGCTGGGCCGGAAAATGGCAGATGGGGTTTAACCCTAATAAGTGCGAGTTGATTCATTTTGGTAGGAAAGATTTGAATGCGGATTACAGGGTCAACGGCAGGGTTCTGAGGAATGTGGAGGAACAGAGTGATCTTGGGGTTCATGTCCATAGATCTCTGAAGGTTACCACTCACGTACACAGAGCCGTGAGGAAAGCCTATAGTGTTCTAGCGTTTATTAACAGGGGGGCTTGAGTTTAAGAGCCGTGGGGTTATGCTGCAACTGTACATGACCCTGGTGAGATAACATTTGGAATATTGTGTACAGTTCTGGTCACCTCACTATAGAAAGAATGTGGTTTGGAGGATAGGTCTTATGAGGAACGGTTGAGGGAGCGAGGGCTTTTCTCTTTGGAGCGGTGGAGGATGAAGGCGACTTAATAGAGGTATATAAGATGATGAGGGGGATAGAGTAGACGTTCAAAGCCTATTTCCTCGGGTGGATGTAGCTGTTACAAACTGCCATAAGTTTCAGGGTGGGAGATATAGGAGGGATGTCCGAGTTAGGTTTTTTACTCAGAGAGTGGTTAGCGTGTGGAATGGACTGCCTGCTGTGATAGCTGTGATAGCTGTGTGTCGGACACTTTAGGAACTTTCAAGCGGTTATTGGATAGGCACATGGAGCACACCAGAATGACAGAGAGTGGGATAGCTTGATCTTGGTTTCGAACAAGGCTCGGCACAACATCGAGGGACGAAGGGCCTGTTCTGTGCTGTACTGCTCTATGTTCTATGTTCTATACCTTCGTGACACTTCCCTTTGTACTGTGTTAAACTCTGAGGTACCGTTTGCCCAAAGATTTTAACTTGTACCTGGTGGGATCGCCTTGCGATAGTGATGTCGTACCCTTGTTCAGCTGCGTTTTATTTTCATTGAACAAACATATGACGTTTTGTGAGACAGTAGATTGATGTCCCAATAATGTTAATTCTGAAAACTTTAATTAACTATTTAATAGTGTGAAAATAGATAGGTCACCTGGGCCGGATGGGATTTATCCTAGTATTCTCTGGGAAGCTAGGGAGGAGATTGCTGAGCCGTTGGCCTTGATCTTTAAGTCATCTTTGTCTACAGGAATAGTGCCAGAAGACTGGAGAACAGCAAATGTTGTCTCCGTGTTCAAGCAGTGGAGTAGAGATAGCCCCAGTAACTATAGACCAGTGAGCCTTACTTCTGTTGTGGGAAAAATGTTGGAAAGGTTTACAAGAGATAGGATGTATAATTATCTGGAAAGGAATAATTTGATTAGAGATAGTCAACACGATTTGTGAAGGGTAGGTCGTGCCTCACAAACCTTATAGAGTTATTTGAGAAGGCGACCAAACAGCTGGATGAGGGTAAATCAGTTGATGTGGTGTATATGGATATCAGTAAAGCGTTTGGTAAGGTTCTCCACGGTAGGCTACTGCAGAAAATAGCATGGGATTCAGGGTGAATTAGCAGTTTAGATCAGAAATTGGCCAGCTGGAAGAAGACAAAGGGTGGTGTTTGATGGGAAATGTTCAGACTGGAGTCCAGTTACTAGTGGTGTACCACAAGGATCTGTTTTGGGGGCCACTGCTGTTAGTCATTTTTATAAATGACCTGGAGGAGGGCGTAGAAGGATGGGTGAGTAAATTTGCAGATGCCACAGAAGTCGGTGGAGTTGTGGACAGTGCGGAAGGACGTTACAAATTACAGAGGCACATAGATAAGCTGCAGCGCTGGGCTGAGAGGTGACAAATGGAGTTTAATGCAGAAAAATGTGAGGTGATTCATTTTGGAAGGAATAAGAGGAAGACTGAGTACTGGGCTAATGGTAAGATTCTTGGCAGTGTGGTTGAGCAGGGAGATCTCGGTGTCCTTGTACATAGATCCCTGAATGTTGCCACCCAGGTTGAGAGGGTTGTGAAGAAGGCGTACGGTGTGTTACCTTTTATTGGTAGAGGGATTGAGTTTAGGAGCCATAAGGTCATGTTGCAGCTATACAAAGCTATTGTGCGGCCGCATTTGGAGTATTGCGTGCAATTCTGGTCGCCGCATTATAGGAAGGATGTGGAAGCATTGGAAAGGGTGCAGAGGAGATTTACCAGAATGTTGCCTGGTATGGAGGGAAGACCTTATGAGGAAAGGATGAGGGGCGTGAGGCTGCTTTGTTAGAGAGAAGAAGGTTAAGAGGTGACTTAATTGAGGCATACAAGATGATCAGAGGATTGGATAGGGTGGACAGTGAGAGCCTTTTTCCTCGGATGGCGATGTCTAGCACAAGGGAACATACCTTTAAATTGAGGGGAGATAGATATAAGACAGATGTCAGAGGTAGATTCTTTACTCAGAGAGTAGTAAGGGCGTGGAATGCCCTGCCTGCAACAGTAGTGGACTCGCCAACACTAAGGACATGCAAATGGTCATTGGATGGACATATGGACAATAAAGGAATAGTGTAGATAGGCTTTTGAGTGGTTTCACAGGTCGGCGCAGCATCTAGGGCCGAAGGGCCTGTACTGTGCTGTAATGTTCTATGTTCTATAACCACTGTATTCAAAAAGCAGATGTGATGTCCTGTAAACACAGCTTTTACTATCTCGATGTCTCATTCTTTTTCAGTCATGTCCTACCATACACTGTGAATATTCTGCAAATATGTGTAATTTCTCAAGTATCTCTTTCCAGGATGTTCTAAGTGATCCTATATTTAGTGTCCACATACGTTTGAGTGACGCACAGGAATATCTCTGGCTATTTAGTGGATGAATGTTTCTGGAAATGTATTCGTCCAGGTAAGGGCCATATTAATTCACAATTGGAACTGGTACCTCATAATGTGTGTGCAGGATTTGTTGGAGACAGAAGGTGACACACCCGCCGCAGTAATTCAGTCTCCTCAGCTGCTCTTGCACCTAAAGTAATTATATTGTTGTGTAGTTGAGCTTCTGGTCAATTGTTGCTTCCTAGATATTGGCAGGTTGAATCTGTGACAGTGATGTCATTGAATGTCAAGTGGCAATGCTTATCGTGCCGTTTGTTAGAGACGGTCATCGCCTGACATCTTCGAGGTGTGAATTATACTTGCCAATTCACAGCCTCAGACTGGATAATAATGGATAGTCTTCTGATCGAAAACGGGCTGCTTCAGAACGTCAGCAGTCGTAAATAGGGCTACGGGACCCGCCCCACCATCAATCCGCACCAACATGCTACAGCGAACCTTGGCGAGGTCCGGAAAGTTAGGCCTGCAAACGCACCCAAGGACGGCGTGGCCATGCCTGGAGCTTCTGATGCTACTGGCAGATGGTACATTGCTGGGTCAATCGTTCGATCTCGACATCCAGGCCTGGTCGCCACAAAGCAGTTTAGGCCAACATATTTATTTTCGAAGCCCCTCGGTGTCTGTTGTGCAGATTCTGAAGAATAGTCCATCTACCCTGGTTTGGGACCACGATACGAGACCTAACATGTGGATGCCATCTTCTACGCTGCACCCCTGCATATTGGCGTCAAAAGCACGTAGTTCTTCGGGCAGCTTCCCTTGCTGGCTCACGGACAACAATGCATCGGACATTCGCCAATACTGAGTCATTTTGCTTCCAGTCACGGATCTGGTTGGCGGTGACCAGGAAAGTGTTAATGATGTTCTGCATCGATATAATATTGCCTATCCGTGGCGGCAATGGTGCGGTGGGGGTGGGGGTGGCAGTCACCTCAAAGCTTCGGCGTTCATGATCTGAGTGCCTGTGCAAAACTCAAAGGCATGATCGTATTCTGCGAGCAGGAGGTTCTATCACGGCATCTGTGTGTGTGTGTGTGTGTGGGGGGGAGGGGTGGAGGAGAGAGGGGGGGGGGGAAGGGGGGAGAGAGTGTTTGTGTGGTTGTAAGTGTGGATGAGTGTGTTACAGATCATGTCATGTGTGTGGATGTATTCGGGTGCAAATGTGTGTGTGTTTTTGTTTCTGGGTCTCTGTGTGTCTGTGAATGCACGAGTGTCGCTGTGTCTGTGGGAGTGTGTGCATTTGTGTCTCTGTGTGTCTGTGAGTGTGTATTTGCGCCTCTGTGTCTGTGAGTTTGTATTTGTTTCGCTGTCTCTGTGAGTGTGATTGTGTGGCTGTGTATTTGTGGGCCTGCGTGTGCAAGTGTGTATGTTTGTGTGTGAGGGTGTGAGTGCATGTGTCTGTGGTCTGTGTGTGTGAGGTTGTGTGTGCGGTCTTGTCTGTCTGTGGGTGTGCATGGGTACATATGTCTGAGGGTGTGTGTGTGGTGGCGGTAGGTGTGTTTGTCTGTGGGTGGGTGAGATATGTATTTCGGTTTATGTGTAGAAGTTAATGTGTGCGTGAGTTTGTGGGTATGTGTGTGTGAAGGCATGCCTGTGTGGGGGCGAGTGTGTGTTTGTGTGAGGGTGTGTGCGAGTGTTTGTGTGTGGGTGTCTGTGAGGTCGGGTGTGTGTGGGAGTGTGTACCTGTGCGTGCGGTTGTGTGCGTTAATGTGTGTGTAGGTCTGTGTAATAGGGTGTTTATGGGTAAATATGTGAGCATGTGTGAATGTGTTTGTGCGTGTTTATCAGTATGTGGGGTGAATACTGAGTGTGTGTGCATGTGCTGGAGTGTGTGTGTGTAGGGGGTGTTTGTTGGTGTGTCTGTGAGTTTGTATGTGGTTGAGTGCGGGTGTGTGAGTGATTGTGCCTAAGAGTAAGTGTGTGCATCTGTGTGATATTTTGTGTATGTGGGTGTGTATGCGAGCGTGTGAGTATGTGGGTCTTTCTGCAAGAGTGCGGGTATGTATGTTTGTGAGTCTGTGTATGTGTATGTGCGGATGTGTGCGCGACGGTCTGTGTGTGGATGTGAGTGATTGTGTGCTGGTGTGTGTTTGTGTGTGGTTCTCTGTGTGTATGTGAGTATGTGGGTCTGAATGGCAGTATGCGTATAGATTTGTGTGTGAGTATGTGCGTGAGTGTATGGGTACGTGTGTGTGAGGGCTGTTGTGTGGTTGCCATGTGTGATTGTGTGTGTGTGTCTGTGTGTGGTGGGGTGGGTCTGCCTGTGCGTGTGTGTTTGTGTGTATAAGTGTGTGATCATTTGTGTGAGTGCGTGTATGTCGGATGTTGTCTGTGGATTTACGTGTGTGAATGTGTGAGTATGTGTTTGTGTGAGTGTGGGTGTGTTTCTTTGTGTAGGTGTGTGGGAGAAGGTGTTGGGGTGTGTGTGGATCTGTGAGTTGGTGCGTGTGTTGGGGGTGAGTGTTTTTTTGCCTGAGTCTGCATGTGCGCGTGTGTACGGTAGCGCAGTGGGTAGCACTGTTGCCTCATAGCTCCAGGGTCGCAGGATCGATTCTCAGCTTGGGTCACTGTCTATGTGGTGTCTGCATTTCTCCCTGTGTCTGCGGTTTCCTCCGGGTGCTCCGGTTTCCTCCCACAATTCCCGAAAGACGTGTTGTTAGGCCATTTGGACATCCTGAATTCTCCCTCTGTGTGCCCGAACAGGCGCCGGACTGTGGCGACCAGGGGAATTTGACAGTAACTTCAACGCAGTGCTAATGTAAGCCTACTTGTGAAAGTAAAGATTATATATATGCATTTGCGACTCTGTGTGTGAGTATGAGGGTGTCTGCAGTGTGTGTGGGCGTGGATGGGTGCGGGACAACTCTGGGCTTTGCCCTTGGGAAGGCCGTGTGCAGCCCTACCGGTGAGTGAGTGCCGGTTGGAGGGAGGGGAATGATGACAGCGTGGTGGTGGAGTGGTGGGACGCATGGTGGATGCTGGGGTTGTGGGCTGCGGGGGTGGAAGGCGAGACGCTGAGCTGCAGGATTGGAGGGTGCTAGCCCAGGGTGTGGCGAGGAAGGTGCATTTTGGGCTGCAGGTTTGGGCTATGCGATGCTGAAGTGCCTTGCCAGTGTCGCCCACTCCCCAGCCCGCACTGCCGCGGCCTACAGCCCCCACAGCCTGCCCTGCCAGTGTCGCCCACTCCCCAGCCCGCACTGCCGCGGCCTACACCCCCCCACAACCTGCCCTGCCAGTGTCGCCCACACCCCAGCCCGCACTGCCGCGGCCTACAGCCCCCACAGCCTGCCCTGCCAGTGTCGCCCGCTCCCCAGCCCGCACTGCCGCGGTCTTAACCCCCCGTACCCTGCCCTGCCAGTGCCGCCCCCTCCCCAGCCCGCACTGCCGCTGCCTTAACCTCCCCCCCACAACCTGTCCTGCAGTGCCGTCCCCTCCCCAGCCCGCACTGCCGCTGCCTTAACCCCCCCCCACACACAACCTGTCCTGCAGTGCCGTCCCCTCCCCAGCCCGCACTGCCGCTGCCTTAACCCCCCCACAACCTGCCCTGCCAGTGTCGCCCACACCCCAGCCCGCACTGCCGCGGCCTACATCCCCCACAGCCTGCCCTGCCAGTGTCTCCCCCTCCCCAGCCCACACTGCCGCTGCCTTAACCCCCCCCCCACCACCTGCCCTGCCAGTGTCGCGCCCCTCCCCAGCCCGCACTGCCGCGGCCTACATCCCCCACAGCCTGCCCTGCCAGTGTCTCCCCCTCCCCAGACCGCACTGCCGCTGCCTTAACTCCCCGCCTCCCCACAGCCTGCCCTGCCAGTGCCGTCCCCTCCCCAGCCCTCACTGCCGCGGCCTACACCCCCCACAGCCTGCCCAGCCAGTGTCGCCCCCTCCCCAGCCCGCACTGCCGCTGTCTATCCCCCTCTCCCGAAGCCTGCCGTGCCAGTGTCGACCCCTCCCCAGCCCGGTGTTCCGCTGCCTACACCCCCTCCCCGCCTGCCCTGCCAGTGCCGAGCACCTCCACAGCCCGTACCCGCTGCTACCCCCGCAGACTGCCCTGCCATTGACGTCCCCCTGCCCAGCCCGGCCTGCTGCTGGATACCTCATCCCACCCCACAGCCTGCCCCGCCAGTGTCGCCCCCCTCCCCAGCCCGTACTGCCGTCGCCTATCCCCGTCACCCGCAGCCTGCCCTGCCAGTGCCGAGCCCCTCCCCAGCCCGTAACCGCTGCTATCCCCGCAGACTGCCCTGCCATTGACGTCCCCCTGCCCAGCCCGCCGCTGCCTACCCCCCCCCCACCCCGCAGTCTGCCCTGCCAGAGTCGCCCCCTCGTCACCGCGCCCTGCCGCTGCATACGACCCACGCACCCTGACCTGCCAGTGTCGCCACCCTCACCAGCCCGCACTGCCGCTGCCTTAACACCCCAACAGCCTGCCCTGCCAGTGTCGCGCCCCTCCCCAGCCCGCACTGCCGCGGTCTTAACCCCCGTACCCTGCCCTGCCAGTGCCGCCCCCTCCCCAGCCCGCACTGCCGCTGCCTTAACTCCCACAGCCTGCCCTGCCAGTGTCTCCCCCTCCCCAGCCCGCACTGCCGCTGCCTTAACCCCCACAGCCTGCCCGGCCAGTGCCGCCCCCTCCCCAGCCCGCACTGCCGCAGCCTACAGCCCCCACAGCTTGCCCTGCCAGTGTCGCCCCCTCCCCAACCCGTACTGCCGTAGTCTATCCCCCTCATCCGCAGCCTGCACTGCCAGTGCCGAGCCCCTCGTCTCCCCGCCCTGCCGCTGCATACGCCCCCGCACCCTGACCTGTCAGTGTCGCCACCCTCCCCAGCAACACCTGCCGTAGCCTACCCCCATCCCCCCAGGCGCAGCCTGACCTGCCAGTGTCGCCCACCTCCCAGCCCACCCTGTCGCTGCCTACCCCCTCCCAGCTTTCCCTGCCAGTGATGCCCCCGCCACCCCGCATTGCCGCTACCTACCCCCGAAACCTGCCCTGCCACTAACCCCCTCCCTAGCCCCCATTGCCACTGCCTTCCCCGCAGCCTCCGCTCAGCACACCCGCAGCACCACTCACAAGCAAGCCCTGCCATTGCGCTCACTCCAGCCTTTCCTGTCTGGGCCCCATCAGCCAACTGTGCCCGTGTCCCACACACCCAACACTCCTTGTGCCCCCTCCAGTTAGACCAGCCAGTGCCCTCCAGTTCTCAGTCCGAGTTCCCCCCCCCACCCCACCCCCCCAGCCAACCCTGCCAGTGAGCCCGCCAGCCAGTCTAGCCAGTGCTTAGGGTCGGTGCTACCACCCCAGCCAACCCTGCCTCCGCCTCACCAACCAGCCCTTCCAGTAACCCGTACCCAGCCCGGGAAGTGACCTCGCCAGCCAGCCGTGCCAGGACCGATGCCCCCAACCCCAACCAGCCGTGACAGTGCCTCCTGGCACTCACCACCGTCAGCCGTGCCATTGCCCCCTACAGCCACTGTCTCCACCACCACCAAATATGCCAGTGCCCCCTACCAGTGTCCGACATGCAGCGCTGGTAGTGCCCCTTCCCAGCGAGCCCTACCAGTGCCCCCCTCAGCCAGCCCTGGCATGTATTCCCACCAGGCAGCCATGCTAGTGTACCACCCCCAGCAGCTCTGCCTCTGCCTCCATCCCGCCCCCACACCTCCCCCACTCCAAGCACCAACCCTATGGTCGTGCTTCTGCACGCCACAAGTCCTGCCTGTCTGAATTAGGAGTCTATGATTGGCTGAGGGGCTGTCATTCTGAAACCAAAGTCTCTGATTGGCTGAACGTTCTTGCAGTCAGTGTTCCGAGTTCCCTGACTGGCTGTGAATCAGCGATGTGCTCCGTATTGACTGCATGGGAGTCAGGCAGTAGGAACGACCTCTGATTGGCTGAGGCGATTTGCAACCTTCAGCTGGAGCTCCTAGTTTGCTGAGTGACTGTCAGTTTTGTTCATTGTTCAATTTATGATTGTTTTAAAAAATAAATTTAGAGCACCTAATACATTTTTTCCAGTTAAGGGGCAACTTAGCTTGGCCAATCCCCCTAACCTGCACATCTTTTGGGTTGTGGGGACGAAACACCCGCAGCACGGGGTGAGTGTGCAAACTCCACAAGGACAGTGACCCTGAGCCCGGATCGAACCTGGGACCTCGGCGCCGTAAGGCATCAGGGCTGCCCGATTAATTTAATAATTGATGTAACCGGATATTTTACGGCGATCTTGATTTGTTCCCTGAACCTGGACTGAGTCACCACATAAATAAATGTGTTTGTGCAGCAATTTAAATCCAGCAGCATAAATCCAACTTGTTGGAAAGTATATTGAGGAAGGGTGAGGGAATATAATCCTCTCACTTCAATATAGAAAAATTTAATCACAGCCACGGTCCAGAGGAGAATGAAAGCTCCGGAGATGCTGAAGAGTAAAATCATTGACTTCCTTCTGCTCTCCATCTCTGGGTCTTTGCGATTGTCTCCCTGACTCTGAGCCCTCAGTGCCTTCCGGACTCGACTGGTGAGTAAAATGTGTCTGACTGTCAGAGCGTTGATCAACAGGATTGAGAAGAATGGGAAAAATGGAGTTAAAACCCGATTAAACCAGTTGTATACAAACCACCCGGGGTCAGTGAGGACGCTCTTCTTTACCTGACACTCCCACTGGACATTGTCTATTATCTCCCTTTGTTCATAAACATAGTACCAGGGAATATTTTTCATACAGAGCAGGAAGCCGGTTGTTGACAGAATCGCAGCCGCGGTTTTCCCGGTGCAATATTTCGTTTTCAGTTTCTGGCAGCTAATGGCCACAAATCGATCAAAGGAGAAAGTGAGGGTGAACCAGACAGAACAGTCCGCGGCTGCATACAGAAGGGCAATGTTGATACGACACACAGGGGTGAGGTCCAGGAAATTCTGGGGGAAGTAATAATAATTCATCTTCTCCAGTATGGGGCGAGTGATAATATACATCAGATCCGCCGTTGCCATGGCCACCAGGTAGCGAGTTGTGCAGGTAGAGAGGCCACACTTCCCCCGACACAGAATCGCAATTCCCAGTAAATTAACTATCAGAGAGAAAAGGGAGAAAAGCCGGGAAATTACTCATTAAATATTCTCAATGTCTAAACCAGGACCGGATTCCAGCAGAAAAGTATTGGGCAGTGGGTGGGTGGCAGTGTGTTGGAGCAGTGGGTCCAGGGATTGACATTGCAGTCAGGCAAATAGCAAATGTAACCCAAGTATTTAAGACGTGGGATGGGGGAAAGGGTGAATTGCAGCCCTGTCAGTTTGATGGCAGTGGGAGGAAATGTTCAGAATTTAGTTACCTTTGGGAAAGATTATATTTCTTGTTGAGTCTGATTGATAGGATTCGCTCAGACCTGCCTGGTTTTCCAAATCGGAGACCAACATGTCCGAGATTATCATCCACACTCTCAGTCAGTGGTTACGCTCCGGTTTGGACTCTTCCCTAGACAGGATTTCTGATGCCGTTCGACACCCTGCGAGGATTATTGGAATCCTCCATGTTCAGAGGACATAAATGACAAAAACAGGGCCTCCCCAGTTCATAATCATGGGACGAATAGAGCTTGATTAGGCTCAGAACATATCCAGGTCAGTCCCTTCCCAGGTTCAATCATTCGTAAGGCACCCTCTCACTAGAATTCGCCAATGCCACGTCCCGAACATCCCAACATCCCACTATTCCCAGGAATTCGATCTCTCCCGGATTGGAAAATAATTCCTGGCAAGCGTTTCTCAGTAATATCCCGTCTCGGCCTTGGATATTCCCCAAGGTCCATTGCCAGGATTAGACTCTCACCAGATTCGGACCTTTTGCAATTGATTAAAAAGATGGGATATTCCAAAAATAAAGGCGTCAAGATGGAGGAGAAAGTTCCCTGTCTAAAGTTGTTGAATTTGTAGTTGCGCCATGAGGACTGTAACATACTAATCGGTAGATGCGATGCTGTTCCTCCAGTTTACGTAGGGCTTCAGCGGATCCTTGCAAAAGGCCAAAGACAGTAATGTGGGCATGAGAGCAAGGTGCCGAGTTAAAATAGTAAGCACGAGGAAGGTTGGAATCATGCTTGTGGGCTCAGTGAAAGTGCTCCCCAAAGAGATCATCTAGTCTTGCGCTTGGGCGCCATTATGTAGAGGAGACTGAATTGGGAACAGCGAATACAGTAGACCAAAGTGAAGGACACTGCTTTACTATAAAGGAGAGTTTGCTGCCTAGAATCATGAGGCGGTCAAGGGGACGCTGTTGCTCCGTGATTGCAAAGGAAGGTGCTGTGGGAAGGGGAAGGGGTGTTGGTGTGATGGAGAAGTGGACAAGGGTGTCACGGATGAGGCGGTACCTGAGGAATGCAAAACATACGAGCATTGTCGGAGCTGCTGCTGTGTTTCCTGATGACATCATGCTGGAGTTGCCAGAAATTGTGGAGGACGATTCTTTGAATGCGGAGGCCGGTGGTGTAGAAAGTGAGAATAGGGGACACTATCATCTTACCGGGAGGGGAGGTGGTGAGGGCAAAGGTACTAGAAATGAATTGCACATGAATAAGAGCCCCGTCTCCAAAGGGTCCGAATCTGGAGAGAGTCCCATGTCCACCAAACATGATGGGGCAACACCGGTTAAGGAAAAGGCAAACATGCCAGAAGGGCCATTTTCGAAGATGGAATCATCAGAACATAGGCGACGGAGACAGAAAAATGGCAGATTGGGGTTCGGCCATCAGGGGAAGCACGGTGTGCAAATCTTTACACTAGGTAGCTGTGATTTGGTGGACTTCTAATGAATATAGGTGGTCAGTCTATCGCTGGAAATGGAGATTGACGGGTAAAGGAAGGGACGGAAAGTATAGATGAACTCATTAAAGGCGAGATAAGGGTAGAAATTGGAATCAAAATCGATTCAAGAAGTGAGACAAGTTAAATGTGAAATTATTGCATGACAGAAAAAGTTCAGAAATCGGAGGAAGAAGTCGGTGGTCGGGGATTGTCTGCCCCTGCGGTCAAGGAAGAAGCCGAGAGCGCTCAAACCCTCCTGTTGGGGAAGGGATGTGCGGAGGGATTGGACATCCACAGTAAAGAGTAGGCGGTTAGAACCAGGGAAATGGACCTTCTTTATATCAATAAAACAGCATAAGAGGAATCAGGAATGTCGGTGGGACGGCAGAGGACACGGGCATCAAGATAGGAAGAAATAAGTTTGTTGCGGCTGGATCAGGCTGAAATAAGGGGACAACTGGGACAGTCCTCTTGTGGATTTTGGGAAGGAGGTAGAAGCGGGAAATTGATGCAGGTAGTGTAGACTATGATGTCTGAGGCAAGGGACGGAATATCTCTAAGTCACTGAAATCTGTGAAAGTCCTGGAAACAATAACAGGATGACTGGTGGAGGGGTCGTGGTCCAGGGGGAGTTGCAGGATGTGAATAAGAATTAGCATAGAGCCTCTGTGTGGAAGAGATTAGTACACCAGACATTAATGGCACCACTTCTGTGAGCATCTTAGATAACCACGTCAGGGTTAGATCGCGAGAGAGGAGTGGTGCACGTTCAGAGCGGGAGGCAAGATGGAGTGTGTGAGAGGGGCAGAGAAATTGCGATGGTCGATGTCGCACTGACAGATGTCAATGAAAAGATTAAGAGCAGATACGAGGCCAGCGGGTGGAGTGCGGGTAGAGGGCGCTTACTGGAGGTGGATGGATTTCAACCACAAATATTCTTCAAATAGACAGAGTGAAACAGCAGAGACACTATTAACTATTCACTCATTATGATCAAAATATTGCAAAAGAATTGACAGGCAGCAGTCAGATTCTGGAATACTTGATTGCAAACAGAAAATTAAACAATACCAGAAAACAATCTCCCAGTAACAACATCAATAGTAGGGATTATTGAATTAAAATTATGAGAAAAAATAATCCAGTAACACAGACGGTAACAAAGAGTCAGCTCATATTTCAAAGTTAGAATAATTCCTGATGTGTTTGAATTCTTTCAAAAACTATCAGAAATTAAAGTTTTGATTACTATGAAATATGTTAAACAATTTGGTTTCCTAAAGGACTTCAGTAAGATCCTACATAGCCAACTCAGGAGTAATGTGAAAGCAAGTGGCGTTAGAGGACACAGCAGCAGAATGGACAGCAAGCTGGAGACACACACAACAATCATGAAATCATGAAGAGCAGTTAAAGGGTTGTGTTTGATTGTTGCAAGGTGGGAAGTGATGTTCCACAAGGATTTGCACTGGGAATACTCTCCTTCATCATTGACATCAACCATTTGTAATCGGGAAGCAGAATGATAAGTGCAGAATTTACAATCAAATCCAAATTGAGAGTGACAGTGAATACAGAGGAAGAGTACAATCAACTATAGTCACATATTCATCATCAATTATACACTTGCAAAGTGAGTATTTCAGTGGGAAATTAGTTTCTGGACAGCTCAGTGCTCACTGCTGCATTTTGATCAGAACAATAAATCTTCCGATCACTCCTTGGAAAATAAAGTCGAAATGGACTGGAAGGGTTTCTGGGTTCAGGTGGAAAGATTCACAAATCATTTGAAGCGGCAACACAGTTTAAAAACAACCATAACAATTGAACAAACATTGGAGCTGATTTCATGATTAATAGAAATGAGAAAAATTTCATAAAATCTATTAGGATACTGTGCTGGGTGATTTTACTGAATATCAGGGTGGAGGTGTCATCTCTTTGTGGTGGAGAAGGTTAACACAGAGGCAGCGAGACATTTCACTTCACACAATAAATATCAAACATCTTAAAAACTGAGCCAAACGCTTCCTGTTTTCAATCTGATCCAAAAGTAAAACAGACAGAGAGATATCACCAATAGAATTCAGTATTTAAAATAGAACCAACTTACTTCGGTCTCGTTCCTGACTCACAAACAATACAATTCTACACGGACAGATAGTCCCAGTAATAAATGGATAATTGGATCAGATATTCCACTCCAGTGAGAGACCACATCCAGTACAATGTTATACTGACAGATACTTCCAGTAATCCAGGTTCACTGCTGTTAGATATTCCATTCTGTTTGGAGAACAACATTAAGTAACAATCCAGCATTGACAAAACCTTCCAGTAATCTTGCCCACTGCTGCCAGATATTGCACTCTGGTTAGTTATCCACCCTCAGTTTGATTACATTCTTAATCGCACTAAACCTTCGTTCCGAGATATTGCCTTCATTGATATCCAATTTGATATTTAAAAAGGTTCCACTCAAAATAAAATTTCACTCATCAGATATCCCGTGACTGATAAACAGAGGATTATTTTCAGTTGATGCAAGGGATTCTAACCATAGACAAGTTGAAATAAATTTGACTTCAGTGAATAATAATGTTGATCAGGTGCCTGTATATCAGTGAGCATTAAACATTTTCAGTCGCAGTTTATAAATCAGAGAGTCACTCACACACACACTTACAACTTCCATGGTGATAGTCACTTACCAGGAACACCAACAATAGCAAGGATTGGGTAGAATATTTTCTCAGCAATATTAATTGGAGGCTGCATGTTCATTGTGAAGTGATGTGTCCCTTCGTACTGCTGGCAGTCTCTCCGTCTTGAACACTGAGTTAATATATCCCCAAATCCTTTAATTTATACCGGGAGGAATCACCTCAGAGATATTGAAGTTGCAACATCGTTCAGCATATTTTTCCAAAGATTGAACAAACAGATTACGACATTTGGTTCAGTGAAAGAAAATATGTGTATTTGAGTGAATGACCACTTTCCAAATAAATGGTTTGTGTTGATCACATTAATCAGCTGACAAGAACAGAATAGATGCTGTCCACTCAAATATCATCAATCCCATCTCCAGATATCAGATGATTTCAGCGATATCCGGCACTCGACTGTGACCATTCAGTGATTCAGTTCCAATTGTCAGTGCATTTCGCTGGGTGGTTCCACTGAACTCTGGGGTGCAGCTGTCCCTTTAACTGTGACAATTCAGAGATGCAGTTCCTATTGTCAGTGCGTTTCTCTGCGTGGTTCCACTGCACTCTGGGGTGTAGCTGCCTCTGTACCTGTGACCATTCAGTGATGCAGTTCCAATTGTCAGTGTGTTTCTCTGGGTGGTTCCACTGCACTCTGGGATGTAGCTGTCTCGGTAACTGTGACCATTCAGTGATTCAGTTCCAATTGTCAGTGTGTTTCTCTGGGTGGTTCCACTGCACTCTGGGATGTAGCTGCCTCTGTAACTGTGACCATTCAGTGATTCAGTTCCAATTGTCAGTGTATTTCTCTGGGTGGTTCCACTGCACTCTGGGTTGCAGCTGCCTCTGTAACTGTGACCATTCAGTGATTCAGTTCCAATTGTCAGTGTATTTCGCTGCTCGGTTACATTGAACTCTGGGATATAACTGTCTCTTTAATTGTGATCATTCGGTGATTCAGCTCCAATTGTCAGTGCATTTCGCTGGGTGGTTCCACTGAACTCTGGGGTGCAGCTGTCCCTTTAACTGTGACAATTCAGAGATGCAGTTCCAATTGTCAGTGCGTTTCTCTGCGTGGTTCCACTGCACTCTGGGGTGTAGCTGCCTCTGTAACTGTGACCATTCAGTGATGCAGATCCAATTGTCAGTGTATTTCTCTGGGTGGTTCCACTGCACTCTGGGGTGTAGCTGCCTCTGTTACTGTGACCATTCAGTGATTCAGCTCCAATTGTCAGTGCGTTTCTCTGGGTAGTTCCACTGCACTCTGGGGTGCAGCTGTCCCTTTAACTGTGACCATTCAGTGATTCAGTTCCAATTGTCAGTGCGTTTCTCTGGGTGGTTCCACTGCACTCTGGAGTGTAGCTGCCTCTGTAACTGTGACCATTCAGTGATGCAGTTCCAATTGTCAGTGTGTTTCTCTGGGTGGGTCCACTGCACCCTGGGGTGTAGCTGTCTCTGTAACTGTGACCATTCAGGGATTTAGTTCCAACTGTCGGTGTGTTTCGCTGGGTGGTTCCACTGCACTCTGGGGTGCAGCTGCCCCTGTAACTGTGACCATTCAGTGATGCAGTTCCAATTGTCAGTGTATTTCTCTGGGTGGGTCCACTGCACTCTGGGATGTAGCTGCCTTTTTAACTGTGACCATTCAGGGATTTAGTTCCAACTGTCGGTGTGTTTCGCTGGGTGGTTCCACTGCACTCTGGGTTGTAGCTGCCTTTTTAACTGTGGCCAATCAATTCTGTGATTTAAGTTCGTTCCTGGTGAACAGAAATAACAAATTTCAATGCGTGCTCATTCCAAAGTAACTTATTCTCAACCTAAATTGATGCATCTACTCAATCTAAGAAAACATTTTGAAGCATTGGAACACCACCGAAAACTCGGACCCTGCAGCAGATACAAACACATGACCTCATCGAGCAGCAGAAATATATCTAGCCGACAAAACGATTCCCCGTCTCTACCTGGTACTGGACCGCCCTTGATACACACGCATCCTGGGAGAAACAGCTTGTCAAGGAGCGGAAGCGACAGAGAGAGAGCTGGTCTGTGAGATGTGCCGATATAAGATTGGGTGTGAGAAGAACAGGAAAGGGGGAAAGCAAAAGAGGGGAGGTAGAAAGACAGTGAGCGTGAAATTGGGGAAAGAGAAAGAGAGTGCGGGTGAGAGGGGGTGATAGAGAAAGAGGGTTAGTGAGAAAGAGTATCAGTCAGAAAGGCGGTGAAAGTTGAAAAGGATGAGAGTGAAAGTGAGTGATAGCGATTACCCCATCTCTGGATCTGTAAAGATTTAATCACCTGCTAATGCTCGCATTCCAAGCATTGTCTGGCATCTTTGAATCTGTCTATATATATATATGTTGCTGGAACATACCTCTTCATTCACCTGAGGAAGGAGCAGCGCTCTGAAAGCTAGTGACATCGAAACAAACCTGTTGGACTTTAACCTGTTGTTGTAAGGCTTCGTACTGTGCTCACCCCAGTCTAACGCCGGCAGCTCCACATCACGTCTGAGAGAAAGGCAAGGGGACAGAAGGGAGTCAGAGCGGGCGAGTGACCGAGGGAGGCAGATGGTGTAAGAAGGATAGCTTTTGAACGCTGACATAATTTTAGAGAGACCTCTCTTATGAATATCCCGAGAAAGAGAGAGAGAGAGAGCGCGGGAGCGTGAGAGGAAGGGAGTGTGAAAGAGAGAGTTTGAACATAAGAACATAAGAACTAGGAACAGGAGTAGGTCATCTGGCGCCTCGAGCCTGCTCCATCATTCAATAAGATCATGGCTGGTCTTTGTGGACTCAGCTCCACTCTCCGGCCGGAACACCATATCCCCGAATCCCTTTATTCTTTAGAAAGGTATCTATCTTCTTCTTAAAGACGTTTAAAGAAGGAGCCTCAACTGCTTCACTGGGCAAGGAATTCCAGAGATTCACAACCCTTTGGGTGAAGAAGTTCATGTGATAGAGCGAGTGAGTGTGAGAGAGAGTGTGTGTGAACGATGATGAGAGAGGTGTGTGAGACAGGGAGAGGGTGCGTGAGAGGGAGAGAAACTGAGGGAGGGAGAGACTGAGAAATGGGGAGAGTATGATCGAGAGAGAATATGAGAGAGTGGGGAAATGTGAGTTAGAAAGAGAATGAGAGACAATACGCCAGAGAGTGTGATAAAAGAGTGAGAGTATGTGTGAAAGACCGTGTATGAGACATGTGTGAGACCGTGTGTGACAGCCGGTATAGGGGAGCATCTGTGAGAGCATGTGTGAGAGTAGGTGAGAGCATGCATGAAAGCGTGCATAAGAGCGTGTGTGGGAGCTTGTGTGTGACAATATGTGTGAGAGCGTGCGAGAGTGGGTGAGAGAGCATGCATACGAGCGTGCATGGGAGCGCGTGTGAGAGCGTGTGTGGGAGCATATTAAACACACCAAACCCCTCCTGAACCTGCGTTCCCTCCTGCTCCCACACTCCACCTTGTTCACTGGAATGCCTCACCCAATTCTTGGAGTGAAAATCCCACGAGTCTCCAACTCCCCCCAGAGACACTGAGACTCCTACCCCCCCCCCCCACTCCCTTCAAAATAGACCCCAACCCTTGAGTAACCATACCTCAAGTGTATTCTGGGGGTGTAATAATGAAGGACAAATGTTATGGGCCAGGGTTTAGAAAACTCCAAAGTATATCATGGAGTTCACGCGACCTAAAAGTGTTGATTGATTTTGGTTACTTTGACCACAAGTGCCTGCCTTTCAGGTTTTATTCAGCAGTGGTCTCGCTTTTCAACAAAAAACAAGCTTTATTCTACAAACTTAGTTAACATTTGTATAACCACACACATGCAAGAATTTTTATCAACTACAAACATAAATATCCCTTCAGTAATCTATTCCTAACCCTTAATGAATTCCCTCTTAACTGTTCCAATTTAATAACAAATTCCATGAACCCAAACCCCCTTTTCAAAGTTGCGGCCCAGCACATGGCATTCTTACAATCTTTACGACTTGGTATGGATGCTCTTGTTTCCTTTCCAAAACAGCAGGTTTGAATTCCTTCCACAAAACATTTAGCTCTTTTAAGTTATCAAGTAATCTCAAAACAGCTTTTAATTTTTAAAAAATATATATTTTTTATTCTCCTTCTTTTTCAAATTTTCTCCCAAATTTACACCCACCAACAATAAACAGTAATCCGTAACAAATATGTCAATCCGCATATCAATAAAAACGATCCCATCCTCCCATCAAACCCCAAACAGTAGCCCGCATGTTCACAGAAACAAATGACAAAAAGGAATCAGGAATC
Source organism: Scyliorhinus torazame (assembly GCF_047496885.1). Classification (NCBI taxonomy): domain Eukaryota; kingdom Metazoa; phylum Chordata; class Chondrichthyes; order Carcharhiniformes; family Scyliorhinidae; genus Scyliorhinus; species Scyliorhinus torazame. Next base: position 58,061,839 of record NC_092729.1, on the reverse strand, counting down.
ACACATAGTCGCCATTAACACACACAGCCCCCCATCCCCCCCCCCCCCACTCCCACCCCCAAACCTCCCATCCACCCACCCCAGCTAATGTCCGATGTTATCCAGTTCTTGAAAGTTCATGAAGTATAATGCCCATGAATTGTAGAATTCCTCCATCTTTCCCCTCAGTTCAAACTTAACCTTCTCATGAGTGAAGAATTCCAACAGGTCCCCCCGCCACAGGGCACAGGGTGGCGAGGTTTCTCTCCAACCCAACAGAATCCGCATCCGGGCGATTAACGAGGCGAAAGTGACAACATCTGCCTCGGCTCCCGTTTCCAACCCTGGCTGGTCTGACACCCCGAATATGGCCCACCGAGGGCCCGGGTCCAGTTTCACGTGCACCACTTCAGAAATTACCCTAAAAATCTCCGTCCAGTAATCCTCTAGCTTTGGACAGGGCCAAAACATATGAACGTGATTAGCGGCCCGACCCCGCAACGCTCACACACAACGTCTGCTCGTTCAAAGAATCGGCGCATCCTCGCCTTCGTGAGGTGCAGTCTTCACCTTCAGCTGTATCAGCCCCAACCTCGCGCACGAGGTGGAGGCGTTCACTCGCCGGAGCACCTCACACCAGAACCCCTCCTCCATATCGTCCCCCAACTCTTCCTCCCACTTTGCTTTGATCCCTCAGTCCCTCAGGCCCCAAAGGCCGAAGGAACTCGGAAAGAAAGAACAACGGGGAAACCGCCGAAAAAGTCCGAAACATCGCGCACCAGAGGGAGCCTCTTCTCGACGCAGCCACCCCGCTCGCGAGCGCCACCAGAAGTACAGAATCTCACCGGAAGTTCAGAATCAAATCAGCTTTTAAAATGAAGATAGAGAGACACTTCTTTCAACCTCTGCAGTACTAAACCAGTTCAAACTCAAAGCGAAAGTAAAACTCAGAGCCACAGCCCAGCTCCACCCACACAATGACATCGCTGAAGCCATGTGATAGGACAAAAACATTTCTTAAAGGGACACTCCCATGAGACAAAGACACATTGACGTGACAGGGTTGAAATTGATTTATATACCATATTTATTTTGATGTTATCGTTACTATGATATAAACTACCAATGTCCTAATAAATTGTTTTTTAAAATGTTTTAATATTTTTCTCTCAGCTCTTGTATGGGGATTTCTCGTTGAGTAAAGATTCTCTTTGCGTCGTCCGAGCGTCAAAATCACCTCTCCTTGGGGAGAGAAAGAGCAACCTGGAAATTGATGAAAGCAAAACATTATTGAAATATAAAGACACAGCAAGATACCAAGAATACTCCCACTTCGATAGTCACAATCTCAGTTTTATAAAATCCATTTTATATACACGTCCAAACAATGGACCAATTTAATTGTTGAAAACACATCAAATCACACTGTGGATGGGGGACTGGATGGAGGGATGGTGGGGAATGGAGGGAGGTACTGGGGAATGGAGGGAGCGAGTGGCGAGTGTAGGGAGGTAAGTACACCAGAGGATTGGCAGTGAGTACTGACTGGAGACTCACTCTCAGGGCCTGTGTCTCTTCCTCTTTTGTTTAATCACCAACTCCGACTGCCTCATTGGGAATAAAGGCACAGACACTAATGAACCCCCCTCCCAATCACTGTCCAACTCACCGATTCTACCTGCACTTCAGGATTGGTATTTCCCTCCCCCTCCCATTTACTGTCCAACTCACCCGCTCTACCTGCTTACTCTAGTATTGGTGTTAATCCTTCCCCCCTCCGATTTACTGTCCAACTCACTCAACTACCTGTCCACTCCAGAATTGCTGCTTAACCTCCGCCTCCCAGTCACTTCCCAACTCACCAACTCTACCTGCTCACTCCAGGACTGCTGTTTAACCTCCGCCTCCCATTCACTGCCCACCCACCACCCTACCTGCTCACTCCAGGACTGGTGTTTAACCTCCGCCTCCCATTGACTGCCCACCCACCCACCCTACCTGCTCACTCCAGGACTGGTGCTTCATCTCCCCCCTCCCATTCACTGCCCACCCACCCACCCTACCTGCTCACTCCAGGACTGGTGTTTAACCTCCGCCTCCCATTCACTGCCCACCAACCCACCCTACCTGCTCACTCCACTTTAACATATCAACAACAACAAGGCAACAATAACATTGTGTCAATATAACAAAACGTTTTTACTATCATGCGAACATTTCAAAAATAAAGGGAAAACCCTAAATTGGTTAATATGTACAAATAAAACAAGAACTTTGTTTCTATATATATATATATTTGAAAAGAATCGGTGTGTGGGAGAGTTGTCGCTTCCCAATCTTTTATATTATAATTGGGCGGCGAACTTGAAGAAGATTCGGCAATGATGGGGAGAGGAAGAAGCGGAATGGTACAGGTGGAGAAAGCGACAGAGAAAATGCTGGAAAATCTCAGCAGGTCTGGCAGCATCTGTGGGGAAAGAAAAGACCTAACGATTCGAACCAATGACTCTTTGACAAAGCTCACTCGAGGACTGGTGTTATGACCGAACGTATTTCCTCTTATCTTGACACTTTCCTCACTCCTCAGGTCCTTTCCCTCCCCACCTACATCCTCTGCTGCATTGCGTCATATTGACAGCTTCCAGTTCGCAGGCCCTAACCGCATCCAATTCACCATGGCAATCTCCCTACAATCCCATCCCACACTATTGTTTAACAGGTGGAGGAAACATAGTGTAAGGGGCTAGTGTAAAGACTTTCGCTGCGGCCCCATTGCCCCCCCCCCCCCCCCATCCACCCGCACCCTCCCGAGGAAGTTTACAAGATATCCCGTGGTGACATCTTCCTTCAACATCTGGTGCCAGCTGGGACGGTATTTTTGCTCAGGAAACTTGTTGGTGCGAGTCACTCTTTATGGAAATCACCGATTCACCCCGGCCAGATTGGATACAATATTTCAACAGTGGCATACAGCTGGGCTGAGACAGGTTAAAGACTTGTTGTTAGAAAGTAGATTTGCGATATTTGAAGAATTGAGGGAGAAACACAAAATGTAGAGGGAGGCGAAGTTTAATTATCTTCAATTACGGAATGTGGTGAAAAAGGATTGTCCCCTTTCCTTCGACTACCAGATAACAACCTGCTGGATAAATTGCTCCTCCCAGCTAATTCGGAGATGAGAATTGCGAACATTTATAGATGGCTGATGGACAGAAAGGAAACACCGAATGAAGAAATAAAAGAAAAGTGGGAGGAGGTTGGATGTGGAGTTGGAATGGGGACTATGGAGTGAAATTATACACAGGGTCAATGCTACCTCTTCATGTACTCGGATGAGCTTGATACAATTCAAGAATGTACACAGAGCTCGTATGACACAGGAAGGAATAAGTGGATTCTTCACAGAGGGTGAATATAAATGTGAGAGTGTAAAGGAGGACCAGCTAACCGTGTCCACATTTTCTGGTCATGCCCACGGTTACTCGGATACTGGGTCTCAGTATTTAAAGCACGAACACAAATTGTGGAGATGGAAATATTTCTGGCACCACATGAGGCAATGTTTGTGCGTCAGAAGTACCAGGACTAATAGATGGGGAAGGGGCCGATGTGATGGCCTTTGCACATTGATCGCCCGGAGGCAAGTTTTATTGGAATGGAAGCCAGAAGATCCGCCAAAAATATCCACATGGTTGAGGGATGTTGCGGAATTACTTAAACTTGAGAAACTTAAGTATGCCCTTTGTGGCTCAGATGGGATTTTCTGGACGCGATGGAAGCTGTTCTTGTCTCTATTTAACGATCGGTTTATTGCCAGTGCGTGAGCGGTTGGGCGTAGGGGAAGTGGGTAGAGGTGAGGGAAGAGGGGAAACGTTTAATGGGAATAAAGGAATACAACTCTAATGAGGAGAATAGTATTTTGTTTGTGCTGTGACTGAATTGTATCTTGTTATTTATTTCCTCATCTGAATGAAAATATTTTTGAAAAACACAGCAACTGTGACCACACTTTTTAAAACGTAGCTCACAAACTGCCAAATGGGTCCGAAGGTCATGAATTTCAAGTCTAGGGCAGCACGGTGGCGCAGTGGTAACACTGCAATCTCACGGCGCCGAAATACCAGGTTCGATCCACGCTCTGGGTCACTGTCCATATGGAGTTTGCACATTTTTTCCCTGTTTGCGTGGGTTTCTCCCCCACAACCCAAAGATGTGCAAGGTAGGTGAATTGAACATGTTAAATTGCCCCTTAATTGGAAAAAATGAATTGTGCACTCTAAATATATTTTATGAAAAGTCTTAAACTTGTAAGTGGGAATGAGGGAGTTAATTAATCCTTTCCACAGGGGACTTGGGGGAATGTTCCGCCATTATCACATTTCTGATGGTGGAATCTTACTGTGCAATCAATATGCCTGTCAGTTTGCACACCTTCGATTAGAAAGAAATCCACGATCAGACACTCTGAACATAATTTTGAAAGTGCCACCATTTTTGGGCTCTTCCTGTGCACAAGCTGCCTGGAGAATTCCCCAAATAAAAAAACTGATCGCGAAGAGTGTGTGGTGAGTTAACAGAGAGCAGTTGGGTTTATCAAAGTGACAGTTTTAATTTATCTAAATTGTTTTATTATAAATTCTAATCTCAGGAATTGACATCAGAGGATTTCAGTGAAAAACTCGTTGAATCTCCCTGTCTAATAAAATGATGTTGCTGCCCATGACCCTGTATTTATTCAGGAATAAACTTAAGATCTCACAGTGAGAAAAATCAAATTGAATCCAAATTTATGGAGGAGCTTACTGAAGAAATCTATCTGTGAACAACATGTAAAATATGCAGGGAAACGTTGCAATGAGCTTCAGCTTTGTGGTCAAGAATCTTCTCTTAAAATGGAGGCAGAAGGGACTTCCGGTGGCGGCATGTAGAGAGGAAGTCGAACGTTGGTTGGCTCCGGCTTGAGGTATATTTATAGGGTGTTTAAAGTCCGGTCACGGGGGTATATTTTGAAGGAAGGGAGATTAAAAAGTCGCTAAAGGAAGCCAAAAGGACTTCAAAAACCAGTTGTGAGGAAGGGAGGGAGCGAGGGTTCACCATCGAGGGAGAGGGCCAGCAAAGGTGCTGGCAAGATGGCGGAGGATGGGCCGCATGGCGGGGTCGCCCTGCTTATGCTCAAGACGATGATTTAGGTGGTGGCTGTAGAGCTGGAGAAGCATTTTGCGAGTCACATCGAGGCATTGAGGAAGGAGATAGCAGCCGCACTGAGATCATTGGTGGAGAAGGCAATCGCCCTGGTGAGGGTAGCTGCGGCAAAGACATCGGCCGAGGTGAGAGAGCAGGGCGAGAAGATGAAGGAAGTGGAGGAGGCCGTATCGCAGCACAGCGACCTGCTCACCTCAATAGGGGACGAGCTGGGAAGGCTAGTGGAGGCTAACAAAGGGCTTCAAGGAAAGCTCAGAGATTTGGAAAACCGCTCGAGCTGGTACAATATGAGGATTGTGGGCTTGCCCGAAGGGGCAGAGGGCCCGAGGCCTACAGAGTACTTCGGTAAGATGCTGGCGGAGTTGATTGATGAGGGAGGACCCCTCCCGATATGAACTGGACCGAGCTCATCGGTCATTAAGGCCGAAGCCAAAAGAACAAAGAAAATTACAGCACAGGAACAGGCCCTTCGGCCCACCCAGCCTGCGCCGATCCAGACCCTTTCTCTAAACCTGCCTTCTATTTTCCAAGGATCTACTTCCACCAGTTCCCCGCCCGTTCATATATCTGTCTAGATGCACCTTTAATGATGCTATCGTGCCCCCTCTACCACCTCCGCTGGCAAAGCGTTCCAGGCACCCACCATCCTCTGCATAAAACACTTCCCACGCACATCTCCCTTATACTTTGCCCCTCTCACCTTGAAATCGTTTTGAGGGGATTACCAAAGAAACGTTAAGCTGAAGTCAGTTAAACAGATCAGCGAAACAGCAATAGTAAGAAATATATATGGGTTTTATGAAGAATGGTACAAGATTGTTCTTGCACATTTTAAATATCTGCTTGGACAGTTTTGGTTCAACCACATATTGCTGCGATATAAATTCGTTTCAATGAATTGTACAATCGTTTCTGTACTTTCTCCAGCAAAGGGACACTCGTTATGTCTGGCATCATTACCGAAAAAAGTCTCTATATCCCTGACATCATTGTTAATTCATTTTGTCCACAGGTGGAAGCAATTATCCAGCTTTTAACCAGTATTTTTGTCACCATTGTGGAGAATTTTCAATTCTTATTTCCATGTTTTCATTGTCTGGTTCTGCAGAATATTTAAACAAATATTCCATCAAGTCCGACAACCGTCAATGTTTCCATGTGTTGACCCATCTCAGCGTTAAAACTGTGCCATTTAATCCACAGGGTTTCTTACCAGGATTATTTCCGAAACGCATCACTTTACACTCTCTGTATTAAAACACATCTGCCATACCCTCTGTCATCCTGAAGCCACTGAATGGTTATTGGTGAATATGTCATAAAGCCCCCACTCACTGTGCGGAGTATGGATTCAGGCATCCGGCTTCAGAAATACTACCAGCGACATGAGGAAGAATTTATGTTCAAGAGAATTGAAAAAAACAAACAATTCCAGGACAGTGGGAGGAGCGGTGTAAATGCAGAAATTGTGCTGATCTTGGTAAACAGAGCCTTCAGCAATTATCTCAAAATGGCAAGATCATTAGTTTGTGATGTTGGTTATGATCAGCATGAGTCAGCAAGACGCTGCGAGAGAGAGAGAGAGAGGGAGTGGGATTTGAAAAGCAGACAATGCAAATTGCATATCTAAACGTAAATAATGCAACTCAACAATTATGGAAAATGAGCGGAGGCAAAACGAGTTGACGATCTGATGCAGACAAGGTCTTTTAATTTATTGACATTTTAACAATAAAACACCACCTTAAGAAATATTTAAATCGTCCCACCGGTGTGAATATTCTTCATGTATTTCATCTCTTTCCACCCTGTTCCAGACACGGACATTCCGATTTGCTTCCCGCCTGATGCTTTAGCCCCCACACTATTGCCGGTAGCTTGCCACTGGCTCTCCTATAACGTTCTCAATGTTTACGTGTGACTAATTCAGATTATTCTGATATGTATAATGTTCAGCGTAAAATAGATCATTGTTGAGGACAGAATACCGTTTAAATAGTCGCTGTTTAATGCAGGATACTGCTAAATAATCTCCCTTTAACTTATGAGACTGTTTAGAAATAAGGGTAGCAAGGATAGTCCTGGGAACTAAAGTGCAGGTAAGGTTTTCGAGAGGATTCTTCGAGAGCGTATTTTGTTCCTTTTCGAAGCAAATGGACATAGAAGGGAGAGGCAACCAGACTGTTTGAATGGGATCCCGTAGTCTCTCATTAACTGGATCCAATTATTCGAGGGAGTGACGAAGATAGTTGATGAGGGGAGTGCAGTGGATTATGTTGACATGAACTTCAGTAAGATCTTTGACAAGGTGCCTCATGGCAGACTGGCACATAAGTGAAGTCACACGGGATCAGAAGTGAGCTGGCAAGATGGATACACACCTGGCTAGGTCATAGAAGGCAGAGGGTAGCAATAGAAGGTTGCTAATCTTAATGGCGGTCTGTGACGAGTAGAATTTCTCAAGGATCAATGCTGGGACCTTTGCATTTTTCTCAATTATATAAATGATTTGGATGAAAATGTAACTGGTTTGATTAGTCCGTTTTTGGACGACAGAGAGGTTGGTGGAATTGTGGATAGCGATGAGGACTGTTAGAGAATACAGCAGCATTTAGATCGTTTGCAGACTTGGGCGGAGAGATGGCAGATGGAGTTTAATCCGGACAAATGTGAGGCAATGCATTTTGGAAGGTCGATTACAGTTAGGGCATATACAGTGAATGGGAGAGCGCTTAAGCACACTTAAGATAATTTAATGACAAGTGTGATCTGGGTGCACATGTGTACAGGTCACTGAAAGCGGCAAAGCAGGTGGATAAGGTCCTCAAGAGGTTAGGCTGCATGCTGGACTTCATCGGCCGGGGAACTGACTTTAAAATTTGGCAAGTCATGTTGCAGCTGTATAGAACCTACGTTAGCCAAACCTCGAATATAGTGGTCCATTCAGGTCTCCACACTAACAGAAAGATGTGAAGGCTTTCGACAGGATACAGAAAAGGTTGCCCAGCTTTTCGTTATAGGGGGGAGGGGAGGCATTAGCTATGAGGAGAGCTTGGATACTATGGTTTCCGCTCACTGGAGATTGAGTGTCGTCCCGATAGAAGTCTACTAAATTATGAGCGGAATGGACAGATTTGATAGTCAGAAGCACTTTCCCAGTACTTACTAGGAGACATGTGTTTAAGGTTAGAGCTGCATAGATTAGAGGAGATATACGCGTTAAGTCATTTCAACAGATGGTTTCTGGAACTCGGAGCTCGAGGACGCGGTGGAAGCAACTCCAATGGCAACTTTTCATGGCCGGCATCCCAAATACATGACTAAGATGGGAATAGAGTGATACGCACCCTGCAAGTACAGAATATTTTAGGTTAGGCGAGCAGCATGGTTGGCACAGGCTTAGAGGGCCGAAGGGCTTTTCCTGTGCTGTGCTTTTCTTTGTTATTCTTTGTTCTTTGTCTCTGTTGTCAGATAGGCACTGTTTAAAAAATCTCCGGTTAATGTGTGGCACTGTTTAAGTGGTCCATCTTCAATGAGTGGCATTGTTTAAATGGTTCATCTTCAACGTAGAGCATTGTTTAAATGTTCCCTCTTCAATGTAGGGCATTGTTTATATGGTCCCTCTTCAATGTAGGGAACTGGTAAAACCGTCTCTCTTCAATGTAGGACACTGTTTAAATGGTTCCTCTTCAATGTAGGACATTATTTAAATGGTCCCTCTTCAATGTAGGACATTGTTTAAACGGTCCTTCTTCAATGCAGGGCACTGTTTAAACGGTCCCTCTTCAATGTAGGATAATGTTTAAAAGGTCTCTCTTCACTGTATGCCATTGTTTAAATAGTCCCACTTGAATGTAGGACACTGTTTAAATGGTTCTTCCTCAATTTATTACATTGTTTAAATGGGTCCTCTTCATTGTGGGGCATTGTTTAAATGGTCCCTCTTCAATGTAGGGCATTGTTTAAATGGTCCCTCTTCAATGTAGGACACGGTTGAAACGTTCCCTCTTCAATGTGGTGCATTGTTTAAATGGTCCCTCTTCAATCTACGACCTTGTTTGAATGGTTCCCATTCAATGTAGGACATTGTTAAACGGTTCCTCTTCAATGCTGGACACTGTTTTAATGGTCCCTCTTCAATGTAGGACACTGTTTAAATGGTCGTTCTTCAATGTAGGACATTGTTTCAATGGTTACTCTTCAATGTAGGACATTGTTTCAATGGTTCCTCTTCATCGTGGGGACACTGTTTACATGGCCCCTCTCCAATGTAGGGCATTGTTAAAATTGTTCCTCTTCAATGCAGGCCATTGTTTAAACGGTCCCTCTTCAATGCGGGACATTGTTTTAATGGTCCCTCTTCAATGTAGGACACTGTTTAAATGGTCGTTCTTCAATGTAGGACATTGTTTCAATGGTTACTCTTCAATGTAGGACATTGTTTCAATGGTTCCTCTTCATCGTGGGGACACTGTTTACATGGCCCCTCTCCAATGTAGGGCATTGTTAAAATTGTTCCTCTTCAATGCAGGCCATTGTTTAAACGGTCCCTCTTCAATGCGGGACATTGTTTTAATGGTCCCTCTTCAATGTAGGACACTGTTTAAATGGTCGTTCTTCAATGTAGGACATTGTTTCAATGGTTACTCTTCAATGTAGGACATTGTTTCAATGGTTCCTCTTCATCGTGGGGACACTGTTTACATGGCCCCTCTCCAATGTAGGGCATTGTTAAAATTGTTCCTCTTCAATGCAGGCCATTGTTTAAACGGTCCCTCTTCAATGCGGGACATTGTTTAAATGGTCCCTCTTCAATATAGGACATTGTTTAAATGGTCCCTCTTCAATGTAGGGAACTGGTAAAACGGTGTCTCTTCAATGTAGGACACTGTTTAAATGATCTCTCTTCAATGTAGGGCACTGTTTGAATGGTCTCTCTTCAATGTAGGGCACTGTTTAAATGGTCTCTCTTCAATGTATGACAATGTTTTAACGGTCTCTCTTCAATGTAGGACACTGTTTAAATGGTCGCTATTCAATGCAGGGCACTTTTTAAATGTTCTGTCTTTGAAGTAGGACACTGCTTCAACAGTCTCAGTTGAATGTAGGACACTTTAGCTGGTCTCTGTGTATTGTAGGATACAGTTCTAGGTTAAAAGTATCGTCCAAAGATGTGAAGATTAGGTGGATTTGCCATGGAAACTTACCTTATTGTCCAAAAAGATTAACTGGGGTTACTGGGTTAGAAGCATGGAGAGGTGGTGTGGATTTAAGTAGGTTGCTTTCTCTAAGGAACGATAATGATCCTTCTGAACTGTAAATTATATGATTCTATTCAACACGGTTTAAATAGTCCATGTTTAATGTAGGACAATGTTTCAATTATCCCTTTTTTAATGGAGGACACTGTGTAAATGGTGTCAATTGAGGGCAGGGCACTGCGTAAATATTATCTGTTAAATGTGGGAGATATATTTACGTATGTTTCTCGTAGGGGACTATTTAAATTATATCTGTTTATTGTAGCAAAACGTGTAAATAGTCTCTGTTTAATGTAGGACATCGTATGAATGGTTCTGTTTAATGTAGGACCACTGTTTAAAGAGTCTCTGTTTAAGGCAGGAAACTGATTAAATTGTGTCTGTTTAATGTCGGACACTGTTTAAATCGTCTCCGTTTAATGTGTGATATTGTTTCAATAGTCACAGTTTTGGCGGTACGATGGCACACTGGTTAGCACTGATGCCTACGGCGCTGAGGACCCGGGTTCGATCACGGCCCTGTGTCACTGTCCGTGTGAAGTTTACATATTCTCCCCGTGTCTGAATGTGTTTCACTCCCACTAACCAAAGATTGCAGGTTAGGTGGAATGGCCACGTTAAATTGCCCCTTAATTGGAAAAAAAATGGGTACCCTAAATTTGTTTTTATAATTAGTCACTGGTTAATGTAGGCTACCAAAATAGTCAATGGTTAATGTACGGCACTATTTTAATTGTCTCTGCTTCATGTTACAAACAGTTTAAATAGTCACTGTTTAATGTATGACACCGTTTAAATAGTCTTTTTAATGTAGGACAGTTTAAATGGTCTCGGTTTAATGTATCACGCTGTTTAAATAACCTCTGTTTAATGAAGGACACTTTTTAAATAGTCTGTGTTTAATGCAGGATACTGCTTAAATTGTCTGATTAATGAAGGACACTGTTTAAATTGTCTCTGTTTAATGTAGGACACTGTTTAAATAGTCTCTGTTTAATGTAGGACACAGTTTAAATAGTCTCTGTTTAATGTAGGACACTGTTTAAGTAGTTTCTGTTTAATGTAGGACACTGTTTAAATAGTCTTTGTTTAATGTAGGACACTGTTTAAATATACTCTGTTTAATGTAGGACACTGTTAAAATAGTCTCTTTTTAATGTGGGACACTGTTAAATAGACTCTGTGTAATGTTTGACAATGTTTAAATAGTCTCTGTTTAATACAATGTCCCAAATGTTTAAATAGTCTCTTTTTAATGTGGGACACTGTTTAAAAGACTGTGTAATGTAGGACACTGTTTAAATAGTCTCTGTTTAATGTAGCACACTGTTAAAATAGTCTCTTTTTAATGTGGGACACTGTTTAAATAGTCTCTGTTTAATGTGGGACACTGTTTAAATAGTTTCTGTTTAATGTAGGACACTGTTTAAATAGTCTCTTTTCAATATTAGGCTCTGTTTAAATAGACTGTTTAATGTGGGACACTGTTTAAATAGATTCTGTTTAATGTAGGACACTGTTTATATAGTCTCTGTTTAATGTAGGACACTGTTTAAATAGTCTCTGTTTAATGTGGGACACTGTTTAAATAGTCTCTGTTTAATGTAGGACACTGTTTAAATAGACTCTGTTTAATGGAGGACACTATTTAAATAGTCTCTGTTTAATATAGGGCTCTGTTTAAATAGTCTCTGTTTAATGTAGAACACTGTTTAAATAGACTCTGTTTAATGTAGAACACTGTTTCAATAGTCTCTGTTTAATTTGGGACATTGTTTAAATAGACTCTGTTTAATGTAGGACACTGTTTAAATAGTCTCTGTTTAATGTAGGACACTGTTTAATTTGGTCTCTGCTTAATGTAGGACACTGTTGAAATGGTCTCTGTTTAATGTAGGACACTGTTTAAAGTGGCTGTTTAATGTAGGACACTCTCTAACTATTCTCTGTTTAATGTAGGACACTGTTTAAAGTGGCTGTTTAATGTAGGACACTGTTTAAATAGTCTCTGTTTAATGTAGGACACTGTTTAAATAGTCTCTGTTTAATGTAGTACACTGTTTAAATAGTCTCTGATTAATGTAGGACACTGTTTAAATTGTCTCTATTTAATGTAGGACACAGTTTAAATAGTCTCTGTTTAATGTAGGACATTGTTTAAATTGTCTCTGTTTCATGTAGGACACTGTTTAAATAGTCTCTGTTTAATGTAGGACACTGTTTAAATGGTCTCTGTTTAATGTAGGACACTGTTTCAATAGTCTCTGTTTAATGTGGGACACTGTTAAAATAGTCTCTGTTTAATGTATGAGGCTGTTTAAATAGTCTCTGATTAATGTAGGACACTGTTTAAATAGTTTCTGTTTAATGTAGTACACTGTTTAAATAGTCTCTGATTAATGTAGGACACTGTTTAAATTGTCTCTGTTTAATGTAGGACACAGTTTAAATAGTCTCTGATTAATTTACGGCACTGTTTAAATTGTCTCTGTTTAATGTAGGACACTGTTTAAATATTCTCTGTTTAATGTAGGACACTGTTTAAATAGTCTCTGTTTAATGTAGGACACTGTTTAAATAGTCTCTGATTAATGTAGGACACAGTTTAAATAGTCTCTGATTAATTTACGACACTGTTTAAATTGTCTCTGTTTAATGTAGGACACTGTTTAAATAGTCTCTGTTTAATGTAGGACACTGTTTAAATAGTCTCTGTTTAATGTAGGACACTGTTTAAATAGTCTCTGATTAATGTAGGACACTGTTTAAATAGTCTCTGTTTAATGTAGGACACTGTTTAATTGTTCTCTGCTTAATGTAGGACACTATTTAAAAGGTCTCTGTTTAATACAGGACACTGTTTAAATGGTCTTTGGATAATTTAGGGCACTGTTTAAATTGTCTCTGTTTATTACAGCACACTGTTTCAATAGCCTCTGTTTAATGCAGGACATTGTGTAAATATTTGCTGTTTAATGTAGGACAATGTTTAAATGGTCTCTGTTTAATGTAGGAGACTGTTTAAATATTCTCTGTTTAATATAGGACACTGTTTAAATATTCTCTGTTTATTACAGCATACTGTTTAAATAGTCTTGGTTTAATGTAGGAGACTGTTTAAATGGTCTCTGTTTATTGTAGTGTACTGGTTAAATGGTCTCTGTTTAAGACGATAAGGCATTAAGACATAGAAGCAGAATTAGGGCATTCGGCCCATCGTGTCTGTTCCGCCATTCAATCATTGCTTATATTATCTCATCCACATTCACCTTCCTAATGTAGGACACTGTTTTCACAGTCTCTGTTTTTTGCAGAACACTGTTTAAATAGTCTCTGTTTAGTGTAGGACACTGTTTAAATGGTATCTGTGAAATGTAGCTCATTGCTTAATTGGACACTGTTTAATGTAGGACACTGTTTAAATAGTCGCCGTTTAGTGTCGGACACTGTTTAAATAGTCTTTGTTTAAGATACAAAACTGTATATATAATCTCTGTTTAATGTATGGCACTTTTTAAATGGTCTCAGCTACACGTAGAACACTGTTTAAATGGTCCCCGTTTAATGTAGGACACTGTTTAAATAGCCTATTTTTAATGTAGGTCACTGTTTAAATAGTCTCTATTTAATGTAGGTCACGGTTTAAATAGTCTCTGCTTAATGTAGGACACTGTTTAAATAGTCGCTGTTTAATGTCGCACATTGTTTAATTGATCTGTGTTTAATGTAGGAAAATGTTTAAATAGTCTCTGTTTAGGGACGGACATTAAACGGAGACTGTTTATACAGTGTTCTACATGTAGATGAGACCATTTAAATAGGGCCATACATTAAGCAGAGATTATATAAGGTTTCGGGTCTTTAACAAAGACTATTTAAACAGTGTCCGACCCTAAACAGCGACTATTTAAACAGTGTCCTACATTAAACAGAGACCATTGAAACAGTGCCCTACAATACACAGAGACCATTTAGACATTGGCCTACGTTAAGCAGAGACCATTAATCAGTGCCCTACAATAATCAGAGACCATTTAAACAGCGTCCTACAATAAACAGAGCACTGTTTAAATGGTCTATGTTTAATGTAGGCCACTGTTTAAATGGTCTGTGTTCATCATAGGGCAATGGTTAAATGTTCTCTGTTTAAGACGATAAGACATTAAGACTTAGAAGCAGAATTAGGCAATTCGGCCCATCGTGTCTGTTCCGCCATTCAATCTTTGCTGATGTTGTCTCATCCACATTCACCTTCCTAATGTAGGACACTGTTTAAACAGTCTCTGTTTTTTGCAGAACACTGTTTAAATAGTCTCTGTTTAATGTAGGACACTGTTTAAATCGTCTCTGTTTAATATAGGACATTGTTTAATTGTTCTCTGTTTAATGTAGGACACTGTTTAAATTGTCTCTGTTTAATGTAGGACACTGTTTAAATTGTCGCTGTTTAGGGTCGGTCACTGTTTAAATAGTCTTTGTTTAAGATACTAAACTGTTTATATAATCTCTGTATATAATGTATGGCACTATTTACATGGTCTCAGCTACACGTAGAACACTGTTTAAATAGTCTCCGTTTAATGTAGGACACTGTTTAAATGGTTTCTGTTTAATGCAGGACATTGTTTAAATAGTCCGTGTTTAATGCAGGACATTGTTTAAATAGTCCGTGTTTAATGTAGAACACTGTTTGAATAGTCTCTGTTTAATGTAGGACACTGTTTAAGTGGCCTCGGTTTAATGTAGGGCACTGTTTAAATAGTCTGTTTAATGTAGGGCACTGTTTATATGGTCTCTGTTAGTTGTAGGGCACTGTTTAACTGGTCTCTGTATATTGCAGGGCACTGTTTAATGGTGTCTGCTTAATTTGGCCAATGTTTAAATGGTCTCTGTATATTGGTGGGCACTGTTAAATGGTGTCAGTTTAATGTAGGCCAATGTATAAATGGTCTCGGTTTATTGTAGGTCACTGTTTCAATGGTGTCTGTTTAATGTAGGACACTGTTTAAATAGTCGCTGTTTATTATCTGACACTGTTTAAATAGTCTTTGTTTAAGATCCGAAACTGTTGATATAATCTCTGATTTATGTATGGCCCTATTTAAATGGTCTCATCTACATGTAGAGCACTGTATAAACGGTCCCCGTTTAATGTAGGACATTGTTTACCCAGACTCTGTTTAATGCAGAGCACAGTTAAAATGGTCTATGTTTGATGTAGGGCACTGTTTAAATAGTCTCTGTATAATTTAGGGCACTGTTTAAATTGAATTTGTTTATTGGAGTTCACTGTTTAAATGGTCTCTGTTTAAGACCATGAGACATTACGACATAGAAGCAGAATTAGGCCTCTCGGCCCATCGTGTCTGCTCCGCCATTCAACCATGGCTGATATTATCTCATCCACATTCTACTTCCTAATGTAGGACATTGTCTAAATAGTCTCTGTTTTTTGTCGAACACTGTTTAAATAGCCTCTGATTAATGTAGGACACTGTGAAACTAGTCTCTGTTTAATGTAGGACACTGTTTAAATAGACTCTGTTTAATGTAGGACACTGTTTAAATAGTCTCTGTTTAATGTAGGACACTGTTTAAATTGTCTCTGTTTATTACATCACACTGTTTAAATAGACTGTTTAATGTAGTGCACTGCTGAAATAGCCTCTGTTTAATCTTGGACACTGTTTAAATAGTCTCTGTTTAATGTAGGACACTGTTTAAATAGTCTCTGTTTAATGTAGGACACTGTTTCAATAGTCTCTGCTTATTGTAGGACACTGTTTAAATAGTCTCTGTTTAATGTAGGACACTGTTTAAATAGTCTCTGTTTAATGTAGGACCCTGTTTCAATAGTCTCTGCTTATTGTAGGACACTGTTTAACTGGTCTCTGTTTAATGTGGAGCACTGCTTAAATAGTCTCTTTGTAATGTGGGACAATGTTTAATTGGTCTCTGTTTAATGCAGAACACTGTTTAAATATTCTCTGTTTTATGTAAGACACTGTTTAAAAAGTCTCCGTTTATTGTAGGGCACTGATTAAACGGCCTCTGTTTATTGTAGGGCACTGTTTAAATTGTCTCTGTTTAAGACGATAAGACATTAAGACAGAGAAGCAGAATTAGGCCACTCGGCTCATCGTGTCTGCTCCGCCATTAAACCATGGCTGATATAATCTCGTCCACATTCTCCTTCCTAATGTAGGACACTGTCTAACTGGTCTCTATTTTTTGTAGAACACTTTTAAACAGAGTCTGTGTAATGTAGGACACTGTTTAATTGTTCTCTGCTTAATGTAGGACACTATTTAAATGGTCTCTGTTTAATACAGGACACTGTTTAAATGGTCTTTGGATAATTTAGGGCACTGTTTAAATTGTCTCTGTTTATTACAGCACACTGTTTCAATAGTCTCTGTTTAATGCAGGACATTGTGTAAATATTTGCTGTTTAATGTAGGACAATGTTTAAATGGTCTCTGTTTAATGTAGGAGACTGTTTAAATATTCTCTGTTTAATGTAGGGCACTGTTTAAACATTCCCTGTTTATTACAGCATACTTTTTAAATAGTCTTGGTTCAATGTAGGACACTGTTTAAATAGTCTCTGTTTAATGTTGGACACTATTTAAATAGTCTCTGTTTAATGTAGGACACTGTTTAATTGTTCTCTGTTTAATGTAGGACACTGTTTAAATAGTCTGTGTAATGTAGCATATTGTTTAATTGGTCACTGTTTAATCTAGGACACTATTTAAATAGTCGCTGTTTAGAGTCGGACACTGTTTAAATAGTCTTTGTTCACGATACGAAACTGTATACATAATCTCTGTTTACTGTATGGCACTATTTAAATGGTCTCAGCTACATGTGGAACACTGTTTACATTGTCTCCGATTCATGGAGGACACTGTTTAAATAGTCTCTGTATAATTTAGGGCTCTGTTTAAATGGTCTCTGTTTAAGACCATGAGACATTACGTCATAGAAGCAGAATTAGGCCTCTCGGCACATCGTGTCTGCTCCGGCATTCAACCATGGTTGATAATATCTCATCCACATTCTCCTTCCTATTGTAGGACACTGTCTAAATAGTCTCTGTTTTTTGTAGAACACTGATTAAATAGTCCCTGTGTAATGTAGGACACTGTTTAATTGTTCTCTGTTTAATGTAGAACACTGTTTAAATAGTCTCTGTTTAATGCTGGATACTATTTAAATAGTCTCTGTTTAATGTAGGACACTGTTTAATTGTTCTCTGTTTAATGTAGGACACTGTTTAAATAGTCTGTGCAATGTAGCATATTGTTTAATTGGTCACTGTTTAATCTAGGACACTATTTAAATAGTCGCTGTTTAGAGTCGGACACTGTTTAAATAGTCTTTGTTCACGATACGAAACTGTATACATAATCTCTGTTTACTGTATGGCACTATTTAAATGGTCTCAGCTACATGTGGAACACTGTTTACATTGTCTCCGATTCATGGAGGACACTGTTTAAATAGTCTCTGTATAATTTAGGGCTCTGTTTAAATGGTCTCTGTTTAAGACCATGAGACATTACGTCATAGAAGCAGAATTAGGCCTCTCGGCACATCGTGTCTGCTCCGGCTTTCAACCATGGTTGATAATATCTCATCCACATTCTCCTTCCTAATGTAGGACACTGTCTAACTGGTCTCTATTTTTTGTAGAACACTTTTAAACAGAGTCTGTGTAATGTAGGACACTGTTTAATTGTTCTCTGTTTAATGTAGGTCACGGTTTAAATAGTCTGTGTAATGTAGCATATTGTTTAATTGGTCACTGTTTAATCTAGGACACTATTTAAATAGTCGCTGTTTAGAGTCGGACACTGTTTAACTAGTCTTTGTTCAAGATACGAAACTGTATATATAATCTCTGTTTACTGTATGGCACTATTTAAATGGTCTCAGCTACATGTGGAACACTGTTTACATTGTCTCCGATTAATGGAGGACACTGTTTAAATAGTCTCTGTATAATTTAGGGCTCTGTTTAAATGGTCTCTGTTTAAGACCAAGAGACATTACGTCATAGAAGCAGAATTAGGCGTCTCGGCACATCGTGTCTGCTCCGGCATTCAACCATGGTTGATAATATCTCATCCACATTCTCCTTCCTATTGTAGGACACTGTCTAAATAGTCTCTGTTTTTTGCAGAACACTGATTAAATAGTCCCTGTGTAATGTAGGACACTGTTTAATTGTTCTCTGTTTAATGTAGAACACTGTTTAAATAGTCTCTGTTTAATGTTGGACACTATTTAAATAGTCTCTGTTTAATGTAGGACACTGTTTAGTTGTTCTCTGTTTAATGTAGGACACTGTTTAAATAGACTGTTGAATGGAGGACACTGTTTAAATCGACTCTGTTTAATGTAGGACAGTTTAAATAGCCTCTGTTTATTACAGCACACTATTTAAAGAGACTGTTTAATGTAGTGCACTGTTTAAATAGCCTCTTTTTAATGAAGGACACTGTTTAAATAGTCTCTGTTTAATGTAGAAAACTGTTTAAATCGTCTCTGTTTAATGTAGGATACTTCTTATATAGTCTCTTTGTAATGGAGCACATTGTTTAATTGGTCTGTGTTTAATGTAGGAAAATGTTTAAATAGTCTCTGTTTAGGGACGGACATTAAACGGAGACTGTTTATACAGTGTTCTACACGCAAATGAGACCGTTTAAATAGGGCCATACATTAAGCAGAGATTATAAAACGTTTTGTATCTTTAACAAAGACTATTTAAACAGTGTCCGACTTTAACCAGCGATTATTTAAACAGTGTCCTACATTAAACAGAGATCATTGAAACAGTGCCCTACAATAAACAGAGACTATTTAAACAGTGTCCTACATTAAACAGAGACCATGGAAACAGTGCCCTACAATACACAGAGACCATTTAAACAGTGTCCTACAATAAACAGAGCACTGTTTAAAGGGTCTATGTTTAATGTAGGCCACTGTTTAAATGGACTCTGTTCATCATAGGGCACTGGTTAAATGGTCTCTGTTTAAGACGATAAGACATTAAGACTTAGAAGCAGAAATAGGCCATTCGGCCCATCGTGTCTGCTCCGCCATTCAATCATTGCTGATGTTGTCTCATCCACATTCACCTTCCTAATGTAGGACACTGTTTAAACAGTCTCTGTTTAGGTAGGACATTGTTTAAATAGTCTCTGTTTAATGTAGGACATTGTTTATTTGTTCTCTGTTTAATGTAGGACACTGTTTAAATTCTCGCTGTTTAGGGTCGGTCACTGTTTAAATAGCCTTTGTTTAAGATACGAAACTGTTTATATAATCTCTGTATAATGGCCTCAGCTACATGTAGAACACTGTTTAAATAGTCTCCGTTTAATGTAGGACACTGTTTAAATGGTTTCTGTTTAATACAGGATATTGTTTAAATAACCTGTGTTTAATGCAGGACATTGTTTAAATAGTCCTCGTTTAATGGAGAACACTGTTTAAATAGTCTCTGTTTAATGCAGGACACTGTTTAAATCGTCTCTGTTTGTTGTAGGGCACTGTTTAAATGGTCTCTGTATATTGTAGGGCACTGTTTAATGGTGTCTGCTTAATTTGGCCAATGTTTAAATGATCTCTGTATATTGTAGGGCACTGTTTAATGGTGTCAGGTTAATATAGGCCAATGTTTAAATGGTCTCGGTTTTTTGTAGGGCACTGTTTCAATGGTGTCTGTTTAATGCAGGACACTGGTTAAATAGTCGCTGTTTAATGTAGGACACTGTTTAAATAGTCGCTGGTTAAGATACGAAACTGTTTATATAATCTCTGATTTATGTATGGCCCTATTTAAATGGTCTATTCTCCATGTAGTGCACTGTATAAAGAGTCTCCGTTTAATGTAGGACACTGTTTAATTGTTCTCTGTTTAACGTAGGACACTGCTTTAATAGTCTCTGTTTAATGTAGGACACTATTTAAATAGTCGCTGGTTAAGGTCAGTCACTGTTTAAATAGTCTTTGTTTAAAATACAAAACTGTTGATATAATCTCTGTTTAATGTATGGCACTATTCAAATGGTCTTAGCTAAATGTAGAACACTATTTAAATAGTCTCCGTTTAATGCAGGACACTGTTTCAATAGACTGTTAAATATAGGGCGCAGTTTAAATAGTCTCTGTTTAATGTAGGACATTGTTTAAATAGTCTCTGTCTAACGTAGGACACTGTTTAAATAGTCTCTGTTTAATGCAGGACACTGTTTAAATAGTCTCTATTTAATGTAGGGTACTGTTTAAATAGTCTCTGTATTATGTAGGACACTGTTTAAATAGTCTCTGTCTCACGTAGGACATTGTTTAAATAGTCTCTATTTAATGTAGGGCACTGTTTAAATTGTCTGTTTAATGTAGGGCATTGTTTAAACAGTCTGTGTTTAATGTAGGACACTGTTTAAATAGTCTCTGTTTAATGTAGGACACTGTTTGATTAGTCTCTGTTTAATGTAGGACACTGTTTAAATAGTCTCAGTTTAATGTAGGACACTGTATAAATAGCCTCTGTTTAATATCGGACACAGTTTAAACGGTCTCTGTTTCATGTAGGACTCTGTTTAAATAGTCTCTGTTTAATGCAGGTCACTGACAAAATAGTCTGTTTCATGTTGGACACTGTTTCAATAGTCTCCGTTTATTGTAGGACACTGTTTAAATAGTCTCTGTTTAACATAGGACAATGTTTAAATAGAAACCCTTTAATGTTGAACACGATTTAAATACTCTCTGTTTAATGTAGGACACTGTTTAAATAGTCTCTGTTTAATGTAGGACACTGTTAAATAGTTTCTGTTTAATGTAGGACATTGTTAAATGGTCTCTGTTTAATGTAGGACACTGTTTAAATGGTATCTGTTTATTTCAGCACACTGTTTAAATGGTCTCTGTTTAATGTAGGGCACTGTTTAAATGGTCTCTGTTTAATACAGGACACTGTTGAAATGGTCTCGGTTTATGTAGGGCACTGTTTAAATGGTCTCAGTTTAATGTAGGACTGTGCTCAAATAGTCTCTGTTTAATGTAGACCACTGTTTAAATGGTCCTTGTTTAATGTAGGGCACTGATTAAATGGTCTCTGTTTAATGTAGGACACTGTTTAAATAGTCTCTGTTTATTGTAGGACACTGTTTAAATGGTTTCTGTTTATTGCAGAACACCGTTTAAATAGTCTCTGTTTAATGTAGGGCACTGTTTAAATGGTCTCTGTTTAATACAGGACACTGTTTAAATCGTCTCGGTATAATGTAGGGCACTGTTTAAATAGTCTAAGTTTAATGTAGCACACTGTATAACTGGTATCTGTTTATTACAGCACACCGTTTAAATAGTCTGTTTAATGTAGGGCACTGTTTAAATGTTCTCTGTTTAATATAGGGCACTGTTTAAATGGCCTTGGTTTAATGTAGGGCACTGTTTAAATGGTCTCTGTTCATTGTTGGGCACTGGTTAAATGGTCTTAGTTGTAGGCCATAAGACAGTAAGACATTGAAGCAGAATTAGGCCACTCGGCCCATTGTGTCGGCTCTGCCATTCAAACATGGCTGATATTATATCATGCGCATTCTCGTGCCTAATGTAGGACACTGCTTAAATTAACCCTGTTTAATGCTGAGCACTGTTTAATTGTTCTCTGTTTAATGTAGGACACTGTTTTGATAGTCTCTGTTTAATGTAGGATACTGTTTAAATAGTCGCTGGTGAAGGTCGGTCACTGTTTAAATAGTCTTTGTTTAAAATACGAAACTGTTTATATAATCTCTGTTTAATGTATGGCACTATTCAAATGGTCTCTGCTAAATATAGGGCACTGTTTAAATGGTCTCTGCTAAATATAGGGCACTGTTTAAATGGTCTCTGTTTAATGCAGGACACTGTTTAAATAGTCTCTGTCTAACGGAGGACACTGCTTAAATATGATGTGGAGATTCCGGTGTTGGACTGAGATGAGCACAGTACGAAGTCTTACAACACCAGGTTAAAGTCCAACAGGTTTGTTTCGATGTCACTAGCTTTCGGTGCGCTGCTCCTTCCTCGGGTGAGCAGCGCTCCGAAAGCTAGTGTCATCGAAACAAACCTGTTGGACATTAACCTGGTGTTGTAAGACTTCTTACTGTTTAAATAGTCTCTGATTATTACAGCACGCTGTTTGAACAGTCTCTGTTTATTGTACGACACTCTTTAAATAGTCTGTCTAATGTCGGACACTGATTAAATAGTCTCTGTTTAATGTAGGACACTGTTTAAATAGTCTCTGTTTAATGTAGGACACTGTTTAAATGTTCTCTGTTTAATGTAGAGCACTGTTTAAATAGTCTCTGTTTAATTCAGGACACTATTTAAATGTTATCTGTTTATTACAGCGCACCGATTAAATAGTCTCTGTTTAATGAAGGGCACTGTTTAAATAGTCTCTGTTTAATGTAGGACACTGTTTAAATAGTCTCTGTTTAATGTAGGACACTGTTTAAATGTTATCTGTTTATTACAGCACACCATTTAAATAGTCTCTGTTTAATGTAGGGCACGGTTTAAATGGTCTCTGTTCATTGTTGGGCACTGGTTAAATGGTCTTAGTTGTAGGCCATAAGACAGTAAGACATTGAAGCAGAATTAGGCCACTCGGCCCATTGTGTCGGCTCTGCCATTCAAACATGGCTGATATTATATCATGCGCATTCTCGTGCCTAATGTAGGACACTGCTTAAATTAACCCTGTTTAATGCTGAGCACTGTTTAATTGTTCTCTGTTTAACGTAGGACACTGTTTTAATAGTCTCTGTTTAATGTAGGATACTGTTTAAATAGTCGCTGGTGAAGGTCGGTCACTGTTTAAATAGTCTTTGTTTAAAATACGAAACTGTTTATATAATCTCTGTTTAATGTATGGCACTATTCAAATGGTCTCTGCTAAATATAGGGCACTGTTTAAATGGTCTCTGTTTAATGCAGGACACTGTTTAAATAGTCTCTGTCTAACGGAGGACACTGTTTAAATATGATGTGGAGATTCCGGTGTTGGACTGAGATGAGCACAGTACGAAGTCTTACAACACCAGGTTAAAGTCCAACAGGTTTGTTTCGATGTCACTAGCTTTCGGTGCGCTGCTCCTTCCTCGGGTGAGCAGCGCTCCGAAAGCTAGTGTCATCGAAACAAACCTGTTGGACATTAACCTGGTGTTGTAAGACTTCTTACTGTTTAAATAGTCTCTGATTATTACAGCACGCTGTTTGAACAGTCTCTGTTTATTGTACGACACTCTTTAAATAGTCTGTCTAATGTCGGACACTGATTAAATAGTCTCTGTTTAATGTAGGACACTGTTTAAATAGTCTCTGTTTAATGTAGGACACTGTTTAAATGTTCTCTGTTTAATGTAGAGCACTGTTTAAATAGTCTCTGTTTAATTCAGGACACTATTTAAATGTTATCTGTTTATTACAGCGCACCGATTAAATAGTCTCTGTTTAATGAAGGGCACTGTTTAAATAGTCTCTGTTTAATGTAGGACACTGTTTAAATAGTCTCTGTTTAATGTAGGACACTGTTTAAATGTTATCTGTTTATTACAGCACACCATTTAAATAGTCTCTGTTTAATGTAGGGCACGGTTTAAATGGTCTCTGTTTAATACAGGACACTGTTTAAATGGTCTCGGTTCATTGTTGGGACCTTGTTAAATGGCCTTAGTTTAAGACGATAAGACATTAAGACATTGAAGCAGAATGAGGTCTCTCCGCCCATTGTGTCGGCTCCGCCATTAAAACATGGCTGATATTATGTCATCCGCATTCTCGTGCCGAATATAGGACACTGCTTAAATTGTCCCTGTTTAATGCAGAGCACTGTTTAATTGTTCTCTGTTTAACGTAGGACACTGGTTAAATAGTCTCTGTTTAATGCAGAACACTGTTTAATTGTTCTCTGTTTAACGTAGAACACTGTTTTAGTAGTCTCTGTTTAATGTAGGACACTGTTTAAATAGTCGCTGGTTAAAGTCGCTCACTGTTTAAATAGTCTTTGTTTAAATACAAAACTGTTTATATAATCTCTGTTTAATGTATGGCACTATTCAAATGGTCTTAGCTCAATGTAGAACACTGTTTAAATAGTCTCCGTTTAATGCAGGACACTGTTTCAATAGACTGTTAAATATAGGGCACAGTTTAAATAATCTCTGTTTAATGTAGGACACTGTTTAAATAGTCTCTGTTTAATGTAGGACACTGTTTAAATGTTCTCTGTTTAATGTAGGGCACTGTTTAAATAGTCTCTGTTTAATGTAGGACACTGTTTAAATAGTCTCTGTTTAATGTAGGACACTGTTTAAATGTTATCTGTTTATTACAGCACACCGTTTAAATAGTCTCTGTTTAATGTAGGGGACGGTTTAAATGGTCTCTGTTTAATACAGGACACTGTTTAAATGGTCTCGGTTCATTGTTGGGACCTGGTTAAATGGTCTTAGTTTAAGACGATAAGACATTAAGACATTGAAGCAGAATGAGGTCTCTCCGCCCATTGTGTCGGCTCCGCCATTAAAACATGGCTGATATTATGTCATCCGCATTCTCGTGCCGAATATAGGACACTGCTTAAATTGTCCCTGTTTAATGCAGAGCACTGTTTAATTGTTCTCTGTTTAACGTAGGACACTGTTTAAATAGTCTCTGTTTAATGCAGAACACTGTTTAATTGTTCTCTGTTTAACGTAGAACACTGTTTTAATAGTCTCTGTTTAATGTAGGACACTGTTTAAATAGTCGCTGGTTAAAGTCGCTCACTGTTTAAATAGTCTTTGTTTAAATACAAAACTGTTTATATAATCTCTGTTTAATGTATGGCACTATTCAAATGGTCTTTGCTCAATGTCGAACACTGTTTAAATAGTCTCCGTTTAATGCAGGACACTGTTTCAATAGACTGTTAAATATAGGGCACAGTTTAAATAATCTCTGTTTAATGTAGGACACTGTTTAAATAGTCTCTGTTTAATGTGGGACACTGTTTAAATAGTCTCTGTTTAATGTAGGGCACTATTTAAATGGTCTCTGTTTAATGTAGGACACTGTATAAATAGTCTCTGTTAAAAGTTGGACACTGTTTAAATGGTCTCGGTGTAATGTAGGGCACTGTTTAAATGTTCTCTGTTTAATGTAGAGCACTGTTTAAATAGTCTCTGTTTAATGTAGGACACTGTTTAAATGATCTCAGTGTAATGTAGGGCACTGTTTAAATAGTCTCTGTTCATTGTTGGGCACTGGTTAAATTGTCTCTATTTAATGTATGGCACTGTTTAAATTGTCTGTTTAATGTAGGACAGTGTTTAAACAGTCTGTGTTTAATGTTGGAGACTGATTAAATAGTCTTTATTTAATGTAGAACACAGTTTAAGCAATCTGTGTTTAATGTCGGACATTGTTTAAACAGTCTCTCTTTTTAAAGTCGGACACTGTTTAAATAGTCTCTATTTAATGTTGGACACATTTAAAATTGTCTCTGTTTAATGTAGGACACTGTTTAAACAGTCTCTGTTTAATGTAGGACAATGTTTAACTGGTATCTGTTTATTACAGCACACCGTTTAAATATTTCTGTTTAATGAAGGGCACTGTTTAAATGGTCTCTGCTTAATACAGGACACTGTTTAAATAGTCTCTATTTAATGTTGGACACATTTAAAATTGTCTCTGTTTAATGTAGGACAATGTTTAAATGGTATCTGTTTATTACAGCACACCGTTTAAATAGTCTCTTTTTAATGTAGGGCACTGTTTAATGGTCTCTGTTCAATACAGGACA
This sequence comes from Scyliorhinus torazame, assembly GCF_047496885.1. NCBI lineage: Eukaryota > Metazoa > Chordata > Chondrichthyes > Carcharhiniformes > Scyliorhinidae > Scyliorhinus > Scyliorhinus torazame. The sequence goes on along the minus strand of NC_092729.1, from coordinate 58,035,535 downwards.
CTGTTTAAATGGTCTCGCTTTAGTGTAGAGCACTGTTTAAATGGTCTCTGTTCATTGTTGGGCACTGGTTAAATGGTCTTAGTTTAAGACCATAAGACATTAAGACATTGAAGCAGAATTAGGCCACGCGGCCCATTGTGTCGGCTCCACCATTCAAACATGGCTGATATTATGTCATCCGCATTCTTGTGCCTAATGTAGGACACTGCTTAAATTGTCCCTGTTTAATGCAGAGCACTGTTTCATTGTTCTCTGTTTAACGTAGGACACTGTTTTAATAGTCTCTGTTTAATGTAGGACACTGTTTAAATAGTCGCTGGTTAAGGTCGGTCACTGTTTAAATAGTCTTTGTTTAAAATAAGAAACTGTTTATATAATCTCTGTTTAATGTATGGCACAATTCAAATGGTCTCTGCTAAAGGCAGAACACTGTTTAAATAGTCTCCGTTTAATGTACAACACTGTTTCAATAGACTCTGTTAAATATAGGGCACAGTTTAAATAGTCTCTGCTAATGTAGGACACTGTTTAAATGGTCGCTATTTAATGTAGGGCACTTTTTAAATGGTCTTTATTTATTGCAGCACTGCTTACATAGTCTCTGTTTAATGAGGGCACTGTTTAAAAGGTCTCTGAATAAGACCATAAGACATCAAGACATAGAAGCAGAATTAGGCCACTCGGCCCATCGTGTCTGCTCCGCCATTCAAACATGGCTAATATTTTTTCATCCGCATTCTCCTGCCTCATGGAGGACACTATTTCAATAGTTCTCTTTAATGTACGACACTGTTTAAATAGCCTCTGTGTAATGTAGAACATGGTTTAATTGGTCTCGGTTTAATGTATAGCACTATTAAAATGACCTCTGCTTAATGTAGAACACTGTTTAAAGAGTCTCCGTTTAATGAAGGACACAGTTTCAATGGTCACTGTTTAATGCAGGACTATTGAAAGAGTCTGTGATAAATATACGGCACTATTTTAATGGTCTCTTTTTTATGTAGGAAACTATTTACATAATCACTGTTTAAAGCAGGACATGGTTTAAATAGTCTGTTTAATGTACGGCATTGTTTAAATGATCTCTGTTTAATGTAGGACGCTGTTTAAACTAGCCCTGTTTAAGGTAGAACACTGTTTTAACAGTTTGTGTTTAATGAAGGACACTGTTTAAATAGTCTCAGTTCAATGAAGGACACGAAAACAACCTCAAGTCAATCAGCCTTTCCTCATAAGATTTTCCCTCCATACCAGGCAACATCCTGGTAAATCTCCTCTGCACCCGCTCCAAAGCCTCCACGTCCTTCCTATAATGCGGTGACCAGAACTGTACGCAATACTCCAAATGCGGCCGTACCAGAGTTCTGTACAGCTGCAACTTGACCTCCTGACTCCGGAACTCAATCTCTCTACCAATAAAGGCGAACATTCCATAGGCCTTCTTCACAATCCTATCAACCTGGGTGGCAACTTTCAGGGATCTATGTACATGGACACCTAGATCCCTCTGCTCATCCACACTTCCAAGAACTTTACCATTAGCCAAATATTCCGCATTCCTGTTATTCCTTCCAAAGTGAGTCACATCACACTTCTCTACATTAAACTCCATTTGCCACCTCTCAGCCCAGCTCTGCAGCTTACCTATATCCCTCTGTAACCTGCTACACCCTTCCACACTATCGACAACACCACCGACTTTAGTATCGCCTGCAAATTTACTCACCCACCCTTCTGCGCCTTCCTCCAGGTCATTGATAAAAATGACAAACAGCAACGGCCCCAGAACAGATCCTTGTGGTACTCCACTTGTAACTGAACTCCATTCTGAACATTTCCCATCAACCACCACCCTCTGTCTTCTTTCAGCTAGCCAATTTCTAATCCACATCTCTAAATCAATCTCAATCCCCAGCCTCCGTATTTTCTGCAATAGACTACCGTGGGGAACCTTATCAAACGCTTTGCTGAAATCCATATACACCACATCAACTGCTCTACCCTCGTCTACCTGTTCAGTCACCTTCTCAAAGAACTCGATAATGTTTGTGAGGCATGACCTCCCTTTCACAAAGCCATGCTGACTATCCCTGATCATATTATTCCTATCTAGATGATTATAAATCTTGTCTCTTATAATCCCCTCCAAGACTTTACTCACTACAGACGTGAGGCTCACCGGTCTATAGTTGCCGGGATTGTCTCTGCTCCACTTTTTGAACAAAGGGACCACATTTGCTATCCTCCAGTCCTCTGGCACTATTCCTGTAGCCAATGATGACATAAAAATCAAAGCCAAAGGTCCAGCAATCTCTTCCCTGGCCTCCCAGAGAATCCTAGGATAAATCCCATCAGGACCCGGGGACTTATCTATTTTCAGCCTGTCCAGAATTGCCAACACCTCTTCCCTACGTACCTCAATGCCATCTATTCTAATAGCCTGGGTCTCAGCATTCTCCTCCACAACATTATCTTTTTCCTGAGTGAATACTGACGAAAAATATTCATTTAGTATCTCGCCTATCTCTTCAGACCCCACACACAACTTCCCATCCCTGTCCTTGACTGGTCCTACTCTTTCCCTAGTCATTCGCTTATTCCTGACATACCTATAGAAAGCTTTTGGGTTTTCCTTGATCCTACCTGCCAAATACTTCTCATGTCCCCTCCTTGCTCGTCTTAGCTCTCTCTTGAGATCCTTCCTCGCTACCTTGTAACTATCCATCGCCCCAACTGAAACTTCACACCTCATCTTCACATAGGCCTCCTTCTTCCTCTTAACAAGAGATTCCACTTCTTTGGTAAACCACGGTTCCCTCGCTCGACGCCTTCCTCCCTGCCTGACCGGTACATACTTATCAAGAACACGCAGTAGCTGATCATTGAACAATCTCCACTTATCCAGTGTGCCCAACACTTGCAGCCTACTTCTCCACCTTATCCCCCCCACAAGTCACGTCTAATGGCATCATAATTGCCCTTCCCCCAGCTATAACTCTTGCCCTGCGGTGTATACTTATCCCTTTCCATCATTAACGTAAACGTCACCGAATTGTGGTCACTGTCCCCAAAGTGCTCTCCTACCTCCAAATCCAACACCTGGCCTGGTTCATTACCCAAAACCAAATCCAACGTGGCCTCGCCTCTTGTTGGCCTGTCAACATATTGTGTCAGGAAACCCTCCTGCACACACTGTACAAAAAACGACCCATCTAATGTACTCGAACTATATCTTTTCCAGTCAATATTTGGAAAGTTAAAGTCTCCCATAATAACTACCCTGTTACTTTCGCTCTTATCCAGGATCATCCTCGCCATCCTTTCCTCTACATCCCTAGAACTATTTGGAGGCATATAGAAGACTCCCAACTGTGTGACCTCTCCTTTCCTGTTTCTAACCTCAGCCCATACTACCTCGGAAGATGAGTCCCCATCTAGCATCCTCTCCGCCACCGTAATACTGCTCTTGACTAGCAGCGCCACACCTCCCCCTCTTTTGCCTCCTTCTCTGAGCTTACTAAAACACCTAAACCCCGGAACCTGCAACATCCATTCCTGTCACTGCTCTATCCATGTCTCCGAAATGGCCACAACATCGAAGTCCCAGGTACCAACCCATGCTGCCAGTTCCCCTACCATATTTCGTATACTCCTGGCATTGAAGTAGACACACTTCAGACCACCTACCTGAACACTGGCCCCATCCTGCGACGTCAAATCTGTGCTCCTGACCTCTATACTCTCATTCTCCCTTACCCTAAAACTACAATCCAGGTTCCCATGCCCCTGCTGCATTAGGTTAATGTACGACACTGTTTAAATAGCCTCTGTGTAATGTAGAACATTGTTTAATTGGTCTCGGTTTAATGTATGGCACTATTAAAATGACCTCTGCTTAATGTAGAACACTGTTTAAAGAGTCTCCGTTTAATGAAGGACACAGTTTAAATGGTCACTGTTTAATGCAGGAATATTTAAAGAGTCTGTGATAAATATACGGCACTATTTTAATGGTCTCTTTTTGAGGTAGGAAACTGTTTAAATAATCACTGTTTAAAGCAGGACATGGTTTAAATAGTCTGTTTAATGTAGGGCATTGTTTAAATGATCTCTGTTTAATGTAGGACGCTGTTTAAACTAGCCCTGTTTAAGGTAGAACACTATTTTAACAGTTTGTGTATAATGTAGGACACTGTTTAAATAGTCTCAGTTTAATGAAGGACACAGTTTAAATAGTCACTGTTTAATGCAGGACTATTTAAAGAGTCTGTGATAAATATACGGCACTATTTCAATGCTCTCTTTTGTATGTAGGGAACTGTTTCAATAATCACTGTTTAAAGTAGGACACTGTGTAAATTATCTGTTTAATATAGGTCACTGTTTACGTAATCTCTGTTTAATGTAGGGCACTGTTTAAATTGTCTCTGTTTAATGTAGGGCACTGTTTATATGATCTCTGTTTAATGTAGGATGCTGTTTAAAATAGCTCTGTTTAAAGTAAAACACTGTTTGTGTTTAATGTAGGACACTGTTTAAATAGTCTCCGTTTAATGCAGGACTATTTAAAGAGTCTGCAATAAATATACGGCACTATTTTAATGCTCTCTTTTGTATGTAGGGACACTGTTTAAATTGTCTCTGTTTAATGTAGGGCATTGTTTAAACAGTCTGTGTTGAATGTAGGACACTGTTTAAATAGTCTCTGTTTAATGTAGGACACTGTTTAAATAGTCTCTGTTTAATGTAGGACACTGTTTAAATAGTCTCTCTTTAATGTCGGACACTGTATAAATAGTCTCAGTTTAATGAAGGACACAGTTTAAATAGTCACTGTTTAATGCAGGACTATTTAAAGAGTCTGTGATAAATATACGGCACTATTTCAATGCTCTCTTTTGTATGTAGGGAACTGTTTCAATAATCACTGTTTAAAGTAGGACACTGTGTAAATTATCTGTTTAATATAGGTCACTGTTTATGTAATCTCTGTTTAATGTAGGGCACTGTTTAAATTGTCTCTGTTTAATGTAGGGCACTGTTTATATGATCTCTGTTTAATGTAGGATGCTGTTTAAAATAGCTCTGTTTAAAGTAAAACACTGTTTGTGTTTAATGAAGGACACTGTTTAAATGGTCACTGTTTAATGCAGGACTATTTAAAGAGTCTGCAATAAATATACGGCACTATTTTAATGCTCTCTTTTGTATGTAGGGACACTGTTTAAATTGTCTCTGTTTAATGTAGGGCATTGTTTAAACAGTCTGTGTTGAATGTAGGACACTGTTTAAATAGTCTCTGTTTAATGTAGGACACTGTTTAAATAGTCTCTGTTTAATGTAGGACACTGTTTAAATAGTCTCTCTTTAATGTCGGACACTGTATAAATAGTCTCTGTTTAATGTTGGACACATGTTTAATTGTCTCAGCTTAATGTAGGACACGGTTTGAATTGTCTCTGTTTGATATAGGACACTGTCTGATTAGTCTTGTTTAATGTTGGACTATTTAAACAGCCTCTGTTTAGTGTGGGACACTGTTTAAATGGCCACTGTTTAATGTAGGACTGTTTAAACAGTCTCTGTTTACTGTGGCACACAGTTTAAACGGTCCCTGTTTAATGCGGGACTATGTAACGTATCTGTGATAAATATACGGAACTATTTTAATGGTCTCTTTTTATGTTCGAAAATGAATAAACAATCACTGTTTAAAGCAGGACATGGTTTAAATTGTCTGTTTAATGCAGAGCACTTTTTAAATGATCTCTGTTTAATGTATCACACTGTTTAAACAGTCTGTGTTTAATGTGGGACACTGTTTAAATAGTCTCTGTTTAATGTCGGACATTATTTAAATAATCTCTGTTTAATGTAGGAAACTGTTTAAACAGTCTGTGTTTAATGTAGGACACTGTTTAAATAGTATGTGTTTAATGTAGGACACTGTTTAAATAGTCTCAGTTTAATGTAGGACACTGTTTAAATAGTCACAATTTAATGTATGACACTGTTTAAATAGTCTCTGTTTAATGTAGGACACAGTTTAAATAGTCTCAGCTTAATGTAGGACACTGTTTAAATAGTCTCTGTTTAATGTAGGACACTGTTCAAATAGCCTCTGTTTAATATCGTACACAGTTTAAAAGGTCTCTGTTTCATGTAGGACACTGTATAAATAGCCTCTGTTTAATATCGAACACAGTTTAAAAGGTCTCTGTTTAATGTAGGACTCTGTTTAAATAGTCTCTGTTTAATGTAGGTCACTGACAAAATAGTCTGTTTAATGTCGGAGACTGTTTCAAAAGGCTGCGTTTTTGTAGGACAATGTTTAAATAGTTTCTGTTTAACATAGGACACTGTTTAAATAGACACTCTTTAATGTTGGACACTATTTAAATAGGCTCTGTTTAATGTGGGACACTGTTTAAATAGGCTCTGTTTAATGTAGGCCACTGTTTAAATAGGCTCTGTTTAACATCGTACACAGTTTAAAAGGTCTCTGTTTCATGTCGGACCCTGTTTAAATAGTCTCTGTTTAATTTAGGACACTGTTTACATAGTCTCTGTTTAATGTAGGACCCTGTTTCATAGAATCATAGAATCATAGAAGTTTACAGCATGGAAATAGGCCCTTCGGCCCAACCAGTCCATGCCGCCCAGTTTTTACCATTAAGCTAGTCCCAGTTGCCCGCACTTGGCCCATAACCCTCTATACCCATCTTACCCATGTAACTATCTAAATGCTTTTTAAAATACACAATTGTACCCGCCTCTACTACTACCTCTGGCAGCCCATTCCAGACACTCACTACCCTCTGAGTGAATAAATTGCCCCTCTGGGCCCTTCTGAATATCTCCCCTTTCACCTTAAACCTATGCCCTCTAGTTTTAGACTCCCCTACCTTTGGGAAAAGATGTTGACTATCTACCTTATCTATGCCCCTCATTATTTTATAGACCTCTATAAGATCACCCCTAAGCCTCCTACGCTCCAGGGAAAAAAGTCCCAGTCTATCCAGCCTCTCCTTATAACTCAAACCATCAAGTCCCGGCAACATCCTAGTAAATCTTTTTTGCACTCTCTCTAGTTTAATAATATCCTTTCTATAATAGGGTGACCAGAACTGCACACAGTATTCCAAGTGTGGCCGTACCAATGTCTTGTACAACTTCAACAAGAGGTCCCAACTCCTGTATTCAATGTTCTGACCAATGAAACCAAGCATGCCGAATGCCTTCTTCACCACCCTGTCCACCTGCGACTCCACCTTCAAGGAGCTATGAACCTGTACTCCTAGATCTCTTTGTTCTATAACTCTCCCCAACGCCATACCATTAACTGAGTAAGTCCTGGCCTGATTCGATCTGCCAAAATGCATCACCTCACATTTATCTAAATTAAACTCCATCTGCCATTCGTCGGCCCACTGTCCTAATTGATCAAGGTCCCGTTGCAATCCTAGATAACCTTCTTCACTATCCACTGTGCCACCAATCTTGGTGTCATCTGCAAACTTACTAACCATGCCTCCTAAACTCTCATCCAAATCATTAATATAAATCACAAATAACAGTGGACCCAGCACCGAGCCCTGAGGCACACCACTGGTCACAGGCCTCCAGTATGAAAAACAATCCTCTACAACCACCCTCTGTCTTCTGTCGTCCAGCCAATTTTGAATCCAATTGGCAACCTCACCCTGGATCCCGTGAGCTTTAACCTTCTGCAACAACCTACCAGGCGGTACCTTGTCAAAGGCTTTGCTAAAGTCCATGCCGACAACGTCTACTGCACTGCCCTCATCTACCTTCTTGGTCACCCCCTCAAAAAACTCAATCAAATTTGTGAGACATGATTTTCCACGCACAAAGCCACGCTGACTGCCCCGAATCAGTCCTTGCCTCTCTAAATGCTTGTAGATCCTGTCTCTCAGAATACCTTCTAGCAACTTACCTACTACAGACGTTAGGCTCACCGGTCTGTAGTTCCCAGGCTTTTCGCTGCTGCCCTTCTTAAACAAGGGCACAACATTCGCCACTCTCCAATCTTCAGGCACCTCACCTGTGGCTGCCGATGATTCAAATATCTCTGTTAGGGGACCCGCAATTTCCTCCCTAGCCTCCCACAACATCCTGGGACACATTTCATCAGGTCCCGGGTATTTACCTACCTTGATGCGCTTTAAGACTTCCAGCACCTCTTCCTCTGTAATATGCACACTTCTCAAGACATCACTATTTATTTCCCTTTGTTTCCTAACATCCATGCCTTTCTCCACCGTGAATACCGATGAGAAATATTCATTCAGGATCTCACCCAACTCTTGTGGCTCTGCACATAGATGTCCTTGTTCATCCTTAAGAGGCCCTACTCTGTCCCTAGTTACTCTTTTCCCCCTTATGTATCTGTAGAATCTCTTTGGATTCTCCTTTGCATTATTTGCCAAAGCAATTTCACGTCCCCTTTTTGCCCTCCTGATTTCCCTCTTAACTCTATTTCGACAATCTCTATACTCTTCAAGGGATCCACTTGATCCCAGTTGTTTATGTACGTCATATGCCTCCTTCTTCTTTTTGACCAGAGTCTCAATATCTCGAGTCATCCAGGTTTCCCTACTTCTACCAGCCTTGCCCTTCACTCTAAAGGGAATGTGCTTACCCTGCACACTGGTTAACACATTTTTAAAAGCCTCCCATTTACCAGCCGTCACTTTGCCTGCCAACAGTCTCCCCCAATCTACTTCTGAAAGTTCCTGTTGATACCATCAAAATTGGCCTTGCCCCAATTAAGAATTTTAACTCTTGGTCCAGACCTATCATTCTCCATAGCTATCTTAAAACTAATGGAGTTATGGTCACTTGTCCCAAAGTGATCCCTCACTATCACTTCTGTCACTTGCCCTTCCTTATTTCCTAAGACGAGGTCAAGTTTTGCCCCCTCTCTCGTCGGTCCATCCACATACTGAATGAGAAATATCTCCTGAATACACTTAACAAATTTCCCTCCATCCAAGCCCCTAATGCTATGGCTGTCCCAGTCAATGTTGGGAAAGTTAAAGTCCCCTACTATTACCACCCTATTATTCTTGCAGCTATCTGTAATCTCCTTACATATTTGCTCCTCAATTTCCCGCTGACTATTTGGGGGCCTGTAGTACAGTCCTATCAAGGTGATCTCTCCCTTCTTATTTTTCAGTTCCACCCATATAGACTCAGTGGGCGAACCCTCGGATATATCCCCTCTAAGTACTGCCGTGATGTTCTCCCTCATCAAAAACGCCACTCCCCCTCCTCTCTTACCTCCTGTTCTATCCTTTCTATAGCATCTGTACCCCGGAACATTGAGCTGCCAGTCCTGCCCCTCCCTTAGCCATGTTTCAGTCATAGCTATAATATCCCAGTCCCATGTGCCCATCCATGCCCTGAGTTCATCCGCTTTGCCCGTCACGCCCCTTGCATTGAAATAAATGCAGTTTAATGTAGACTTTCCTTGCTCTCTGCCCTGCTTTCTCTGGTCATGCTTTACACACTCTCCCTTCCTGCCTTTTGTTTCTGCCCCCACTGACTTCCTACATCGGTTCCCATACCCCTGCCACATTAGTTTAAACCCTCCCCAACTGCACTAGCAAACACACCCCCGAGAACATTGGTTCCGGTCTCACCCAGATGCAGACCGTCCGATTTGTACAGGTCCCACCTCCCCCAGAACCGGTCCCAATGTCCCAGGAAATTGAAACCCTACCTCTTGCACCATCTCTCAAGCCACGTATTCATCCTAGCTATCCTGTCATTCCTACTCTGACTATCACGTGGCACTGGTAGCAATCCTGAGATTACTACCTTTGAGGTCCTACTTTTTAGTTTAACTCCTAACTGCCTAAATTCAGCTTGTAGGACCTCATCCCGTTTTTTACCTATGTCGTTGGTGCCTATGTGCACCACGACAGCTGGCTGTTCACCCTCACCCTCCAGAATGGCCTGCAGCCGCTCCAAGACATCCTTGACTCTTGCACCAGGGAGGCAACATACCAACCTGGATTCTCGTTTGCGTCCGCAGAAACGCCTATCTATTCCCCTTACAATTGAACCCCCTATCATAATAGCTCTGCCACTCTTTTTCCCGCCCTTCTGTGCAGCAGAGCCAGCCACGGTGCCATGAGCCTGGCTGCTGCCACCTTCCCCTGATGAGCCATCTCCCCCAACAGTTTCCAAAACGGTAAATCTGTTTTGGAGGGAGATGACCGCAGGGGATCCCTGCACTGCCTTCCTACTCCTCGTCTGTCTGTTGGTCACCCATTCCCTATCTGCCTCAGTAATTTTAATCTGCGGTGTGACCAACTCACTGAATGTGCTATCCACAACTTCCTCAGCATCGCGGATGCTCCAAAGTGAGTCCATCCGCTGCTCCAGAGCCGTCAGGCGGGCGAACAGGAGCTGCAGTTGGACACACTTCTTGCAGATGAAGGAGTCAGGGACCCCAGAAGGGTCCAAGACTTGCCACATCTCACAAGAGGAGCATGACACGGGTCTGAGCTCTCCTGCCATGACTTAAACCTGAAGTTAAATTTGAACTACACTACACAGCTAAGAGAAAGTAAAAGAGAGAGAAATCACTTACCAGTCACAAGCCAATCACTTACCTACTGGCTGTGATGTAATTGCACCCGAGACTCCCTCACAGGTCTGCTTCTCTGCACCTCCTTAAGATGAGCACCAAATTCCCTTAACTAGTTAATTAATTTACTTAATTAATTGGATTTATTTTTTTTTGGGGGGGGAAACTCAACCCCAAACACCAAACTCCAAAAAACACAACCCTCACTCACCTCTTACCCGAAATCAGCCTTAGCCAAACTCAGATACACTCTGTTTGCCTCCAGCACTCTGTATCTAAAGGCACTTCAGCCGCACGTTTGATATCCTTCCTGAGTTACAGTCAGCCAATAGGCCTGCTCCCGAAACTGATCTCACGAAACTAACAGCTTACCTGCAAGGTAAGGAAGTTGTTCAGCAGTACTTACCTCACCCAGGCGACCTTTTAAACTGTCCGCTCTGCCTCGCAGCTCCCGCGCTTTTTCAATCTCACGCGCTGTTTCCAAAGTCCCGGCTCTCTTTCTCTCCCGAACTAACAGATGACCTGCAAGGTAAGGAAGTTGTTAAGCAGTACTTACCTCACCCAGGCCGAGACCTTTTAAACTGTCCGCTCTGCCTCGCAGCTCCCGCGCTTTTTCAATCTCCCGCGCTGTTTCCAAAGTCCCGTCTCTCTCTCGCTCCCGAACTAACAGCTGACCTGAAAGGTAAGGAAGTTGTTAAGCAGTCTCAGTTCCAATAGTCTCTGTTTAATGTAGGCCACTGACAAAATAGTCTGTTTAATGTCGGACACTGTTTCAATAGTCTCCGTTTATTGTAGGACACTGTTTAAATAGTCTCTGTTTAACATAGGACACTGTTTAAATAGTCTCTGTTTAATGAAGGACACTGTTTAAATAGTCTCTGTTTAATGTAGGACACTGTTTAAATAGTCTCGGTTTAATGTAGGACACAGTATAAATACCCTCTGTTTAACATCGTGTACAGTTTAAAAGGTCTCTGTTTCATGTAGGATCCTGTTTAAATAGTCTCTGTTTAATGTCCGCCACTGACAAAATAGTCTGTTTAATGTCGGACACTGTTTCAATAGTCTCCGTTTATTGTAGGACACTGTTTAAATAGTCTCTGTTTAACATAGGACACTGTTTAAATAGTCTCTGTTTAATGTAGGACACTGTTTAAATAGACACCCTTTAATGTTGGACACTATTTAAATAGGCTCATTTTAATGTAGGACACTATTTAAATAGTCTCTGTTTAATGTAGGACACTGTTTAAATAGTCTCTGATTAATGTAGGACAGTGTTTAAATAGTCTCTGTTTAATGTAGGACACTGTTTAAATAGTCTCTGTTTAATGTAGAACACTGTTTAAATAGTCTCTGTTTAATATATGACACTGTTAAATGGTCTCTGTTTTATGTAGGACACTGTTTAAATAGTCTCTGTTTAATGTAGGACACTGTTTAAATAGTGTCTATTTAATGTAGGACACTGTTTAAATGGTATCTGTTTAATGTAGGCCACTGTTTAAATCGTCTCTGTTTAATGTAGGACACTGTTTAAATAGTCTCTATTTAATGTAGGACACTGTATAAATAGTCTCTGTTTAATGTAGGACACTGTTAAATGGTCTCGGTTTAATGCAGGACATTGTTAAATGGTCTCTGTTTAATGTAGGAAACTGTTTAAATAGTCTCTGTTTAATGTGGGACACTGTTTAAATCGTCTCTGTTTATTGTAGGGCACTGTTTAAGTAGTCTCTGTTTAATGTGGGACACTGTTTAAATAGTCTCTGTTTAATGTAGGACACTGTTTAAATTGTCTCTGTTTTATGTATGACACTGTTAAATGGTCTCTGTTTTATGTAGGACACTGTTTAAATAGTCTCTGTATAATGTAGGACACTGTTTAAATTGTCTCTATTTAATGTAGGACATTGTACAAATGGTATCTGTTTAATGTAGGACACTGTTTAAATCGTCTCTGTTTAATGTAGGACACTTTTTAAATAGTCTCTGTTTAATGTAGGACTCTGTTAAATGGTCTCTGTTTTATGTAGGACACTGTTTAAATAGTCTCTGTTTAATGTAGGACACTGTTTAAATAGTGTCTATTTAATGTAGGACACTGTTTAAATGGTATCTGTTTAATGTAGGCCACTGTTTAAATCGTCTCTGTTTAATGTAGGACACTGTTTAAATAGTCTCTATTTAATGTAGGACACTGTATAAATAGTCTCTGTTTAATGTAGGACACTGTTAAATGGTCTCGGTTTAATGCAGGACATTGTTAAATGGTCTCTGTTTAATGTAGGAAACTGTTTAAATAGTCTCTGTTTAATGTGGGACACTGTTTAAATCGTCTCTGTTTATTGTAGGGCACTGTTTAAGTAGTCTCTGTTTAATGTGGGACACGGTTTAAATAGTCTCTGTTTAATGTAGGACACTGTTTAAATTGTCTCTGTTTTATCTATGACACTGTTAAATGGTCTCTGTTTTATGTAGGACACTGTTTAAATAGTCTCTGTATAATGTAGGACACTGTTTAAATTGTCTCTATTTAATGTAGGACACTGTACAAATGGTATCTGTTTAATGTAGGACACTGTTTAAATCGTCTCTGTTTAATGTAGGACACTTTTTAAATAGTCTCTATTTAATGTAGGACTCTGTTTAAATAGTCTCTGTTTAATGTAGGACACTGTTAAATGGTCTCTGTTTAATGTAGGACATTGTTAAATGGTCTCTGTTTAATGTAGGAAACTGTTTAAATAGTCTCTGTTTAATGTGGGACACTGTTTAAATAGTCTCTGTTTAATGTAGGGCACTGTTTATATAGACTATGTTTAATGTGGGACACTGTTTAAATAGTCTCTGTTTAGTGTAGGACACTGTTTAAATAGTCTCTGTTTAATGTAGGACACTGTTTACATAGTCTTTGTTTAATGTAGGATCATTTTAATGGTCTGTGTTTAATGTAGGACACTGTTTAAATAGTCTCTGTTTAATGTAGGACACTGTACAAATGGTATGTTTAATGTAGGACACTGTTTAAATCGTCTCTGTTTAATGTAGGACACTGTTTAAATAGTCTCTATTTAATGTAGGACTCTGTTTAAATAGCCTCTGTTTAATGTAGGACACTGTTATATGGTCTCTGTTAAATGTAGGACATTGTTAAATGGTCTCTGTTTAATGTAGGAAACTGTTTAAATAGTCTCTGTTTAATGTGGGAAAGTGTTTAAATAGTCTCTGTTTAATGTAGGGCACTGTTTAAATAGTCTCTGTTTAATGTAGGACAGTGTTTAAATAGTCTCTGTTTAATGTAGGATCATTTTAATGGTCTGTGTTTAATGTAGGACACTGTTTAAATAGTCTCTGTTTAATGTAGGACACTGTTTAAATATTTTCTGTTTAATGTGGGGCACTGTTTAAATAGCCTCTGTTTAATGTGGGGTACTGTTTAAATAGCCTCTGTTTAATAGTTTCAAGGGTATTATTCCGTTTCTGGAAAGTGGTATTAGTTTGGATTTCAGTCTTTTTTTGCCGGGCAGGCTTGATGGCTCATCTCACGACTTATGCCAGACCTTTGAGGTTGGCCAATTAGAATACGAGTTTCCTGATGAGTGGCCCAATCAGGTAACCCCTTTCTGTGTATCTAACCAGGAGTGTCAAATCCTCGGATTAGACAGCAGACTGAATGGTTATATTTGTTCAGCTGTTGGGTTTGTCAATAAAAGGAATTCTGGTGACGGGACTTCTGCCTCCGTGGACTTCTTACGGTGGCGACGAGGAAAACGCCACCCAAAGAAACCTGCTCGTCATCAGCTGCCGTCATATTGAGGGGAAGCCACTGACAGGCGAAATGCCTTTATTCAGAAAGTTGGACACTTTTGACCCTCTTTTGACTGGGTCCAATATGTAGAGCGGATGAAGAACTTCTTTCGAGCAAACAATATAATTCTGGATGGAAATCAATAGGTCATTCTGCTGACCGCGTGTTTGCCATTATGTGCAGTCTCACTTTTCCGGTGGCACCGGCACATAAACTTTCCATTAATTGACAGACTTAGTAAAAGAGGACTATGGCCCAAAGCCACCTCTGATCCTGCGTCGGTACCGGCTTACTCAGCATTCCAGGCACTGGGGAGTCAGTTACAAAATTTTTAACAAGGTTAAGGCGATTAGCAGGTGCTTGCGAACTTGGCCTGAAGCTAAATGAGATGCTCCGAGACCGTTTGGTATGTGGAATAAAGAATTTAGCAATACAGAAACGGCTGTTAGCAGGGGCCGAACTGGATTGCAAACAACCATTGCAGCTGGCTTTGTCCTTTGAAAAGGTGGCAAGCGGAGCGCATGAGTTACAGGGTGCTCCGATGGAGGTAGACGCTCATACCAGTGAAACTCAGTTAAAGGACTACCGCTGCGGGATAGGCAACTGCGTAGCCACCCTCAGGAACGACTCGGATATTAAGTTAACCAGGGCCACTCGCAGAAGCCCTCCGAAGCAAGGGAAAATTAGGTCCAGGCAGACGGCAGTCCCTGCAGCCTTTCGCCCGGCAAAATATTGTAATTATTGCCAGTAATCGGAGTCAGAATGGAGAAATAGAAGCCCCAAACCATCATCTTAGAGAAGGTGACGTAGGTCGGGGAACAGGAGAATGTGCACCCTACCTCCGACGACGAAGAACTAAATTGTGTAATGATGGTGAAATTTAAACCCATTAAATTATCCATGAGGTTGAATGGACGCCCCGCACTGATGGAAGTCGACACTGGGGCAGTCATATCAGTGATTGGGGAAACAGTATTCAATAAAATTCATACTGGTCTCCAACGCTGATTCTAAACCAGGACTTCGGCAAAACTGAGGGCATACACAGGTGAACCACTGAGAGTGTTGGGCACAACACATATACCTGTGGCTTATGGAGAGCAACTGATAGGCTGCCTTCAATGCTAATGAAAGGTGTGGGACCAAGCTTATTGGGACGAAACTATCTAAAAGAGATCGAGCTGGATTGGGTAAACATTTCCCAGCTGGAAAATAAATGTCCGCCTGAGCGAACACCTGTGCAAATACCCAGAGGTTTTCAGATAAGTGCTCGGAACAATAAAGGGAGCAAATGCGACATTTCATGTAGATCCAGATGTAGTCCCAAAGTACTACAAGGTGCGACCAGTACCATTCGCATTAAGGCAGAAAGTCGATATGGAAATAAAATGATTAGAGCATGAGGGAATAATAAAACCGGTCCAGTTTGCAGAGTGGGCGGCACCCGTGGTGCCTATCCTAAGAGAGACGGCTCATACCGCGTTTGTGGAGTCTTCAATCAACCGATTAATCACTACTCACAACTGTACAAATACCCAATTTCCCAGATTGGCTGGAGGACTCCTAGTCTCAAAGCTGGATATGATCCACGCATATCTACAGTTGAAGCTGGACGAAGAGTCGCAGAAATTTTCAACGATAAACACCCTGAAGGGCCTTTTTCAGTGTCCAGGATTACCCTTTGGGGAATCGTCAGCCAGAGGACAATGGAGAATATATTGCAAGGGCTGCCGTTTACCTGGACGACGTCCTCATTACGTGAAAAACAAATGCAGAAAACCTGCGAAACCTGGGGAAAGTCCACAGGTGGTTTTCAGCAGCAGGTGTCCACCTAAAGAGGAAGAAATGTTTTTTCCCAGCACCTCAAGTAACCTATCTGGGGTACAAGGTTGACAAATCAGGGCTACATCCTTTGGAGGATCGGGTGAGGGCGATTAAAATGCCTCAGACCCCAACACAATCCAGGAGTTAAGGTTTTTTTTTAAGAACTGGTGACATATTATGGAAAGGTCATACAGAACAGAGCTTCCATTTTGGACCCCAGACACCAATTACTAAAAAAGGGGCAAGCCTGGGAGTGGTTCACCGCCAAACAGGATTTTCAAGAAGCTGAAAGAACAGCTTTTCTCAGAACGTCTTGGCACACTGCGACCCCAGGAAAGAGTTAGTACTCACGTGCGACGCGTCTCCATATGGCGTTGGTGAAGTTTTGGCACATAGAAGACAAAACGGACAGGAGCGACCTATCGCATTTGCTTTCAAGATGCAGGCAGCAGCAGATCGATAGTACGCCGAATTCGAAAAGGAAAGACTGGCTGTGATCTTGGCAGTGACGAAATTTCACCAGTACTTGAATGGGTGGAAATTCACGATAATTACAGACCACAAGCCATTGCTGAGTTGGTTGAAAGAGGGCAAAGCAATACCACCAATAGCTTCGGCCCGGATCCAACGCTGGCCCTCTTACTGGTGGGGTATCAATATCGGAGCATTGGCCAGGAACCCGGGTGGCAAACGCCGATGCACTAAGCAGGCTCCCATTACCATTAGTATCCAATATAGAGGAAATGTTAATGACGTTACATTTCCTGGCAAACCTTCCAGTGGCCGCACAAACCATTTCTTTATAGACCCAAAGGGACCCACTTTTATCAAAAATAAAACACATGGTGCTAACTGGGGAGATGAAAAAACCGGTCCAGGATGAATTCCACCCTTCGTGGAGCAGAAAAGAGCAGATCACCGTGGAAGACGGGATCCTGCTATGTGGGGCTCGAGTAATAGTTCCAAATCAAGGCCGTCGAGCCATCGGGTGAAGTACATAATAGGCACCCTGGAGTCTCAGAAATGAAGATGCTGGCCAGAAGCTATGTCTGGTGGCCAGGCCTGGGGACACAGAGCGACATTGGTAGGTCGGTGCCAAGAATGCCAACAAGGGCAGAAGGTGCCAACGGGACCCATGGGAATGGCCGGGAAGACTGATCGCGACTTCATGTCGATTTTGCAGGCCCGTTTATGGGTTCAGTGTTTTTTATAATAGTAGACGCCCATTCCAAATGCCTGGATGTCTACAAAATGAACTGCAAATTCAACAACTACTATTGAACAACTCCGCACCTCGTTCGCAACTCACCGTATCCCGGAGGTGTTAGTTTAGGATAATGGATCGGTTTTCACCACACGGGACTTCACAAAATTTATGAAGTCGAATGGCTTTCGGCAAATAAGGACGGCACCATCGAATGGTTTGACGGAGAGAGCCGTCCATACCTTAAACGTCGGATTGAAGAAACAGGCAGCAGCATCATTGGACACCAAACTGTCGCGCTGGCTACTTGACTACAGAATAACCCCACACGCTACAACAGGATTGGCACCGGCTGAGCTACTCATGGACTGACGACTCCGAACCCGGCTGAGTCTACTATTCCCGAATTTAGGTGGCAGAATAGAGCGACACCAAGAGGCCCAATGCAGGGGCCAGGACAACACTCACCGAGAAAGGCAGTTCAACACAGGTGAAAATGTATGGGTTAAAGGTTAGGCGAATGGCCCCACATGGGTAGCAGGAACAGTCAAGGGCAGGACAGGACCTGTGCCGTAAGACATAAGTATGGGAACGCATATAATAAAGACACACCTGGACCAGGTGCGGGCCACAGATTCCTTTCCTCCTCCGGAGCTGACTCAGACCAGCATCCCAAGGACTGTGGAGACTCCGCCCCAACAAACTATTGACGCCCCTCCGACATCACTGGTGAAGATATCAGACTCGGATATGGACACATGCATGATGCCGCAGCTGTCCCCCTACCGCCGGAAAAAAGCGCCTCTCAGGCACTCACATAGGAAAAGATGGGCACCGAGCCGTTATACTCACCCCCCTCCCACGCACTCACCATCTCCCACCCCCCATTATCCCCCTACGTCGGAGGCCGAAGTGGAGGAGCCAGACCCGGTGCAAAAACGAAGCAGGAGACCCGTGTGTCACGAGGACCATGGGGGCTCCTCGGACTTTGGGGGGGGGGGGGGGGAGAATGAGTGTAATGACTTCAGCCAGGCCTTTGAGATTGGCTAATTAGAATACGAGTTCCCTGATTAGTGGCCCAATACGGGAACCGCTTTCTGTGTGTATAACAGGGAGTGTGAAATCCTCAGTACCAGATGGCATCTATCCCAGATTACACTGTGACCCTGTGTAAGGACAAAGGTGACCAGAGCAATTGAAACACCGATTGAGCCATGTCCTCGCTGAGGATCATGGGATGGGTATTTTCTGTGTTGCTCTTCTCTGATTGCATGTCCTGGCTGAACGCATCTATCTCGAATCCCAGTGTAATTGTTGAACTGGAAAATCTAGAATTCCCTAAATCTAGATCTTCCCAGCCCAGCAGCTGCAGGAGAAGTACCATCAGCAAAGGAGATCTGTATAACTCGTCTTCATCGATCTCACCAAGGAATTTGACCACGTGAGCATGGGGAATCTTATTTAGGTTGCTGGATAAAATTTGGCAGCCGCACTGGAGCTGCTCAATGTGATGTCCTCTTCCTATGACAACATGACGGGCAATGTGAGCTATGACCGAACAATGTCGGGACCCTTCAGATCCACAGTGGGTTCAAACAGGGTTTGGTTCTGACATATATCTTTGGAATGTCCTTCTCTTTGCTGCTGTCACATGTGTTCAAGTCATCTACACAGGGTATGGACATACATACCATACCGGAGAGAAAACTGCTCAGCTTTGCTCCCTGAGATCCTGGACAAAGATGCACCAAGTCCTCATCAGAGAGTTGCTCGACATCGATGCAGCACGGTAGCACAGTGGGTAGCACAGTTGCTTTGAGCTTTGACAAAGCGTCATCGGGCTCGAAACGTTAGCTCATTTCCCTCCCGACAGATGCTGCCAGACCTGCTGAGATTTTCCAGCATTTTCTCCTTCGTTTCAGCACAGTTGCTTCACAGCTCCAGGGTCCCAGGTCGATTCCCGGCTTGGTTCACTGTCTGTGTGGAGTCTGCACGTTATCTCTGCGGCTGCGTGAGTTTTCTCCGGTTTCCTACCACAGTCCAAAGATGTGCAGGTTAGGTGGCTTTGCCACGCTAAATTGTCCTTAAGTGTCCCAAAAGGTTAGATGGGGTTATTGGGTGACAGGGTGGAGGTGTGGGCTTAGGCAGGCTGATCTTTCGATGGGCCAGTGAAGACTCTATGGGACTAATGGCCTCCTTCTGCACTGGAAATTCTATGATCTATGATCTAATGAGGGAGACAAGATATGAAATCGCTGGGTCTCTAACATAAATCTTTGTTTCCATTTTGGCCACAGGTCAGATCCCACAGAATTGGAGTAAAATGTTGACCCGTTATTTAAGAAGGGTAGCAAGGATAACCCAGGTACATATGGGCAAGTGAGCTTGACGTCAGTGATAGGGAAATTGTTGGACGAGAGCCTCAGAGATAGGAGCTATGCACATTCGGAAGTGAACGGTCTTAATAGCCATGATGTGGAGATGCCGGCGTTGGACTGGGCTGGGCACAGTAAGAAGTCTTACAACACCAGCTTAAAGTCAAGTTACATCAAGTTGGGGCGCGAATGGGGCGTGACTCAAACCGTTTCAGTTTTCGGTCGGCCAATGTATTCAGACATCAGGAAACACGAGTAGATGTCGGGCCAATTATAGATCAAAGTATCCTCATGCATCATTGACTTTGTCCATATATGTGTTTCTGGAATCCAGCTCTTAATTCACCTGAGGAAGGAGATGCGCTTTAAGACTTCCAGCACCTCCTCCTCTGTAATATGCACACTTCTCAAGACATCACTATTTATTTCCCTTAGTTTCCTAACATCCATGCCTTTCTCCACCGTGAATACCGATGAGAAATATTCATTCAGGATCTCACCCAACTCTTGTGGCTCTGCACATAGGTGTCCTTGTTGATCCTTAAGATGCCCTACTCTGTCCCTAGTTACTCTTTTCCCCTTTATGTATCTGTAGAATCTCTTTGGATTCTCCTTTGCATTATTTGCCAAAGCAATTTCATGTCCCCTTTTTGCCCTCCTGATTTCCCTCTTAACTCTATTTCGGCAATCTCTATACTCTTCAAGGGATCCACTTGATCCCAGTTGTTTATGTACATCATATGCCTCCTTCTTCTTTTTGAACAGAGTCTCAATATCTCGGGTCATCCAGGGTTCCCTACTTCTACCAGCCTTGCCCTTCACTCGAAAGGGAATGTGCTTACCCTGCACCCTGGTTAACACATTTTTAAAAACCTCCCATTTACCAGCCGTCCCTTTGCCTGCCAACAGTCTCCCCCAATCTACCTCTGAAAGTTCCTGTCTGATACAATCAAAATTGGCCTTGTCCCAATTAAGAATTTTAACTCTTGGGCAAGACCTATCATTCCCCATAGCTATCTTAAAACTAATGGAGTGATGGTCACTTGTCCCAAAGTGATCCCTCACTAACACTTCTGTCACTTGCCCTTCCTTATTTCCCAAGACGAGGTCAGGTTTTGCCCCCTCTCTAGTCGGTCCATCCACATACTGAATGAGAAATTTCTCCTGAATACACTTAAAAAATTTCCCTCCATCCAAGCCCCTAATGCTATGGCAGTCCCAGTCAATGTTGGGAAAGTTAAAGTCCCCTACTATTACCACCCTTTTATTCTTGCAGCTATCTGTAATCTTACATATTTGCTCCTCAATTTCCCGCTGACTATTTGGGGACCTGTAGTACAGTCCTATCAAGGTGATCTCTCCCTTCTTATTTTTCAGTTCCACCCATATAGACTCAGTGGGCGAACCCTCGGATATATCCCCTCTAAGTACTGCCGTGATGTTCTCCCTCATCAAAAACGCCACTCCCCCTCCTCTCTTACCTCCTGTTCTATCCTTTCTATAGCATCTGTACCCCGGAACATTGAGCTGCCAGTCCTGCCCCTCCCTTAGCCATGTTTCAGTCATAGCTATAAGATCCCAGTCCCATGTGCCCATCCATGCCCTGAGTTCATCCGCTTTGCCCGTCAGGCCCCTTGCATTGAAATAAATGCAGTTTAATGTAGACTTTCCTTGCTCTCTGCCCTGCTTTCTCTGGTCATGCTTTACACACTCTCCCTTCCTGCCTTTTGTTTCCGTCCCCACTGACTTCCTACATCGGTTCCCATCCCCCTGCCACATTAGTTTAAACCCTCCCCAACTGCACTAGCAAACACACCCCGAGAACATTGGTTCCGGTCCCACCCAGATGCAGACCGTCCGATTTGTACAGGTCCCACCTCCCCCAGAACAGGTCCCAATGTCCCAGGAATTTGAAACCCTCCCTCTTGCACCATCTCTCAAGCCACGTATTCATCCTAGCTATCCTGCCATTCCTACTCTGACTATCACGTGGCACTGGTAGCAATCCTGAGATTACTACCTTTGAGGTCCTACTTTTTAGTTTAACTCCTAACTGCCTAAATTCAGCTTGTAGGACCTCATCCCGTTTTTTACCTATATCGTTGGTGCCTATATGCACCACGACAGCTGGCTGTTCACCCTCTCCCTCCAGAATGCCCTGCAGCCGCTCCGAGACATCCTTGACCCTTGCACCAGGGAGGCAACATACCAACCTGGATTCTCGTTTGCGTCCGCAGAAACGCCTGTCTATTCCCCTTACAATTGAACCTCCTATCACTATAGCTCTGACACTCTTTTTCCCGCCCTTCTGTGCAGCAGAGCCAGCCACGGTGCCATGAACCTGGCTGCTGCCACCTTCCCCTGGTGAGCCATCTCCCCCAACAGTTTCCAAAATGGTAAATCTGTTTTGGAGGGAGATGGCCGCAGGGGATCCCTGTACTGCCGTCCTACTCTTCCTCTGTCTGTTGGTCACCCATTCCCTATCTGCCTCAGTAATCTTAATCTGCGGTGTGACCAACTCACTGAATGTGCTATCCACAACTTCCTCAGCATCGCGGAAGCTTCAAAGTGAATCCATCCGCAGCTCCAGAGCCGTCAAGCGGTCTAACAGGCGCTGCAGTTGGACACACTTCTTGCAGATGAAGGAGTCAGGGACACCAGAAGGGTCCCTGAATTGGCACATCTCACAAGAGGAGCATGACACGGGTCTGAGCTCTCCTGCCATGACTTAAACCTGAAGTTAAATTTGAACTACACTACACAGCTATGAGAAAGTCAAAGAGAGAAAAGTAAAATCACTTACTAGTCACAAGCCAATCACTTACCTGCTGGCTGTGATGTAATTGCTCCCGAGACTCCCTCACAGGTCTGCTTCTCTGCACCTCCTTGAGATGAGCACCAAATTCCCTGAGCCAGTTAATTAATTTACTTAATCAATTGTTTTTTTTTTGGAAACTCAACCCCAAACACCAAACTCCAAAAAAACACAGCCCTCACTCACCTCTTACCCGAACTCAGCCTTACCCAAACTCAGATACACTCTGTTTGCTTCCTGCACTCCCTTTCTAAAGGCCCTTCAGCCACACCTTTTGTGTCCTTCCTGATTTACAGTCAGCCAATAGGCCTTCTCCCGAAACTGAACTCCCGAATCTAACAGCTGACCTGCAAGGTAAGGAAGTTTTTAAACAGCACTTACCTCTCCCAGCAGCACATGCTCCCTGTGGCCGCTCCCGAAACTGAACTCCCGAAACTAACGGCTGACCTGCAAGGTAAGGAAGTTTTTAAACAGCACTTACAGATAGTAACTGAGATGGTTGCTATAAGAGCGGTTGCCCTGCAGAATAGGATGGCCCTTCATGCTTGCTGAAAAGGGAGGTACTTATGACCTGATTGGAAGTGACTGCTGCACGTCCATCCCTGAAGACTCAGAGAGAATTGATAACCTGGTGGATCACATTCGTAAAGAGCTAACAACGTTTCATGAGGATGGGGGATGGGACTTTGGCTTTGGGTGATTGGGATTGTTCGGACAGAGGATTGTGTTTTGGATTATAATCACCGTTGTAATTCTGATTGTGGTATGGATACTATTTAAATGTTGCTCGGTGTGTGGCCGGACATGGGGGCGCATTTGTCAGCATTGCCTCCGTGGTCCCAGCAACTTCACAATCAAGAGCCTGTCGATTCCCCTTTCATTATACCCCACCCTTTGCAGTGGAGGACACTAATGTACTAACAAGTGTTGATCATAAGATCAACAACGAGGGAATTATAGAAGATAATTTAGTTTGCGAATTAGTTGCCTGTTGAAGGGTATTCATTTTAACCACCTGCTTGACTATATTTCATGGAAATAGACACTTGGCGAAGCATAATGGATATTTAGCCTTATTTCAGGCAAGAGCACAGAATGAAATAGTCAGAAGGTCATACAATGTAAACCACTGTACAGCTGCACATTGTTTTGCTGACAACATGATTTTATGTTGCTTCGGCATGGAACCCAGGGTTTTGTTATTAAAACATAACTGCAGCCTGCTTCGTTTTCTGTCTCTCGCTAATCTAAAGAAATGCTGTCTGTCCCAGATATTGCTTAATGTATCATATAAATATTTTGCCTTTACCCCTGTAACACAGGGCATTTGTAATGACTGCTGCGTCTCCAGCCCTCCACGAACTTAATGTTTAATTAAAAGACCTTTGGTGAAAACTCGAAGTGCTGACTGATAATTTCCTCGACACAGACAATAAAACAGCATTAATAAGGGAGACTCGAGGGCAGGGAGAAGAAGAAAGGAGTTGAACTGTGACGTCACAGCATGCAGATAAGTGATTGGCTGGTGACAGGAAAGTAGTTTTTCTTTTCCCTGAGGTGTTATCGAGCGGGGCGCAGTGGTGGCTGAGTGAGTGCTTGCTGAGAAGGGGACTAAATGTTTCTTAAAAACTTACTGTTGGGAGTTTCCAGCTGAATCCAGTCGGAGTGAGGACAGAGTGACTGCTGGGTAAGTAGTAAAATTGAAATTGTTTGCGCAGGCCCATAACTGCTGATTGCTGTTCTCGTGTGGGGCGCAGTGGTTGCTGGTTAAGTGTTTTATTTTTACCTGTATTTAAGGTGGGCAGTTTATAAACGACACTACACCACCCCTCCACCTCCTCTAACCTAAGGGGTAGAGTGAATATTAGGTAAGCTCTTCTTTCTTTTTCTTTTTATATCTAGAGGGGATGGCAGGGAAGGCAGTGCAATGTTCCTCCTGCAGAATGTTTGAGGTGAGGGACGCCGTCAGTGTCCTTGCTGATTTCACCTGTGGGAAGTGCACCCATCTCCAGCTCCTCAGACACCGCGTTAGGGAACTGGAGCTGGAGCTGGATGAACTTCGGATCATTCGGGAGGCAGAGGTGGTCATAGATAGTAGCTTCAGGGTTGTAGTTACCCCGAAGAATCAAGATAGATGGGTAACAGTGAGCGGGGCTGGGAGGAAGCAGTCAGTGCAGGGATCCTCTCTGGTCGTTCCCCTCAGTAACAAGTATCCCGTTTTGGATACTGTTCAGGAGGACGACCCACCAGGGGTAAGCCACAGTGAACGGATCTCCAGCACTGAGTCTGTCCCTGTGACTCAGAAGGGAAGGAGGGAGAGCAGGAGAGCAATAGTTATTGGGGTCTGGATAGTTAGATGGACAGATAGACAGTTCTGTGGCAACGAAAGAGACTCGCGGATGGTACGTTGCCTCCCGGGTTCCAGGGTCCGTGGCGTCTCGGACCGTGTTTTCAGAATCCTTAAAGGGGATGGGGAGCAATCACAAGTCGTGGGACACATCGGCACCAACGACATAGGTAAGAAAAGGGACGGGGATTTAAAACAGGAATTTAGGGAGCTACGGTGGCAGCTGAGAGACAGGACAAACCATGTTGTCAGCTCTGGTTTGTTGCCGGTGCCACGTGCTAGTCAGGTGAGGAACAGGGAGAGAGTGCAGATAAACACGTGTCTGCAGGAATGGTGTAGGAGGGAGGGTTTCAGGTACGTGGATAATTGGAACACATTCTGGTGAAAGTGGGACCTGTACAGACAGGACGGTTTGCACCTGAACCACAGGGGCACCAATATCCTGGGAGGGAAATTTGCTACGGCTCTTCGGGGGGTGGGGGGAGGGGGTTAAACTAATTTATCAGGGGGCTGGGAAAACGAGCTGTAGTCCACAAGCCAGTGTCGAGAGTCGTGAGGTCCTGAGGAGGGCATCAAGGTCGCAGGAGTGTACCGGTAGACAGAAAGGTGGGTTGAAGTGTGTCTACTTCAATGCAAGTACCATCCGGAATAAGGTAGGTGAACTTGGAGCGTGGATTGGTACTTCGGACTACGATGTTATGGCCATTACGGAGACATGGTTAGGACAGGGACAGGAATGGTTGTTGGAAGTTCCGGTGTACAGATGTTTCAGTAAGAGTAGGGAAGGTGGTAAAAGTGGTGGAGGAGTAGCATTGTTAATCAAGGACAGTTTAGCGGCTGCAGAAAGGCAGTTTGAAGGGGATCCGCCTACTGAGGTAATATGGGCCGAAGTTAGATTTAGGAAAGGAGCGGTCACATTGTTAGGAGTTTTTGATGGGCCCCCAAATAGTAATAGAGAGGAGGTGGAAGAAATTACACAGCAGATTATGGATAGGTGTGTAGGTCTCAGGATCATGGGTGACTTTCACGTTCCAAATATTGATTGGAACCTCGATAGGTCGAACAGTCCGGGTGGGGCAGTCTTTGTACATTGTGTGTAGGAGGATTTCCTGAC
Organism: Scyliorhinus torazame; assembly: GCF_047496885.1. NCBI lineage: Eukaryota > Metazoa > Chordata > Chondrichthyes > Carcharhiniformes > Scyliorhinidae > Scyliorhinus > Scyliorhinus torazame. The sequence goes on along the minus strand of NC_092729.1, from coordinate 58,009,424 downwards.
ACAATATGTGGATAGGCCGACAAGAGGGGGCCACATTGGATTTGGCATTGTGTAATGAACCGGGCCAAGTGTTAGATTTGTTGATGGGAGAGGTCGTTGGAGATAGTGATCACAATTCGGTGTCTTTCACTATTGCAATGGAGAGGGATAGGGCCATACGGCAGGGCAAGGTTTATAATTGGGGGAGGGGTAATTATGATGCGATTAGGCAAGAATTAGAGAGCATAAGATGGAAACAGAAACTGTCAGGGAAAGGCACAAATGAAAAGTGGAGCTGGTTCAAGGAACAAATACTGCGTGTCCTTGATAGGCATGTCCCTGTCAGTCAGGGAGAAAATGGACGCGTGAGAGAACCATGGTTCACAAAAGAGATTGAATGTCTTGTCAAGAGGAAAAAGGAAGTGTATGTAAGGATGAGAAAACAAGGTTCAGTAGGGTCGCTTACAAGGTAACACGGAATGAGCTGAAAAAAGAGCTTAGGAGAGCTCGGAGGGGGCATGAGAAGTCCTTGGCGGGTCGGATGAAGGAAAACCCCAAGGCCTTTTACTCTTATGTGAAAAATAAAAGAATGACCAGGGTGAGGGTAGGGCCGGTGAAGGACAGTAGTGGGAACTTGTGCATGGAGTCAGAAGAAATAGAAGAGGTGTTGAATGGATACTTTTCTTCAGTGTTCACAAAGCAGAGGGGCCATGTTTTTGAGGATGAGAGTGTGATTCAGGCGGGTAGGCTGGAGTAAGTAGATGTTCTGAGGAAGGATGTATTAGCAATTTGAAAAAGCTGAGGGTCGACAAGTGCCCTGCGCCAGATGGGATACACCCAAGGATTCTTTGGGAGGCAAGGGATGAGATTGCAGAGCCTTTGGCTTTAATCTTTGGGTTCTCGCTGTCCACGAAGATATTGCCAGAGGACTGGAGATTGGCGAATGTTGCTCCTCTGTTCAAGAAAGGGAATAGGAATGACCCTGGTAATTATAGGCCAGTTAGTCTTACTTCGGTGGTCGGGAAGATAATGGAAAAGGTCCTGAAGTATAGGATTTATGACCATTTGGAAATATACAGCTTAATCCGGGATTGTCAACACAGACTCGTGAAGGGTAGGTCTGACAAACTTGATTGCAATCTTTGAGGAGGTAACTAAATGTGTAGATGAAGGTAGAGCAGTTGATGTCGTATATATGGATTTTAGTGAGGCGTTTGATAAGGTTCCCCATGGTCGGCTCATGAAGAAAGTAAGGAGGTGTGGGGTAGAGGGAAATTTGGCCAATTGGATAAGTAACTGGCTACCACGTAGAAGACAGAGGGTGGTGGTGGATAGAACATTTTCAGACTGAGACCAGGTACCAGCGGTGTACCACAGGGTCCTCTGCTATTTGTGATTTTTATCAATGACTTGGAGGAGGGGGCTGAAGGGTGGGTCAGTAAATTTGCTGATGACACCAATATTGGTGGAGTAGTGGATGAGGTGGAGGGCTGCTGTGGGCTGCAAAGAGACATTGATAAGATGCAGAGCTGGGCCAAAAAATGGCAGATGGAATTTAACCCGGAAAAGTGTGAGGTGATTTATTTTGGTGGAAAAAAATTTGAATGCGGATTACAGGGTCAACGGCAGGGTTCTGAGGAATGTGGAGGAACAGAGAGATCTTGGGGTTCTTGTCCACAGATCTGTAAAGGTTGCCACTCAATGGTTAGAGCCCTGAAGAAGGCTTACAGTGTGTTAGTTTATTAACAGGGGGCTTGGGTTTAAGAGCCATGGGGTTATGCTGCAACTGTACAAGACCTTGGTTAGACCACATTTGGAGTATTGTGTGCAGTTCTGGTCACCTCATTATCGGAAGGATGTGGAAGCATTGGAAATGGTGAAAAGGAGATTTACCAGGATGCTGCCTGGTTTGCAGGATCGGTCTTTTGAGGAAAGGTTGAGGGAGCTAGGGCTTTTCTCTTTGGAGCGGAGGAGGTTTATAAGATAATGAGGGGGATAGATAGAGTGGACGTTGAGAAACTATTTTCTCGGGTGGATGTAGCTGTTACAAGGGGGCATAACTATAAGATTCAGGGTGGGAGATTTAGGAGGGATGTCCGAGGTAGGTTATTTACTCAGAGATTGGTTAGGGTATGGAATGGACTGCCTGCTGTGACAGTGGAGTTGGACACTGTATGAACTTTCAAGCGGTTATTGGGTCGGCACATGGAGCACACCAGAATGACAGGGAGTGGGGTAACTTGATCTTGGTTTCAGACAATTCTCGGCACAACATCGACGGCCAAAGGGCCAGTTCTGTGCTCTCTGTTCTATGTTGTATGTTCTATAACAAACTGACCAAACACAGGCACTAAAACGAAATTGATAAACGGACCAAACACAGGGACAATCATACATCTTTAATACATGGGCAAATACACTGACACTATAACAACATTAATAAACCGACCAAACACAGACAATAAAAGGGCATTGATTAAAATGACCAAACAAACCGACACTAAAACAACATTGATAAACTGACCAAACACACAAACAATAAAACAGCATTTATAAACTGACCCAACACACAAAGGGACTAGCAGAACACATTCATTCGAGATTTCGAAACTCTATCAAACACTGGGGTTTGATACAGATTACAGGTCTCTCTACTGTATCCACGTCAAATACTCCCAGGCAACGTACAGCACAGGATTATAACAGTAAATGCAGGAGCATAGGAGTATTGATAGGCAGAGGGATATGGGTGTACAAAGAACGGATCACTGAGAGGGGCAATGCAGGTGACTTCATCGGTTGGGGAATTGAGTATATAAATTGGAGAGATTATATCGGAGAGGGGTGATCATCTCAGCTTCAATGTTCATGTGGGTTACAGTCATCAGATGCTTATCGCAATCAGAATTAGCACACAAGGTGACTTTCGTCTTCTCGGAAAAGCAAGATGGTCGCCGAATGTTTCCCTCGCAACGCAAGGAAATCCACACACTTTCAGACGCATAGATAGAAGTCCCCAGACTCACAGACGTAGAGACTCAAATATTCACATATAGACACAGACACTAATACAAACTCAGACACACAAACATACACAAACGCAGGGAGACGGCCTGGAGGCCGACCGTCTCTCACGATAATGCAGGATGACAAATCCGGTTGAGGCTGACTGGTCATGGGCAGTATCACCGGCTGTGGGACGAGAGAGTTGCCATGCGGGTGGGTTTTCATCTCAAGGTTTAATAAATTGAATAATCGAAGTAATGGGGATTTTCAGCACATTCTTCAACTGCTGCCTGAACTGAGTCTGTGTCACGGCGTAAATCGCCGTGTTTGTGCAGCAGCTCAAGAGCTGCAGGGTGAAACCCAATTCCAGAACATAATAATCTAACCATACAGACGTATACCCCAGATATTCCATCCGGCCCCAGATAGAATAAAAGATTAACACTGACCATAACACGATGAAATTTGCCGAGATAATAAACAGTAAAATGATGGATTTCCTCCTACTTTCTATCTCTGGGTCTCTGGGACTGTGCCCACTGCTGTGAGCCCGGAGTCTCCTGCGGGCCCTGCTTCTCAGGACAATGTGTCTGACGGTGAGAACATTGATCAGCAGAATCAGGACAAATGGAACACACAGGGTTATAATGTTGTGGAGGAACTCGATTATTCCCCAGAACGGAGACAACATAACATCCATTGTGACAACACAAAACCAGGGGCTGTTCAATAGTCGATACCGACCGGTGAACATAAAATACCAGAAAATGTTCTTCAAACAGCTCAGCACAGCCACTGTTCCCAGAACCACAGCCGCCGTTTTCTCGCTGCAATATTTACTTTTCAGCTTCGGGCAACATATGGCCACAAATCGATCAAAGGTGAAAGTGACGGTGAACCACACAGAGCAGTCAGTGTCTGCATAAATCGGGACGGCGTGGATATTACACAGGGGCATAGTGTTCAGGAAATAAAACTGCTCTTTAAAAACAATGGGAATGTGTCTCAATATCAGGTCGAGAATAACGACCAGCAGATACCCCACTGCCTTGGCCACCAGGTAACAAGTGACACATTTGGACAGACCACAGTTTTTCCTCTTCAGGATAACAATTGTGATGAGGTTCACTGTGAGGAAGAGAAATAAGCAATGCATCAGGCTGGGGAAGACATTCTCAGTTTAATTGAGATAGTGTTGACAAAGTCAGACAAGTACACAGAAATAGAGACGACTCACACTCACACAAATAGTGAGACACTAATACACACAGACTCAGAGAGAGAGGAGAAACTAATACACACACGCACAGGCACCTGGGAACACTAATATACACACTCCATACACACAGACACTAATATATACACATACAGTTACAGATAAACCAATACGAATGAAAATGAAAATGAAATGAAACATACTATACACACACTAACACAAAGATACGTTAATACCCACACTCACACAGGCACTAATGCACACATTAATAGAGAGACACAATTGCACGCATTCACAGACACACAAAGACACAAATCCACACACTCGCAGACGCATGGATAGAAGTACCTATACTCACTGACCTAGCGTTTCAAATACACACACTTACACAGACACTATTATAAACTCATACACACAAACATACACAAACACAGAGCCACGGAAAGAAAAAGAGGCACTCACAGACACATAGAGAAACAAATCTACAGACACACTCAGGGTGGCACTAAAACACACATTCACGCACAGACACAAATATTCACCCTCACACACAGAAAACAAATTCACACCCTCACACACAGATACAAATATACACAGTCACAGACATACATAGAAACATATAGGTACACTCAGAAAGACACAGAGACACGGATACACACTCACAGGCACAGACACAAATACACAGACTCACAGAGACAGAGATACAAACAGACAATCACAGAGATAGGTACACACATACAGACTGTGATAGACACAGAGACAAAAATACACACACACAGATAAAAATAGACACACTCACAACCACAGAGGCACAAACACACAGGCTCACAGAGACACTAGTACAGAGGTTCACAGAGACAGAGATACAAAGACAAACAATCACAGAGATAGATACACACATACAGACTGTCACAGACACAGAGTCATAAATACACACACAGACACATAAAACAAATACAATGACTCACGGAGACAGAGACACAAAAACAGTGACAGACACAGAGAGCGGTAAGTACACACACTCAAACACAGAGTGACACAAATACAGTAACTTAGAGGTATTGTCGCTGGAGTAATAATCTAAAGATCTCGGATAATGATCTGTGGACCTGGGTTAGAATCCCACCGCGGTATGTGATGGAACTTAATCTCAATAAAATATCTGGAAATAAAAACTCTAACCCAGACGATGAAGCCATTGTCGATTGTCGGAAAACCCCATTTAAATCCCTTCATGTAAGGAAATGTGCCATCCTTACCTGGTCTGACCTACGAGTGGCTCCATACTCACTGCAATGTGGTTGACTCTTAACTGCCCTCAATTATGAAGTGAAGGTGATGGCGTTTGACTGGGGTGAGCACAGTCAGAAGTATTTTACCTGGCGCTGTAAGACGTCGTACTGTGCTCTTATTTAAGGATGGGTAATACATGCTCACACAGCCTCCGGCCCTCACGTCCCCTGGACGAATATTAAAAACTCGCACACAGACACACAAATACACACTCTCACAGACACAACGAGAGACACATACATAAACACACACAGATACACAAATAAACTGACTGACAGCCACCCAGGGAGATACATACACAAATACAATTCGGGACGGGCAATACATGCTGACACATCCCATGAACCAATAAAAATACTCACAGATACAGACACAAATACACACACTCACACCACACAAAGAGTCAAATACATACACACACTGACAGACAAAGAGAGACACCAACGCTCCCACAAACACACATTCATAAAACGACACATTCACGTACGATTACATCCACACAATCAAAAGCAACTCACAACTCCCACATGCATACACTCAATCACGCACACACATAAACACACACACACACATACACATACACATAGCCACACACATGCAGTCACACCTCCATACAAACCCACAGCCACACATACTCACCAACACACATTCGTACACACTGAGGCACTCATCCTCAGACACACACACACACGCCCGCCCCTGCCATACAGACCCTCAATCCGAGACACACCAACAGACACGCACCCTCATACACACAGGCGCACCTCCCACATATACACACACACACACCCTCACGCGCGCACACATACACTTCCAGTCTGTAAAACAGTTTCACAAACACACATTCACGCATACTCCCTCACTCACAGTCACACACACATAAGCACAAACAAACTCCCTCACGCACACATAGTCACACCAAGCAGACGCACACCAGCACCCACCTGCAAACACAAACCCGTTCATAGATACACTCACACAACCACACCCAGACAGGAAACCACGCATTCACAAACATTCATAAAACACCCGCACCTTCCCACACACACATTAAGACGCCCTCAGAGACTCATCCATCCGCACCCATTCACCCTAAGACACCCTAACACACTCACTCATGTCCACACACACAGACCCAACACCCCTACACATCCACACACATGCCCACAAACGCACACGTACACTGTCTCACAGACGTACGCACACGCCCACACTTACACATATACACACACCCAAAACAGGCACACCCATATACACATACACACACACAAAATCACTCACACACATACACAACCACGCACAAACCGCATTACCACACCCACGCCGAACACACAGGCACATACATACGCAAAAAAAAACACTCACCCACACACCCACAAACAGTTGCACATACATGCATTCTCCCTCACCCACACGCACACATCACATTCTCACACAGTAAAGCACACACCCACACATGCCTACTGCCAAACACACACTCACCCACAGAGACATAACCACACACGTACACACACATACATTCACTCCCACCCTCCCATGCATAGACACACACCAACACACAAAGACACACACACATACCCTGCACCCACACACACACTACCAAACACACAACCATACATATTCACACCCACTCTCGCACCCACACTCACACACACAGACAACCACAGGCACACCCAAACATGCGCACGCACACCAAAACACACACAAACACGCACACATGAACTCACTCACCACCGTCCCCAAACACAATCAGATACTCACCCACACACATATACTCCCAACCACAGCCATGCATACACAGATAGACACACACAGGCACACCCAGACATGCAAACATAACCATGTTTATGACACCCACCCACCCCTGTAGTTAACGGCGCACTTGACCATGGCCATTCCATTTCCCGTGTTATTACTTTCACTGCCTGCACTTCCGGCTGTAGTTTCCATAATGATACCTTGTCCGCTTTTGCTGCCTTTGCCGCAAAGCATGGAAACATCATTCACTGCAACTTTTGCATTTTTTCACTCAACTCGTGTAGCTGTTATATCGACCCCCACCACCTCTGGAATACATGATCTGCGAAACCATATAAGGTTAAAGTTTCCAATTTACCGCTCCTCTGCTGGCCATGCTCAAGCCTACACGTCCAACTCGTGTATTAGCACCAGCTAATTCATACTCCAACATTTGTCTGTCTGGTGTAACAGACTATCCATTCCTCAGATTCATGTTATGCTTCTTTGTACAAATATGTGACTTCAGCTGCCTTAAAACCTTGTTATTCCTCTACTTGCAGCAAAACAATAATTCAGACAGAATAGAATATCCTTAGTAAAATAGGTTTAACATTAAACACAGCTTTTTATTTTTTCTCTACCTTCACCAAGACTACAGCTATGTGTTCGTATAAACAGTAACATAACTTTCAAGAATGCCGGCTTATATCAAATATACTTCCCATTAGAGAGAACTTGGCCACGTTCGCTCTGAGGGGCACGAGCTGATCAGCTATGGAAGTCAGTTCTCCAAGTACAACGGTTGATCCCGGGTTGTGGTTGGATAGTTTTCGGTGGTACCGAATTTTATATGGTGTAAATAAAACAATCTTTCAGCTTCACTCGTCATTACAGCCTGTTCTCCATGTCCCGAAAAGAACGGTGTTGCATGCAATGTTTTGTCTCTGGTTCTCATGAAAATCCATTTTAGCAAGCCTTCCTCCGACCCCCGGATGGCATACTTAACCTTCTCCAGGTGGAGAAATTCCGAGAGTTCAGCGAGCCAGTCTGCAGCTGGGGGAAGTGCTGCCGATCGCCAGCCGAGCAGGATTCTCCAGCGTGCGATCGGGCAAGTGAAAGCAAGGGCGTTGGCCCCTTCCCCATGTGTAGCTCTGGCTGCTCTGATACCCCGAAGATTGGCACCCTCACCGTCACAACCTTAGACAAAGCCGCCAAGAAGGCTGTCCAGAATCAGCAAGTTTGGGACAAGCCCAGAACATGTGGGTGTGGCTGACTGGGTCCCTCTGCCACCTGGAAGCAAGGGGCAGTTTGTCGGCCTGTTCCAAAACATGTTCGAGCTCAGCAACAACGACTAAGATGACGAAACGGGAGAAATAGGAAGAAAAAGAGGAAGGACAAGGGGAAAACATGGATAGGTGGGAAACCTTACGAATGCGCAAACTGGGGGAGGAGAAGGGAGGAGGAAGAGGAAAGGGTGGAAAGACACAAAAGGGAACAACATGGGAGTGAGGGGGCGACCCCCCCCCCCCCCCCCCCCCGCCAATCACAGGGGAAACACAGCCGAAATCGATGGGGGAAGAAAAGATGGGGAGGGAAAGAAAGGGGGCACACAAGGGGGGTGGGTAGCAAACAAAGTATTTACCTGCTTATAAGTTTGGAAAATGCCAATAAAAAGATTTGGAAAAAAAGAAAATCCATTTTGCACTTGGCTGCAGTTTCCTTGGTAGCTTCTTTGAAGTTAGTCAGTGACCACTTCTCCCAGAATGCCTTACGGCTCAATGTTGACCATATTTTCCACTCAGTAACCAAGTGTATTTGTCTATTCCCTTGCTTACCTGATACTTCAAACGACGTGGAGAATCAGGTATAACACAATGACCCTTCAGTGCAGGCAAATTAAATCCAGTTAGGCATGACTTTCCTAAATATCACAAATGTTTCCGGGGATTCACTGCAATTACGTTACATTGTCCATACGTGGTACCAGCGAGAAAGGTGACGAGTGACTGCATGTTTAGAGTCTGCTCTCCAATAGTTCCTGGTATGCAAAGCAATTTTCTCCCATGCGCCCGATATCGCATGTCATCCAGCAATGCAATATCGGCATCATGTCCTCCGACAGTCGGACAAGTATATATTCTGATTTCCCCAGTCTAACAAGTATATTTAAGTCCCCACAGTTCTCTATATTTCTCCCTCCGCCGCTGATCATGGAAGAGCATTCTAGCTCAGCAGTGTTATCGTCCCATATCTACACATTTTCCAGTGTACTTCATACATCTGTGCCATCTACACGAGCATTTGTGCAGCAATACCATCCCCACCCCATAAACCTATGATCCACGCTACTCCCCCCCCCCCCCCACCCCATCATCGCTTTAACTGGTATATATCACCACCTCTACCAGATGTAGCAATTTAAATTCCAACACACCGTGTGCATAGTACATGTAACCTATGTCCCGGCTCCCACAGTATGTAAAACAAAGTCTACCTGGTACATCTACCCCTCCACGCTAATATATGCCGCCTCAAATGGCCCCCATTATTCACCACGCCCCAAGTGCATCTGTACACACGCCCCTCGCATTGCACCTGGCATTCCTCCAACTTTGCTACCCACAGTATCTGTTAAATGGCACAACATAACGAACATTCGTGATATATGTACTTCGTCCTCTGTATAATCTAGTATATCGACTACAGTTACTGATACTATTGTTGAACTTGCCCCTCTTCCCATTTTCGAAGGGCGAAGCAAAGATGATCAGAGGTCCTTTGCTATTTATTGAACATTGAGATCGTCACCGGCCCCGCTATTATCACAGCAGCACGCGCCCATCGCGTGATGATGTTGTAATGTTTGATTCCGTTTCAGTCATCGTAAGATTAACGTAAAAATCGGTATGTGAAGACATTTTTCAACTGTTCTCTGAATTTGGTCTGTGTCACTGCATAAATACAAGTATTTGTGCAACAGCTCAGGAGCTGCAGCATGAATCCCACCTCTTGCACAAACCAATGTAAATACATTGCCTCATACCCCAAATAATACATCCGGGTCCATATCGAATAAAACATAAACACCGACCATAAGATAATGAAATTGGCCGAGATGACAAACAGTAAAATAACGGATTTCCTTCGGATCGCCATCTCTGGGTCTCTGGTACTCTCCCCACTGCTGTGAGCTCGGAGTCTCTTGCGGGCTCTGTTGGCCACTAAAATGTGTCTGACGGTGAAAACATTAAGCAGCATAATCAGGACGAATGGAACACCAGGTGTTAAAATGTAATGAAGGAACTCAATTGTTCCCCAGACCACAGAAAATATGTCCCCGAGGGGCACATCACAAAACCAGGGTCGGTTTCCCCTATAATACGGACCTGACACCATGAAATACCAGGAAATATCCTTTAAACAGCTCAGTAAAGTCACTGTACCCAGAACAACAGCCGCCGTTTTTTCAGTGCAGTATTTTTGTTTCAGCTTCTTGCAGCAAATGGCTACATATCGATCGAAGGTGAAAGTGACGGTGAACCAGACAGAACAGTCAGTGGCTGCATAAAGCAGGACAGCGTGTATATTGCACATGGGGATGTTCAGCAAGAATTCAAATTGCTCCAGAAATACGATCGGAATTTGTCTCAATATGAGATCGAATATAACAACCGATAGATCCGCCACTGCCATGCCGACGAGGTAGCATGTGACACATTTACAAAGGCCACACTGTCCTCGGGACAAGATCACAATCGCCACTATGTTGACTGTGTGGGAGAGAAAAAAACATGATTTTTATGATTCAGACTCGAAGCAAAATGACCAGTTTGCATAAGTATTAATTACATTGTGAAAGGGGTGACCAGCATGGGGCGGATTAGAATAACTTGACCTGGACCAACCAACAGGAATGGCTGCTATGTAGGGAAAGCATGGCGCATGCCCCGACAAAGTGGATAATGCTGGAATTGGCTGCCAAATACAGATCATAATCCTCACCTCGTTGTTTCCTTCCCTGGGTTAAACATTGACAATCTCTACACCACATCGTTTTCTCTTTCTTCTTGAGGCGTCCGCATGGGCCGACGATGGTTTGCTGCCTTCCATTGAGCAGGGTTCTGCGGGGACTGAATAGTCCAAACCGGGATCCGGACACTCTGTACCAGGTTTGTCAGCTGGTGTTGAAGCAGTTGGTTGGGTGGTGCGCTCTGGATTCAGCGCGCTCCTTCCGCTGTGTACTCACGGCCTCTGCGTGCACCTCTCTGTGACACTCGTGGTGATTGGCACCATCGTGGGTGCTTCATGTCCAGCTTGTGTGTTGTAAAACAAGCGAATACACATATCCATGACGATGTTACATTTGTTTGTTGAGGCTTTCTGAGTGTCCTTGTTGCTTATTCTGTGCACTTTCAGTCATTGCTTGCTTTGGCGGTGTTTGGAGTAGAGCAATTGTTTCAGGAATCTCTTGCGTCGGGCATGTGAGTTGGACCTGATGTCTTGGTGATCGAACACTCTGTTCCCCAGCCATCCGAAGACTGCGCTGTCACATTGCTGTCGCATCTGGATTTCATCGCGATATTTGCTCGGGCCAAGTTGTGGGGAATGATCCACATTGTCGAGTGGCTCACCATAGATCACCGTGGCAGGAGCGGGCCGGCAGACAAGCGTTGCTTTCCGGATATTTAGTCTGAGTTTCTTCTCCCAATTACCTCGGTGAAAGCGTCGATGATAATTGGTCCCTCGGTCTATGGGTGTGCACACACACAGGGGACATCTGTGTACCGCAGCCCGATGACAAAAGTTGTGGTGGTCTTGGATCTGGCCTCCAGGCGTCGGAGGGTCAATATTTCACCCCTGTGCGGTAGATTAGTCCCACTCCATCGGTGGACGTCAGGGCGATGAGTTGGAGTGCGAAGAAGATGGAGAATGTTGTTGCTGCGATGACGCCGCACTGTTTGACCCAGGGTTGCACACTCAGAATTATACATAGATGCTGAATATTGGACCAGTGCTTTTTTACCACTGACATGTTGATAAATGTATCTACATTTTCCACCATCTCACACAATTGAACCCAGGGAAACCCGATAATGAAAGCTGAACTTGCATCCGAACTTAATGTGAGGTTCGGAGGAGGAGGAGCAGTCTCTGTCAGGGAGAGAACCTGAGAACATCTACGACTCTCAGAAGGTAAGAACGTAAGTAAGTGATTTTTACTCATTTTTACTTTTATACCTTTTTCAAATTGTGTGTGTCGGGGGGGGGGGGGGGGAACTGAAGTGACATCACAGAAAAGCTGTGGCCTGAGTGGCTGATTGGGAATCTACACTAAATTAAAAAAAATTAAGCATTGGTAACTAATTAAACATAATTAATTAATTATAATTTAGAGGGGTATCTAAGAGATCGGAGAGTACTATATTTAGCTTCCGCATTTCTATTAGAAATCTCGTGCTAGGAAACAGATAGTTAACAGTAACTTTGAATTTTTTTTAAAAATATATATATTTTTTAATTAAATTTTAATTTTAATTAATTGACGCAATGTCAGTTAGGGGGGGGGGTGCAGTTCTCTGACTGTGCGATGTGGCAGGTCCGGGAGGCTTCCAGCGTCCCGGATGGCTTCATCTGCAGAAAGTGCACCCAACTGGAGCTCCTCACAGACCGCATGGTTCGGTTGGAGCAGCAATTGGATGCACTTAGGAGCATGCAGGTGGCGGAAAGCGTCATAGATCGCAGTTATGTAAATGTGGTCACGCCCAAGGTGCAGGCAGAGAAATGGGTGACCACCAGAAAGGGCAGGCAGTCAGTGCTGGAATCCCCTGTGGTTGTCCCCCTCTCGACCAGGTATACCCCTTTGGATACTGTCGGGGTGGATAGCCTATCAGGGGAAAACAGCAGCAGCCAGAGCAGTGGCACCACGGCTGGCTCTGATGTTCAGAAGGGAGGGTCAAAGCGCAGAATAGTAATAGTAATAGGGGACTCTATAGTCAGGGGCACAGATAGGCGCTTCTGTGGACGTGAAAGAGACTCCAGGATGGTATGTTGCCTCCCTGGTGCCAGGGTCCAGGATGTCTCCGAACGGGTAGAGGGCATCCTGAAGGGAGAGGGCAAACAGGCAGAGGTCGTTGTACATATTGGTACTAACGACATAGGCAGGAAGGGGCATGAGGTCCTGCAGCAGGAGTTCAGGGAGCTAGGCAGATAGATAAAAGACAGGACTTCGAGGGTTGTAATCTCGGGATTACTCCCTGTGCCACGTGCCAGTGAGGCTAGAAATAGGAAGATAAAGCAGCTAAACACGTGGCTAAACAGCTGGTGTAGGAGGGAGGGTTTCCGTCATCTGGACCACTGGGAGCTCTTCAGGGGCAGGTGTGACCTGTATAAGAAGGACGGGTTGCATCTAAACCGGAGAGGCATAAATATTCTGGCCGCGAGGTTTGCTAGTGTCACACGTGTGTGTTTAAACTAGTATGGCAGGGGGTGGGCACGGGAGCAATAGGTCAGAAGGTGAGAGCATTGAGGGAGAACTAGGGAATAGGGACAGTGTGGCTCTGAGGCAGAGCAGACAGGGAGAAGTTGCTGAACACAGCGGGTCTGGTGGCCTGAAGTGCATATGTTTTAATGCAAGAAGTATTACGGGTAAGGCAGATGAACTTAGAGCTTGGATTAGTACTTGGAACTATGATGTTGTTGCCATTACAGAGACCTGGTTGAGGGAAGGGCAGGATTGGCAGCGAAACGTTCCAGTATTTAGATGTTTCAGGCGTGATAGAGGGGGATGTAAAAGGGGAGGCGGAGTTGCGCTACTGGTTCGGGAGAATATCACAGCTGTACTGCGGGAGGACACCTCAGATGGCAGTGAGGCTATATGGGTAGAGATCAGGAATAAGAAGGGTGCAGTCACAATGTTGGGGGTTTACTACAGGCCTCCCAACAGCCAGCGGGAGATAGAGGAGCAGATAGGTAGACAGATTTTGGAAAAGTGTAAAAACAACAGGGTTGTGGTGATGGGAGACTTCAACTTACCCAATATTGACTGGGACTCACTTAGTGCCAGGGGCTTAGACGGGACGGAGTTTGTAAGGAGCATCCAGGAGAGCTCCTTAAAACAATATGTAGACAGTCCAACTAGGGAAGGGGCGGTACTGGACCTGGTATTGGGGAATGTGCCCGGCCAGGTGGTAGATGCTTCAGTAGGGGGGCATTTCGGCAACAGTCACCACAATTCAGTAAGTTTTAAAGTACTGGTGGACGAGGATAAGAGTGGTCCTAGGATGAATGTGCTAAATTGGGGGAAGTCTAATTATAACAATATTAGGCGGGAACTGAAGAACATAGATTGGGGGCGGATGTTTGAGGGCAAATCAACATCTGACATGTGGGAGGCTTTCAAGCGGCAGTTGAAAGGAATTCAGGACCGGCATGTTCCTGTGAGGAAGAAGGATAAATACGGAACTTTCGGGAACTTTGGATGACGAGAGATATTGTAGGCCTCGTCAAAAAGAAAAAGGAGGCATTTGTCAGGGCTAAAAGGCTGGGAACAGACGAAGCCTGCGTGGAATATAAGGAAAGTAGGAAGGAACTTAAGCAAGGAGTCAGGAGGGCTAGAAGTACTTTGCATCAGTATTCACCAAAGAGAAGAAATTGGTAGATGTTGAGTCTGGAGAAGGGTGTGTAGATAGCCTGGGTCACATTGAGATCCAAAAAGATGAGGTGTTGGGTGTCTTAAAAAATATTAAGGTAGATAAGTCCCCAGGGCCTGATGGGACCTACCCCAGAATACTGAAGGAGGCTGGAGAGGAAATTGCTGAGGCCTTGACAGAAATCTTTGGATCCTCGCTGTCTTCAGGGGATGTCCCGGAGGACTGGAGAATAGCCAATGTTGTCCCTCTGTTTAAGAAGGGTAGCAAGGATAATCCCGGGAACTACAGGCCGGTGAGCCTTACTTCAGTGGTAGGGAAATTACTGGAGAGAATTCTTCGAGACAGGATCTACTCCCATTTGGAAGCAAATGGACGTATTAGTGAGAGGCAGCACGGTTTTGTGAAGGGAAGGTCGTGTCTCACTAACTTGATAGAGTTTTTCAAGGAGGTCACTAAGATGATTGATGCAGGCAGGGCAGTGGATGTTGTCTATATGGACTTCAGTAAGGCCTTTGACAAGGTGTCATGGTAGACTACTACAAAAGGTGAAGTCACACGGGATCAGGGGTGAGCTGGCAAGGTGGATACAGAACTGGCTGGGCCATAGAAGGCAGAGAGTAGCAATGGAAGGATGCTTTTCTCATTGAAGGGCTGTGACCAGTGGTGTTCCACAGGGATCAGTGCTGGGACCTTTGCTCTTTGTAGTATATATAAATGATTTGGAGGAAAATGTAACTGGTCTGATTAGTAAGTTTGCAGATGACACAAAGGTTGGTGGAATTGCGGATAGCGATGAGGACTGTCGGAGGATACAGCAGGATTTAGATTGTTTGGAGACTTGGGCGGAGAGATGGCAGATGGAGTTTAATCCGGACAAATGTGAGGTAATGCATTTTGGAAGGTCTAATGCAGGTAGGGAATATACAGTGAATGGTAGAACCCTCAAGAGTATTGAAAGTCAAAGAGATCTAGGAGTACAGGTCCACAGGTCATTGAAAGGGGCAACACAGGTGGAGAAGGTAGTCAAGAAGGCATACGGCATGCTTGCCTTCATTGGCCGGGGCATTGAGTATAAGAATTGGCTAGTCATGTTGCAGCTGTATAGAACCTTAGTTAGGCCACACTTGGAGTATAGTGTTCAATTCTGGTCGCCACACTACCAGAAGGATGTGGAGGCTTTAGAGAAGGTGCAGAAGAGATTTACCAGAATGTTGCCTGGTATGGAGGGCATTAGCTATAAGGAGCGTTTGAATAAACTCGGTTTGTTCTCACTGGAACGAAGGTTGAGGGGAGACCTGATAGAGGTATACAAAATTATGAGGGGCATAGACAGAGTGGATAGTCAAAGGCTTTTCCCCAGGGTAGAGGGGTCAATTACTAGGGGGCATAGGTTTAAGGTGAGAGGGGCAAGGTTTAGAGTAGATGTACGAGGCAAGTTTTTTACGCAGAGGGTAGTGGGTGCCTGGAACTCGCTACCGGAGGAGGTGGTTGGAAGCAGGAACGATAGTGACATTTAAGGGGCATCTTGACAAATCCATGAATAGGATGGGAATAGAGGGATACGGACCCAGGAAGTGTAGAAGATTGTAGTTTAGTCGGGCAGCATGGTCGGCACAGGCTTGGAGGGCCGAAGGGCCTGTTCCTGTGCTGTACATTTCTTTGTTCTTTGTTCTTGAAGACATGTCCATTGAGGTCGTTGTTCAACTGAACGAGATAAAGGTTTGGTTTATTTTTCTGATTTTTAAATGCATCAGTTGATGTTATTGTGTCCACATCTTTCATTTCTGTTGCTGTAAGTTGCACCACTGCATTCTGTTTCTCCAAGTCGGCTGCTAACACCGACATTCCCATCCCGGGTCTGTCCAGTTCCGGTAACTAAGCCCCTCGTTTATTCCCCATCCCCCTACAAACAACCAATCATTTTGTAAGGGATCTTGCTAACTGCGTGAACAACTTCCTCAACCCAAATGCCACATTCATGCGCCTAGAGTTCCTAACCTATCTCTCCCTGGACCAAACGTCACCAATACCAAATAAAATAGCGCAACTCACACAGTAACTGAACAGATAGTGCCATCTCCACTGTCGGAGCCTCAGATCATTGCCTCTCCAGGGCTCCTAACTTGGCATCTTCAAGTTCCTTTACTCTCCAGCTACGATGCCAGTGTTGGTTTGAATTCCACTGCCGGAGCCTTCGCTTCTCCCACCACGTTTCTGTCCACCAAGCACAGACAGCAGCTCCCTGGCCATGCTCATTGCCATTCTCTAGTGGCTGCTCTCCCACCGTATGTCTCCCGCTCATTTACCATCTCTACTACCTCGTCTGCATCACCACCATTTCCCCTCTCCCAACTTGCCTCAATTGACACTAACTGGCTTGCCTCCAAACTACTTTTTCTTCAAGTAGCTCTCCGAAAACTGGATCCTTTGCCAACACTTGCTCTTCAATGCCCTGTCCGAGATGCCCCCATGAAACCTATCCTGACACCATCCGGCCGGCTTCTTCACCAACCTGCTCATCCGCCTCCAGCGCCTCTACACATCCCACTTCCTGTCTGCACTGGTATTTCTGCAGGGTGGGCGGTGGGGGAGGGGGTGGGGGGGGGGGGGCATCCGTGTGCCCCTTTTCTCCCCCTCCTCCCACGCCTTTACCCACCTCCCATTTGGCTTTCGGGATATTGTGTTACTCCCCAGCACCCATCTCGGCCTGGAGTATAGGAAACGTGAGCCCTTTTACCCGGACTCCTCTGCAGTGCGGTCCACTCTGGCGACCCCAGCTGTTCTCCATATTTGACCCGTTGCGCCCTCAGCTTCCAACGTCTACTATCCCCAATACGTGGACCCTCATGATCCCTGTATTCTGTATGTGCTGCACAGAGGATCATCCTGGATTTAGGAAGACGAGGGATATTTAAAGAAATCCGAGATATAGTTGGTGAGGGACGTATCCAAAGGTGACGGGATAATTGGGTATCGCCATGTATGACAGGGCCAAAGAGCCAAGGAAAGAACCCTGCACTCAGTAGTCACAGGCACTAAACGAATTCGAGGATGGGGAAAAAAGATACTGGACATTTTGTTGCGGGTGTGAATTAATAGGATTACAGCAGGACATTGACAGGATGCAGAGCTGGGCTGAGACGTGGCAGGTGGAGTTCAGCCTTGATAAATGTGAACTGATTCATTTTGGAAGGCCGAATTTGACTGCAGAATACAGGGTAAATGGCATGGTTATTGGAAGTGTGGAGGAACAGATGATCTTGGGGTCCACGTACGTAGATCCCTCCAAGTTGCCACCCAGGTTGATAGGGTTGTGAAGGAGGCGTATGGCGTGTTGGCTTTTATTAACAGTGGGATTGAGTCTAAGAGCCGCGTGGTTTTCCTGCAGCTTTCTAAAACTCGAGTTAGACCACACTTGCAATATTGTGTCCAGTTCTGGTCGCCTCATTATAGGAAGGATGTGGATAATTTGGAGAGGGTACAGAGCAGATTTACCTTGATGCTGCCTGGACTGGAGGGCATGTCTTACGAAGAAGGGTTGAGGGAGCCAGCAGAGGTGGTGGAGTCGGAGTCATTAGGGACATTTAAGCGACTCTTGGACAGGCACATGGACAGTTGTAAATTGAAGGGATGTAGGTTAGGTTGGTCTTATATTAGGATAAATGGTCGGCACAACATCGTGGGCTGAAGGGCCTGTACTGTACTGTACTGTTCTATGTTCAATGTTCTAAGTTCTATGAATCGCTCTTTGATTTGCGAGTGGCCGGGGACGAGGTGGAGCACTGAAGCCCGGTCTTGAATCAGAAGTGAATTCTCCAGAGTTGTAAGTGACAAGGAAAGGTGTGCGGGTGGAGAGGGACAAGTTCTGTGACGTTCAGCCCAGCTGAATTTAGCTGTGAGAAGGGAGTCAGAGGTGAGGTAACGCGTGAGATGAAGTGATTCAGTGAAGTAGAGAGAATGATCTGAAGAGGAAGAGCGGGGGAAGTGATGGATGTGATGTCTGTGCCGTTGTAGCAGCGGATGTGTTGGGTTAAAGAGAGGCAGGTGCGAGATAATGATGGGGAACATGGGTAAAAAGGGCAGAGGAAAGCTCGATGTACGTTCAACGTGAAAGAAGTGGTGCTGCTGAAATAATGTGTAGGAGGTGCCCAGCAGTATGCGTCCTGCGGATCTTTAGTAGCAAGAATATTTTTAGCTGAAAATCAGGGACCATATAGTGGCACGGGTAGAGCAGAAAATATATGAAGATATGCTTATGAAACAGAGAAGGTGGCGATGGCGTGTGGAGGACTACGAGATCATAAGACATAGGAGTAGAATTTGGTCACTCGGCCCATCGAGTCTGCGCCGCCATTCAATCATGGCTGATATTTTTCTCATCCCCATTCTCCTGCCACCTCCCTGTAACCCCTGATGCCCTTATTAACCAAGAACCTACCTATCTCCGTCTTAATGACACTCAGTGATTTGGCCTCCATAGCCTTCTGGGGCGAAGGGTTTCACAGATTCACCACCCTCTGGCTGAAGAAATTCCTCCACATCTCTGTTTTAGAGGATCGTCTCTTTAGTCTGAGATGGTGTCCTCCGGTTCTAGTTTTTCTTACAAGCGGAAACATCTTCTCCACGTCCACTCTATTCAGGCCACGCATTATCCTGTAAGTTTCCATGAGAGCTCCCCCTCATCCTTCTGAACTCCAACGAGTACAGGCACAGAGCCCTCAATCGTTCTTCATACGTTAAGCTCTTCATTCCAGGGATCATTCTTGTGAACCTCCTCTGGACCTTTTCCAAGGCCAGCACATCCTTCCTTAGATACTGGGCCCAAAACTGCTCACAATACTCCAAATGGGGTCTGACCAGAGCCTTAGAAAGCCTCAAAAGTACATTCCTGGTCTTGTATTCTAACCACCTCGACGTGGATGCTTACATTGCATTTGCCTTCCTAACTGCCGACTGAACGTGAACGTTAACCTGAAGAGAATCGTGAACAAGGACGCCCACGCCTCTTTGTGCGTCTGATATAAAGAAGCCAAAAGTGCCGAAAGGAAGGAATGCGTTGTGAACTGCAGCCGGGTTATTACATCAGGTGCAGTGACCAGCGAGAAGCCGGGGATACCAGGGCGGAAAGGCAGGGATGTGCGAAAGGGTGTTGGAAGGTGGAATGACTTTGGAGGATGTGACACAGAACAGTGGAGTTAGTGAGGTTATACAGGCGGAGTTACGGAGAGTAGGAAGCGGAGCCGGGCGTGGATGTGTTTGGGAGGGCTGCCTGGCCCGAAATGAAGAATGGGATGTTTTGTTGGATTATTGCTGAGCAAAGGAGAAAGTGGCGAGTGCTTTCAAACTCCTGCTAGTTCAAATCTATGTGCCTGTGAAATGCCACTGAAAGTGTCGATTTGCAATGAACAATACAGTGTAATAAGGAAATGTGGTGTGAGTTCCAGACGATTAGCATAATATTCTGATTGACTAGTCCCAGTAGAAACATCAGTATGCACCCCACTAATTCTGAATTTAAACCGGTGTGTGGGGTTTGCAGAAGGAATTATGTGGAATACTCCATTATTTGGGGCCCAAGGTCCGGGCCATTGTCTCTCTTGATCTCTGTACGTCAGCATTTCAGCAAAAACAATAACTGAGATTTCCAGACCGACCGTGAAGGTGAACAACTAAAACATGACACTGAGTCACATGGGGGTATACTGTCCAGTCGCTGGTCAAAGATGCGAGAGCAATGAACATATTTTATTGTGAAAATGCCGGTCAGAACGGCAAATATGTGTCAAGAGATTTGCAGAACTTTCGGCGCAGGCAAGTTAAGGCACGGCGAGGATGTTGAAGGGATGTGGTTGAGAAAATTATTGGAGGAGCATAAAGCTATTGGTGTTTTGTAGATTCTAAAAGGACCAATTCGATGGTGTTAGGTCGGGTGTATTGTTAAAACAAGCAGTTGAAGTTTATGATGAAGATATTACAGCATTACTTTGTCATCAGGAGGACAGTTCGTGCACATTTGATTCAATTTTTATCGCGTCTATGTACATTTCTCAAGGCAGAGCTGGTGATGTACTTCAGTGAGACATTCAACAAGTTCTCACATGATGACTATGATCGAGAAGGTAAGAACATCTGGGATCCAGGGCAATTTGACTGGTCGAACAAAACAGGCTTATTGGCTGCAGACAGAAAGTGATGGGCGATCACTGTTCCTGTGACAGGAAGCCGATATCCAGTCGGCCACTTCAGGAATTTGCGCTGCCTCCTCTACTGTTTTCAGTAAACATTGATGATGTACACATGAAAGTTGGAGGTACGATCTGTAGCATCGCAGATGCCAGGGCAATTACTGATGTGGCACAGTTGTTTCACTGCTCCAGTGTTCTAGGTTCGATTCCCCGGTGGGTCACTGTTTGTGCGGAGTCTGCACGTTCTCCCCGTGTCTGCGTGGGGTTCCTCCGGGTGCTCCGGTTTCCACCACAGTCCAAAGATGTGCAGGTTTGTTGGATTAGCTAAGCTAAATTGCCCTTAGTGTCCAAAAAGATTCGGAGGGGTTACTGAGTTACGAGTATAGGGTGGAGTTGTGGGCTTCGGTAGGGTGCTCTTTCCAATGGCCGGTGCAGATTCGATGGGCCGAATGGCCATCTTCTGCGCTACAAATTGTCTGATTCTATGGTAAACAGCGATGACGAAAGGCTTAGATTGCGGGGCGATGCAGACGGACTGTTTAGATGTATAAAATAGCAGCAAAAATACCTTAACACTGTAAGATGTGACGTAATGCATTTTGAGAGGACTAAAACGTCGAGGGTGGGCACAATGAACAGTCGGACAATAGGAAGCAGAGAGGACCAGAGCGACCTTGGAATGCATCTCAGAAGATCCTTCAAGGTGTCTGAAAAGTTCAATAAGGAGCTGAAGAAGGTATGTGAAATACTCGTTCTAATTAGTCCAGGTACAGAGTATAAGAGTAGAAAGGTTATCATGGATCGGATAAACCGCTCTTTGACCCCAGCTGGAATACTCCTTAGTGAAGAGATGGCCGCGATTTAAAGAACATTTAAAGAGGGTGTGAGAAAACATTTATCACTGAGAGGGCTGTTGGAATCTGGAAATCACTGCCTGAAACTGTCGAGACGGGAACATTCATGAGACTGCTCGATGAACACTTCATTTATTTATTTTTCTATAATAAATTTAGAGTACCCAATTATATGTATTTTTTCCAATTAAGGGGAAATTTAGCGTGGTCAATTCACCGACACATCTTTGGGTTGTGGGGGTGAAACCCACGCAGACACGAGGAAAATGTGCAAACTCCACACGAACAATAACCCAGGGCTGGGATTCGAACCCGCGTCCTCAGTGCTGCAGTCCCAATGCTAATCACTGAGCCAACGTGCCTCGACGAACACTTTACACAACATAATTTGCAAAGCTATGACTGAGGAGCTGGTAAATAGGATAAGAACAGAGACATTCCTAAAGGCCGACGCAGACACAATGCTCTTCAAGGGCTATTTCTACTTTGAAAGCGGCCACCTCATGTGCTGGCCAACGACAAGTTCGTAATCAATGAACATGTGACCACAGATTGTGAGGACAAGTGAAGTCAATTGATGAGTGTGTCTAAATGTAAGTGACAAAAAATATGCAGTTAAATATCGTGCATAGCATGTACAGCCGGGTAGAAATACTTACTGGGTACACCCACGATGGCGAGAAATGGATAGTAACCAGCCTGAATAACTTTCAGTATGCACTCGAACCGCCATAACGCTGACATCCTTTCGTAAAATGAAAAAAGACAGAAAAGAGCCACGGATAAAGCTCTGTCGGCTGCTGTGACATTCCAATCTGATGTATTGAAATTCCCAGACATTTCTGTCACAGTCCAATGAATGTTGCTCTGACTCTGATTCATTGCTGTAACGTTCATTCGAGTATTCCACGATTCTCACCCAATGTTGTACAATACTAATCTGATGTTCTGAGATTCTATCCCTCATTAATCGACATATTTATAGGAGTGGGTATCTCTCCAGCGGCACAGGTGGGTTCCAGCGAGACCGACATTAATTCCAGTCACGGAACAAACAGTTTCAGTTAACCACTTGCAACCCATTGTGTACCTTGATGAAGTGGAAGAATGTGCGGTAATGCTGGGACATCTGACGGTTACTGAGGAGAGGAAAATGGGAAATAGTGGAGGGAGGAAATATCACCGTTCAATCGAGATTGGTTATGTCAGTTGTTCAGGCTGATTGTATGGTTCATAATAGTTGAGTACTTGTGTTTTTAGTGTAAAGAGAAAAGGAGGGAAACACTGTGAATTCAGACAGTCCGTCTAGGTTACTCAGCTCGTCTTCCACAAGGCCTTGGGCAAATACAACAGTATTGTTTACTTGGCGGAAATGTTTTAATACAAGGCAATCCTCACCAATGTATGAATTGAAAAACATGTTAGATAAACATGATAACATTTTGATGTGGTAGCTGAAATAGACGAGGAGGTCACTGCTCAGGTTATGCGCATGTTATTGGAACTCAGGATATTTAGGCCCTGGTCAAAAAGAAGAAGGAGGCATGTAACATGCATGGGCAGCTGCAATCACGTGGATCCTTTGAAGTGCATAGAGGTTGGCAGAGTAGCGTTATGTGTTGTGCACCAACACCCGGAGCGGCCATCACTTCATCCGCAACCGCGACCCCAGAGACGTCATCCACTTGCCGGCCTTCAACCCATCCATGGCGCAGTGCGGTCTGGACATCCACAGACCTGTGAAGCCAAACCATTGCCCGACACCGACACGGAACGATCGGCCGCGCAGACCCATCTACTTGACACAGGAACCGCAAGCAAGGAAACAAACCCTCCATCCACACACCGACCAGTGAATAACCTCATTGGACCCAACTATACCCTTAACACCGCATACCTCACCATCTCCTTGGCTGAAAAAGAAGCAGTCACTCCAGGAAGCGTAGAACACGTGCAGACCTGCAGGTGAGAGTGAAACAACGCGGCCCCAAAGTCCCTCTGCCTCGCTTAGCCTTCCTAATGTCCAATCTCTGGAAAATAAGCAAGGCGAACTTACTGCCAGACTCACTTTTCAAAGAGAACTGAGGGACTGCTGTGTGCTCTGCTTCACGGAGACTGCGCCCTAGAACCAGAGGGATTAGCTGGGAACTACAATCAGGCCAAGCTCAAGCGCGTAACATAAAGTTACCACCAACACGCCACCTGTTCCACCAGAGGCCCAAACATCCTGGACCACTGCTACACAAATATCAAACATGCCTACCGCTCTATCGTCTGCCCACACTTTGGCAAATCTGACCACAAGGCTGTGCTCCTGCTCCCGGCTTAAAAGCAAAAGCTGAAGCGGGGGAATCGGTCAAAGAAAGTCGAGCATTGTTGGTCTGAGGAATCGATGATCTATGGAACTGCTTACACTCAGTGGACTGGTTAGTATTTCAAAACTATGCGACCAGCGTGAACGAATACGCCATTACAGGAACTGACTTCATTAGGAAGAGTGTAGAAGACTGTGTGCCAAAGGAGCAAATCCGCCTGCTTCGTAACCGGAAACCCTGGATGAACAGGGATATGCACTGCTTGCTGAAGTCCAGGTCTGAGGCATTCAAGTCAGGCGACCCTGACCTGTACATGAAAGTCAGATATGATCTAAAGAAATTTATCAAAGATGCCAATAGACAGTTCCGGATCAAGCTCGAGTCCCAGGCTAGCCAAACCAATCCCCGTGTCAATGCAAGGTTGCAAGACATAACGGGCTACACGATGGAGGCATGTATACTCGCCGGCTCCAATGCACCCCTCCCTGATGAGCTCAACGCATTCTATGCCCACTTTGAGCAAGAGGTCAGCGAGAACAAGCCCTCCACCCCCAGAAGCCGCGGATGAACTTGTATCAGAGATCACTGCGGACGTCGGAGCAGCCTTCGTGAAGGTAAACCGACGGAATGCCACCGGCCCGGATGGGGTGCCCGGACGAGCACCTAGATCTTGCACGGATCAGCTGGCGGGGGTATTTGCAGACATCTTCAACCTCGTTTTACAACCATCTGAGGTCCCTATATGCTTCAAGAAGACGACCATCATCACAAAAGAAATCCAAGCAGCGTGCCTTAATGACTATCGTCCAGTGGCTCTGACATCCATCATCATGAAGCGCTTCGAAAGGTTAGTCATGGCACGAATCAACTCCAGCCTCCCGGATTGCCTTGATCCACTACAGTTCGCCTACAGCTGCAACATGTCCACGGCAGACGCCATGTCTATGGACCTGCACTCTACCATGGAACATCTAGATACAAAGACACTTATGTCAGACTCCTATTTATCGACTACAGCTCAGCCTTCAACACATTCATTCCTACAAAACTCACCTCCAAACGCGGTGGCCTTGGCCTCGGCTCCGTCCCTCTGTGGATCCTAAACTTTTTAACCCAGAGGCCACAATCAGTAAAGATAGGCAACAACACCTCCTCCATGATCATCCTCAACACCGGTGCCCAACAAGGCTTTGTCCTCAGCCCCTTATGATACTCCTTGTTCACCTATGACTTTGTGGCCAAATTCCCCTCCAACTCGATTTTCAAATTTGCTGATGGCACCACCATAGTGGATCGCATTTCAAACAATGACGAGACAGAGGACAGGAATGAGCTAGATAATTTCTGTGGCTGCTATGAAACCTACAACACGACATCCGGCGGGCATTAATCAGTAATTGGAAATAACAGACTTCCATTTGAAAAAAGCATTGATGGCTAATATTTTTGTGGAGGCTTTAGAAAGGGGGCAGAAGAGATTTACCAGCATGTTGCCTGGTATGGAGCGCATTAGCTATGAGGGGAGTTTGAATAAAATTGGTTTGTTTTCAGTGGAACGAAGGAGGTTGACGGGCGACCTGAATGAGGTCTAAGAAATTATGAGGGGTTTCGATGGAGTGGATAGTCAGATACATTTTCCCAGGGTTGAGGGGTCACTTAATAGGGGGCATAGGTTTAAGGTGCGAGGGGTAATGTTGAGAGGAGATGAACGACGCAATTTGTTGACAAAGAGCGCAGTGGGTGGCTAGAACTGCTGCCGGAGGAGGCGGTGGAAGCAGGAACGGAGGATTCCACCATCTCCTCCGGCAGGAGTGATGTTTTAGGGGCATCTTGACAAATACATAAATAGGATGGCAATAGTGGGATACGGACCACGAAAGTATAGACAATTTTAGTTTTGACGGGCAGTATGGTCGGCGTGGGCTTGGAGGGCCGAAGGGCCTCTTCCTGCGCTGTACTTTTCTTTGATCTTTGTTCTTTTTCGGAATTAAGTTTTGATCAAAATTTCAATAGTTTCCATTATGTGGTCATCATTTTCTGAAGTGAAACTATCACGTTTGCTGAACATACACACACTTCCCTGTTTCATACTGGGCAGAAACATTAAAATTCTCTCCTCTGT
This sequence comes from Scyliorhinus torazame, assembly GCF_047496885.1. Classification (NCBI taxonomy): domain Eukaryota; kingdom Metazoa; phylum Chordata; class Chondrichthyes; order Carcharhiniformes; family Scyliorhinidae; genus Scyliorhinus; species Scyliorhinus torazame. The sequence continues at coordinate 57,983,065 of NC_092729.1, read as the reverse complement.
AATCAGGAGTCAAAGCTTCCTTGGTCCGATTTGCCGTTCAACATTAACACAACACGTCATCTCACAGCCATGTGACATTTACACTTCCACAGTCTTGAATGAGAATCTTTCTTGCCTGGCTCCATAGTCGGTGAGAGAGGGACAAACAGCAGGATTTTCGCCCAACTCTCCATTCAGGCGCTACCAACAGAACGCGGGACTGCCGCTTCACTCAGCGGGTTACTACCCATCCCGGGGGTACTCCAACCAGGAGCAAACCTCCCAATACACCGAGCACAGACTCAGAAACAGGCAGCTAGATTATATCACGCTCACTTCACCTCCGAGCAGCATTTACACAATCCCTCAGTGAGTGGAACTTCCCTTGAGCTTCTTTAGTTCTATTCAGCTCCTGTGACCTCTATGGACAGAATAATTTCAGTTTGAAGTCATGTTGTCATCACGCCCCAAGATTTGGATCCAGATCTGGGAAATATTCCTGTCTATGTGAGCAATAAAATGTGGCGGTATCGAAAGATAGCAGGCGACTCTAGAGCAAAACGTAATTAGAAGACAAATTGCAGAAACAGTGCAATGATTTAAAAGCATCTCGACGAGTGCTCCACACTTCCACAACGGAAAAAAGGAGGAGCTCCGTAGAGACTCTTCACGGTGCCTGAACCCCTCCATGGCGCCTAGAAACCCTTCACGGTGCCTGAACCCCTCCATGGCGCCTAGAAACCCTTCACGGTGCCTGAACCCCTCCATGGCGCCTAGAAACCCTTCACGGTGCCTGAACCCCTCCATGGCGCCTAGAAACCCTTCACGGTGCCCGAACCCCTCCATGGCGCCTAAAAACCCTTCACGGTGCCCAGAACCCTTCCAAGGCGCCTAGAAACCCATACCCGGTGTCCAGAACCCCTCCATGGCGCCTAGAGATCATTCACTGTGCCCTGAACCCCTCCATGGCGCCTAGAAACCCTTCACGTTGCCTGAACCCCTCCATGGCGCCTAGAAACCCTTCACGGTGCCCGAACCCCTCCATGGCGCCTAAAAACCCTTCACGGTGCCCAGAACCCATCCATGGCGCCTAGAAACCCATACCCGGTGTCCAGAACCCCTCCATGGCGCCTATAGATCATTCACTGTGCCCTGAACCCCTCCATGGCGCCTAGAAACCCTTCACGGTGCCTGAACCCCTCCATGGCGCCTAGAAACCCTTCACGGTGCCCGAATGCCTCCATGGCGCCTAAAAACCCTTCACGGTGCCCAGAACCCTTCCAAGGCGCCTGGAGACCCATACCCGGTGTCCAGAACCCCTCCATGGCGCCTAGAGATCATTCACTGTGCCCTGAACCCCTCCGTGGCGCCTGGAGACCCTACCCGGTGTCCTGAACTTCTCCATGGCGCCTGGAAACCCTTCACGGTGCCCTGAACCCCTCCATGGCGGCTAGAAACCCTTCACGGTGCCCAGAACCCCTCCATGGCGCCTAGAGACCCTTCACTGTGTCCTGAACCCCTCCATGGCGCCTGGAGACTCTACCCGGTGTCCTGAACCTCTACATGGCGGCTAGAAACCCTTCACGGTGCCCAGAACCCATCCATGGCGCCTAGAGACCCTTCACTGTGTCCTGAACCCCTCCATGGCTCCTGGAGACTCTACCCGGTGTCCTGAACCTCTACATGGCGGCTAGAAACCCTTCACGGTGCCCAGAACCCCTCCATGGCGCTTCGAAACTCATCGCTGTGCCCTGCAGCGCTCCATGGCGCCTGCAGACCCTACCCGGTGTCCTGAACTCATCCATGGTGCATGGACACCCTTCATGGTGTCCTGAACCCCTCCATGGCGCCTAGAAACACTTCACTGCTGTGGGTGGCTGCCTCGATTTTTCTTATCGACTGTAAACTTTGAGGGAATGAAAGTATCTGAGGAACAGGCAGGAATTGACATTGAGGCAGAAGCTCAGCTGTGATCAAACTGATTGTTGGGGCAGGAGTGAGTGGCCGTGTAGTCTCCCAATGTTGTCATTTGCTATCAGTTCCAGTTGGCACAGCACTCGCAGCTCGCAACTGCGAGATAAGATTTTTAAGTTACATCTTTCGAATAATTATTTCAATATTCTGGGATACAGTTCAATTATCTGGTCTGCTCTGCCTGTGAGATTGGGGGAGGCAGATACAACAGTGGCTTTCAAATGTCAATGCGAGAAACGACTGGAATCAAATGCATGTCTCTGGGGAAAGGATGTTCGAGTGGGATTGAATGATCTGCTTATCTAAAGAGCCGCTGAGGTTAAACGGAATGAATGTCCTCCGTCGGTATTTCACGTACTTTTAAGTTTTTGGTCACATCTGGCTGTGAGATGATGTGCAGCGACACCTGGAGTGTCCCCTCAATGTTGCCCACCACGGCGAGTTTGATGACGGTTATCCTTTATATACAATGTGTCCGTGCTTGACGTCAGCTTCAGCTTTAGCTCACTGGTTACTTCACAGCATCAACTTAATTGTAAGTTCGAACCTGTCTCACCGTGAACGCTGCCTGTCGTTTTTTATATTTCCATCACATGTGTGGTGCGTAAATAAAAGCAGCAGCACATTTATAATTAGAATTAGGTGTATTTTGTTCCAGGCTGCATTGATCTGTTTAAAAAGCAGCTTATGCCACGTGTTTACTTTCTGGGCTCGCGCTGCAGAAACCCTAGTTCGATTCCAGCTCTGTACAATAACTGACTTGTCACACTTTGACAATTACTCACTACATAAATGGAGGAAAAGAGCATGAATGAATGCCTATTATACATTTTTTGAAATTTCGAAACAGGATTGGTTTCGCAGGCAAATTGATTAATCCATTTTTTTTCACGTGAAACGCTGTTCCCCAGATCTCCAAGAACACTCAGGGTGTTAGGAAGCATCCAGGACCAAGCAGTGCGCTTGATTGCTCCTTCTGCCACAAGCATTCAATCCCTCCGCCACAGACATCCCAAAATGCACCGCAATAACTCCACAATGTCTCTCAGGCAATTGTTCCTTCGGCAGCACCTTCCAGACCTACGACCACTGTCATTCGGAAGAACTAAACAAGCCCCTACTTGGGAAAATCACCAACTGCAATTCACCCTCCAAATCACTCACCACTCCCACTAGGAACCATATAAACGTTCCTTCACGGTAACGGGGGGAAATCATTTAGCTTCCTCCCTTAAAGCACGTGGGTGTACCCAAACTTCACGGCCTGCAACGATTCTAGAAAGCAGCTCACCACTACCTTCTGAAGGGCAACTAGGGATGGGCAATAAATTCTGTCCTAACCAGCAACTTTCACATCCAGTGAAAGTGATCTTTTTATGCATTAGTGCTTTAAATTTCTGGGGCCTGTACGAACTGTTCTCCAACCTTCAAAAATAAATATGCAGTACCCAATTCCTTTTTTCCAATTAAAGGGCAATTTCGTGTCGCAAATTTATGTACCCTGCACGTCATTGGTTGTGGGGAGAAACCCACGCAAAAACGGGAAGAATGTGCAAAGTCCAAACGGACAGAGACCCAGAGCCGGAATTGAAACTAAGAACTCAGCGTCGTGAGGCAGCAGTGCTAACCACTGAGCCATCCTGCTGTCCCTATTGGTCATTCTAACGGTGGAATGAATCATGTAACTTCTGCTTCAGAGGAAAGTACATCTAATGGATGTCTAACAGCAAGAATCCTTGAAAATAGAAACAATGTGCTTGCTGCAGTGAGGTGGAAGGGAGTGGTGTGCAATATACTCCAGCATTAAAGGCTCTCTCCCCCTTTCTCTCTTTACCATTCTCCTTTATTCTGTTTCTAATTTGTTTGTATTAGTATCGGGTGAAGATTTGATTAGCTGTGGTTCTCTTGAGCAAGATATTCTTCTACATTTTTTCCAGTCAGACACATTCTGCGACTTTGCTGCTTTTTGCAACCACAGCAAACGTGATGAATAATTGGAAATTCACAACACTGAAGGAGGCTATTTTTTCCACAATTACTGTGTCTGCCCATTATAACTATTGTACAGATACATGGTCAGATAATTGAACACAGGAGTTGAGATGTCTTGCTGAAGTTCTACAAGACGTTGGGAAGACCACACTTGGAATATTATGTACAGTTCTGGTCACCCTAATATAGAAACGATATTATTAACCTAGAAAGAGGGCAGAAAAGATTTGCTAGGCTGCTACCGGATTTGATGGTTTGAGTTATACGGAGCTGTTTAAACTGGAATATTTTTATTGCAGCCTCGGGGTGATCTTGACGACGGCAATTAAATAATGGGGGGCATGGATCAGGTAGATTATCACAAAGGTAGTGGAATCCAAAACTAGAGCGCGTAGGTTTAAGGTGAGAGGGGAGAGATACAAAACGGTCCACATGAAAAATTGTTTCACACAGAGGGTGGTGAGTGTCTGGAACGAGATGGCAGAGGCAGTAGTAGAGTCGTCTACAATTCTGTCTTTTAAAAAGCATTTAAATAGTTATATGGAGAAGATGGGTGTAGAGGAATATGACCAAATGTGGGCAATTGGACAGGCTTTGTGTAGTAAAAACTGGGCGACATGCACAAGTAATGCCGAAGGAACTATTTCCATCATGGAAACGTCTATGACTCTATAACCTGTCCCACCTTTCAGCTCTGCCTCGCTGCAGATTCGAGCACTCCATCTATATGTCCAAATCGGTTTGAATGTCTGCCTCCATTTTTATTCGCGATAGTGAACTTTGAGGGAACGACAGTATCTGAGGAATAGACAGGAAATGACATTGAAGCAGAAGATCAGCTGTGATCAAACTGAATGTTGGGGCAGGAGTGAGTGGCCGTGACGTCTCCCTATGTTGTCATTTGCTACCAGTTCCAGTTGCCACAGTACTCGCAGGTGAATATAACTGCGAGATAAGGTTTTTAAGTTACATCTTTCCAACAATTATTTCAATGTTCTGGGATAGATTTCAATTATCTGGTCTGCACTGCCTGTGAGATTGGTGGTGACAAATACAACAGTGGCTTTCAAATTTCAATGCGAAAAACGAAAGCAATCAAATGCATGTCTCTGGGGAAAGGTCGGTCCAGTGGGATTGAATGATCTGCTAATTCAAAGAGCCGCTGAAGTTAAACAGAATGAATGTCCTCCGTCGGTACTTCACGCACTTTAAGTTTTTGGTCACATCTGGCTGTGAGATGATGTACACCAACACCTGTAGATTCCCCTCAATGTTACTCACCACGGCGAGTATGATCTAGGTAATCATCTATATACAATGTGTCCATGCTTGACGATCGCGTCAGCTTTAGCTCACTGGTTACTTTAAAGCATCCACTTAGTTGTAAGTTCGTTCCTGTCTCACACTGGGCGATGCCTGGCGTTTTTAATATTTTCAAAACATGTGTGTTGCATAAATAAAAGCAGCAGCACATTTATATTTAGAAGTAGGTGCATTTTGTTTGGAGGTTGCATCAGTATGTTTTAAAAAGAGGCTTGTGCCACGTGTTTGCTCTCTGATCTCACACTGCGGAAACCCAAGTTAGATTCCAGCTCTGTACAATAACTGATCTATCACACTTTGTTAATTACTCACAACCTAAGTGCAGGAAAAGAACATTAACGATTATCGGTTATACATTTTTTTAAAATTCGGAACAAGATTGTTTACGCAGGCAAATTCATTAATGCATTTATTTCCGTGAAAACATGTTCCCCAGATCTCCAAGAACACTCAGGGAGTTCGGAAGCATCCAGGACTAAGCAGTGCGCTTGATTGCTCCTCCGCCAGAGACATCCCAAAATGCACCGCAATGACTCAACAAAGTTCCTTAGACATTTGTTCCTTAGACAGCACCTTCCAGACCGACGACCACTGTCATTTGAAGAACGAGAAAAGCCTCTACTTGGGACAATCACTAACTGGAATTTCCCCTCCAAATCACTCACCACTCCCACTTGGAACCATATAATCGTTCCTTCACGGTAACGGGGAAAAAAATCATTTAGCTTCCACCAAAAACCACGTTGGGTGTATTCCAACCTCAGGGCCTGCAAAGATTCAAGAAAGCAGCTCACCACCACCTTCTGAAGGGCAACGAGGGATGGACAATAACTTCTGTCCGAACCAGCAGCTGTCATATCCAGGAAAAATAATCTTTTTAATGCATTGGTGCTTTGAATTTCTGGGCCCTGGGATTCTTAAGCTCAACTGTGATCAAACTGAATGTTGGGACAGGAGTGAGTGGTCGTGTAGTCTCCCCATGTGGTCATTTGCGAACAGTTCCAGTTGCCACAGCACTCTAGATGAAGATATCTGCGAGATAAGATTTTCAAGTTACATGTTTCCAACAATTATTTCAATGTCCTGGGATACAGTTCAATTATCTTGTCTGCAGTGCCTGTGAGATTGGTGGAGGCAGATACAACAGTGGCTTTCAAATGTCAATGCGAGAAACGTCAGCAATCAAATGCATGTCTCTGGGGAAAGGTCGGTCGAGTGGGATTGAATGATCTGCTAATCTAAAGAGCCACTGAGGTTAAACGGAATGAATGTCCTCCGACTTTATTTCGCGTACTTTTAAGTGTTTGATCACATCTGGTTGTGAGATGATGTGCACCCACACCTGGATTTTTCCCTGAATATTACCCACCACGGCGAGTAGGATCACGGTAATCCTTTTCTACAATGTGTCCGTGCTTTAAGCCAGCGTCAGCTTTAGCTCACTGGTTACTTCACAGCGTCAACTTAATTGTAAGTTCGAACCTGTCTCACCCTGGTCGCTGCTTGGCGTTTTTAATATTTCCAAAACATGTGTGTTGCATAAATAAAAGCAGAAGCACTTTTAAAATTGGAAGTTGGTGTATTTTCTTTGGAGCTAACATTAACATTAACATTTGGAGCTAACTCTTTGGAAAAGATGCTTATGCCACGTCTTTATTTTCTGATCTCACACTGCGGAAACCCAAGTTCGATTCCAGCTTTGTACAATAACTGACCTATCACACATTGTCAAAATACTCACAACGGAAATTGTGGAAAAGAGTATTAACAATCATCTATTCTACATTTTGTGAAATTTCAGAACAAGATTGGTTACGCAGGCAAATTGATTAATCCATTTTTTGCCCAAGTGAAACGCTGTTCCCCAGATCTCCAAGAACGCTCGGGGATTTCGAAAGCATCCCGGACCAAGCAGTGCGATTGATTGCTCCTCCTGCCACAGACATTCAATCCTCCAACAGCCATCCCAAAATGCACCGCAATAACGCAACAAATTTCCTCAGGCAATTGTCACTTCGACAGCACCTTCCATACCTACGACCACTATCATTTTGAAGAACAAGACAAGCCCCTACTTGGGAAAATCACCAACTGGAATTTCTCCTCAAAATCACTCACCACTCCCACTTGGACCCATACAAACGTTCCTTCGCGGTAACGGGGAGAAAGATCATTTAGCTTCCTCCATAAAAGAACGTTGGGTGTACCCAATCTTCACGGACTGCAACGTTTCAAGAAAGCAGCTCACCACCACCTTCTGAAGGGCAACTGGGAATGGGCAATACATTCTGTCCTATCCAGCAACTTTCATATCCAGGAAAAGTGATCTTTTTAATGCATTGATACTTAGAATTTCTGGGGCCTGGACTGAACAGTTTTGCATTCTTTAAAAATAAATATAGAGTACTCAATTCATTATTTTCAAAGAAGAGGCAATTTCGTGTCGCCAGTCCACCTATCATACACATCTTTGCTTGTGGGGGAGAAACCAACGCAAATACGGGGCCAATGTGCAAACTGCACACGGACAGAAGGGCAAGGTTTAGAGTAGATGAACGAGGCAAGTGTTTTTACACAGAGGGTAGTGGGTGCCTGGAACTCTCTACCGGAGGAGGTGATGGAAGCAGGGACGATAGTGACATTAAAGGGGTATTATGACAAATATATGAATAGGATGGGAATAGAGGGGTACGGAGTCAGGAAGTGTAGATGATTGTAGTTTAGTCGGACACCATAGTCTGCACGGGCTTGGAGGGCTGAAGGGGCTGTTCCTGTGCTGTACATTTCTTTGTTCTTTGTTGACAGTGACCCAGAGCCGAGATCGAACTTGTGAACTCTGCGTCGTGAGGCAGCAGTGCTAACCGCTGGGCCATTGTGCTATCTCTGTTTGTCGTTCTAACGGTGGAATGAATCATGTAACTTCTACTTCAGAGGAAACTGGATCTAAGGTATTTCTAAGAGCATGAATCCTGGAAGATATAAACAATATGCTTGCTGCAGTAAGGTGGTAGGGAGTGGTGTGCAATGTACTACAGCATTAAACGCTCTCCCCCCTTTCTCTCTTTACCACTCTCCTTTATTCTGTTTCTGTTTTGTTTCTATTAGTATCGGGTGAAGATTTGATTAGCTGTGAGTCTCTTGATCAAGATATTCTTCTTCATGTTTTCCAGTCAGACACATTCTGCGACATTGTTGCTTTTTGGAACCACTGCAAACATGATGAATAATTGGAAATTCACAACATAGAAGCGGCTCTTTGTTCCACAATTACTGTGTCTGTCGCCATTATTACTATTATACAGATGCATAGTCAGATAATTGAATACAGGAGTTGGGAGAGCTTGCTGAACTTGAACAAGACATTGGGAATGACAAACATGGAATACTGTGTACAGTTCTGGTCACCCTAATATAGAAAGGATGTTATTAACCTAGAATGAGGGCAGAAAAGATTTGCTAGGTTGCTACCGGACTTGATGGTTTGAGTTATAAGGAGAGGCTCGATAGGCTCGAACATTTTTCTTGGAGGCTCGGATTGATCATGACGGCGACTATAAAATAATGCGGGGCATAGATATTGTAGATGTTCCCAAAGGTAATGGAATCCAAACCTCGAGGGCAAAGGTTTAAGGTGAGAGGGGAGGAATACAATAGGGTCCAGGTGAACGTTTTTTTCGCACTGAGGGTTGTGAGTGTTTGAAATATTGGCAGTAGTACAGCTGTCTACAATTCTGCTTTTAAAACGTTTTTGATATTTATGTGGAGAAGATGGGTATAGAGGAATATGACCAAATGTGGGCAATCAGGCAGGCTTTGTGTAGTAAAAACTGGGAGGCATGGACAAGTTAGGCCGACGCACCTATTTCCATGCGGTGAACTTCGATGAATCTATCACCTGTTCCACCTTCCAGATCTGTGTCACTGCAGATTGGTGTACTCCATCTATATGTCCAAATCGCTTTGAAATTTTGCTGTGGGTGCCTGCCTCGATTTATCTTATCGACAGTGAACTTTGAGGGAATGAAAGTGTCTGAGGAACAGGCAGCAAATTACATTGAGGCAGAAGTTCAGCTGTGATTAAACTGAATGTTGGGGCTGGAATGATTATCCGCATACAGAGTAAAGCTCCCTCTATACTGTCCTCATCAAAATTTCCCAGGACAGGTACAGCACAGGGTTAGATACAGAGTAAAGCTCCCTCTACACTGTCCCCATCAAACACTCCCAGGACAGGTACAGCACGGGGTTAGATATAGAGTAAAGCTCCCTCTATAGTGTCCTCATCAAACACTCCCAGGACAGGTACATCACAGAGTTAGATACAGAGTAAAGCACCCTCCATACTTGGAGTATAGTGTTCAATTCTGGTCGCCACACTACCAGAAGGACGTTGAGGCTTTCGAGAGGTTGCAGAAGAGATTTACCAGGATGTTGCCTGGTATGGAGGGCATTAGCTATGAGGAGAGGTTGAATAAACAAAGAACAAAGAACAAAGAAATGTACAGCACAGGAACAGGCCCTTCGGCCCTCCAAGCCCGTGCCGACCATACTGCCCGACTAAACTACAATCTTCTACACTTCCTGGGTCCGTATCCTTCTATTCCCATCCTATTCATATATTTGTCAAGATGCCCCTTAAATGTCCCTATCGTCCCTGCCTCCACTACCTCCTCCGGTAGTGAGTTCCAGGCACCCACTACCCTCTGCGTAAAAAACTTGCCTCGTACATCTACTCTAAACTTTGCCCCTCTCACCTTAAACCTATGCCCCCTAGTAATTGACCCCTCTACCCTGGGGAAAAGCCTCTGACTATCCACTCTGTCTATGCCCCTCATAATTTTGTATACCTCTATCAGGTCGCCCCTCAACCTCCTTCGTTCCAGTGAGAACAAACCGAGTTTATTCAATCGCTCCTCATAGCTTATGCCCTCCATACCAGGCAACATTCTGGTAAATCTCTTCTGCACCCTCTCTAAAGCCTCCACATCCTTCTGGTAGTGTGGCGACCAGAATTGAACACTATACTCCAAGTGTGGCCTAACTAAGGTTCTATACAGCTGCAACATGACTTGCCAATTCTTATACTCAATGCCCCGGCCAATGAAGGCAAGCATGCCGTATGCCTTCTTGACTACCTTCTCCACCTGTGTAGCCCCTTTCAGTGATCTGTGGACCTGTACTCCTAGATCTCTTTGACTTTCAATACTCTTGAGGGTTCTACCATTCACTGTATATTCCCTACCTGCATTAGCCCTTGCAAAATGCATTACCTCACATTTGTCCAGGTTAAACTCCATCTGCCATCTCTCCGCCCAAGTCTCCAGACAATCTAAATCCTGCTGTATCCTCAGACAGTCCTCATCGCTATCCGCAATTCCACCAACCTTTGTGTCGTCTGCAAACTTACTAATCAGACCAGTTACATTTTCCTCCAAATCATTTATATATACTACAAAGAGCAAAGGTCCCAGCACTGATCCCTGTGGAACACCACTGGTCACAGCCCTCCAATTAGAAAAGCATCCCTCCATTGCTACCCTCTGCCTTCTATGGCCTAGCCAGTTCTGTATCCACCTTGCCAGTTCACCCCTGATCCCGTGTGACTTCACCTTTTGTACTAGTCTACCATGAGGGACCTTGCCAAAGGCCTTACTGAAGTCCATATAGACAACATCTACTGCCCTACCTGCATCAATCATCTTAGTGACCTCCTCGAAAAACTCTATCAAGTTAGTGAGACACGACCTCCCCTTCACAAAACCGTGCTGCCTCTCACTAATACGTCCATTTGCTTCCAAATGGGAGTAGATCCTGTCTCGAAGAATTCTCTCCAGTAATTTCCCTACCACTGAAGTAAGGCTCACCGGCCTGTAGTTCCCGGGATTATCCCTGCCACCCTTCTTAAACAGAGGAACAACATTGGCTATTCTCCAGTCCTCCGGGACATCCCCTGAAGACAGCGAGGATCCAAAGATTTCTGTCAAGGCCTCAGCAATTTCCTCTCCGTGAGGAAACAAACTTGGTTTGTTCTCACGGAACGAAGAAGGTTGAGGGGCGACCTGATAGTGGTCTACAAAATTATGAGGGGCATAGACAGAGTGGATAGTCAGAGGCTTTTTCCCAGGGTAGAGGGGTCAATTACTAGGGGGCAGAGGTTTAAGGTGCGAGGGGCAATGTTTAGAGTAGATGTGCGAGGCAAGTTTTTTACACAGGTGGTTGTGGGTGCTTGTAACCTGCTGCCAGAAGAGGTGGTGGAAGCAGGGATGATAGTGATGTTTAAAGGGCATCTTGACAAATACATGAATAGGATGGGAATTGAGGGGTGAGGACCCCGGGAGTGTAGAATATTTTAGTTTAGACGGGCAGCATGGTCGGCACGGGCTTGGAGGGCCGAAGGGCCTGTTCTTGTGCTGTACTTTTCTTTGTTCTTTGTTCTATGTTAGTCTCCCGATGTTGTCATTTGCGATCAGTTCCAGTTGCCACAGCACTCGCAGATGAAGATTTCTGCGAGATAAGATTTTTAAATTACATGTTTCCACCAATTATTTCAATGTCCTGGGATACATTTCAATTATCTTGTCTGCACTGCCTGTGAGATTGGTGGAGGCAGATATAACAGTGACTTTCAAATGTCAAAGCCAGAAACGACAGCAATCAAATGCATGCCTCTGGGAAAAGGTCGGTCGAGGGGGATTGAATGATCTGCTAATCTTAAGAGCCGCTGATGTTAAACGGAATGAATGTCCTCCTTCGGTACTTCACGCACTCTTATGTCTTTGGTCACGTCTGGCTGTGAGGTGATGTGCGTCAACACCTGGAGTTTTCCCTGAATGTGACCCACCACGGCGAGCAGGATAACGGTAATCCTTTTCCACAATGTGTCCGTGCTTCAAGCCAGCGTCAGCTTTAGCTCACTGGTTACTTCACAGCATCAACTTAATTGGAAGTTCGGACCTGTCTCACCATGGGCGCTGCTTGGCGTTTTTAATATTTCCAAAACATGTGTGTTGCATAAATAAAAGCAGCAGACATTTATAATTTGAAGTTGGTGTATTTTGTTTTGAGCTAACATTTACCTGTTTGAAAAAGATGCTTCTGCCACGTCTTTATTTTCTGATCTCACACTGCGGAAACCCACATTCGATTCCAGCTCTGTACAATAACTGACCTATCACACATTGTCAATTACTCACTACCTAAATTTTGTAAAGGAGCATTAACAATCATCTATTATACATTTTGTGAAATTTCAGAACAAGATTGGTTCTTAGGCAGATTGATTAATCCATTTTTTGTCAAAGTGAAACACTGTTCCCCAGATCTCCAAGAACGCTCATGGAGTTCGAAAGCATCCCGGACCAAGCAGTGCGCTTGATTACTCCTCCTGCCACAGGCATTCAATCCCTCCAACAGCCATCCCAAAATGCACCGCAATAACTCAACAAATTTCCTCAGGCAATTTTTCCTTATACATCACCTTCCATACCTACGACCACTATCATTTTGAAGAACTAGACAAGCCCCTACTTGGGAAAATCACCAACTGGAATTTCCCCTCAAAATCACTCACCACTCCCACTTGGACCCATATAAACGATCCTTCGCGGTAACGGGGGAAAAAATTCATTTAGCTTCCTCCATAAAAGCACGTTGGGTGTACCCAAACTTCACGGACTGCAGCGTTTCAAGAAAACAGCTCACCACCACCGTCTGAAGGGCAACTGGGAAAGGGCAATACATTATGTCCAAACCAGCAACTTTCACAACCAATAAAAGTGATCTTTGTAATGCATTGGTGATTTGAATTTCTGAACCCTGGGATGAAGTGTTCTCTATTCTTATAAAATATATATAGGGTACACAATTCATTTTTTTTCAAATAAGCGGCAATTTCGTGTGGCCAATCCACCTAACATGCACATCTTTGGTTGTGGAGGAGAAACCAACGCAAATACGGGGCCAATGTGCAAACTCCACACGGACAGAAGGGCAAGGTTTAGAGTAGATGAACCAGGCAAGATTTTTTACACAGAGGGTAGTGGGTGCCTTGAACTCGCTACCGGAGGAGGTGGTGGAAGCAGGGACTATAGTAACATTTAAAGGGCATCTTGACAAATACTTGAATAGGATGGGAATAGAGGGATACGGACCCAGGATGTGTAGAAGATTATAGTTTAGTCGGGCAGCATGGTCGGCAAGGGCCTGGAGGGCCGAAGGGCCTGTTCCTGTGCTGTACATTTCTTTGTTCTTTGCTGACAGTGACCCAGAGCCGAGATCGAACTTGAGAACACGGCGCCGTGAGGCAGCAGTGCTAACCACTGGGCCATTGTGCTGTCTCGTTTGTCGTTCTAACGGTGGAATGAATCATGTAACTTCTACTTCAGAGGAAACGAGATGTAAGGTATTTCTAAGAGCATGAATCCTGGAAGATAGAAACAATGTGCTTGCTGCAGTAAGGTGGAAGGGAGTGGTGTTCCATATACTCCAGCATTAAACACTCTCTTCCCCTTTATCTCTTTACCACTCTCCTTTATTCTGTTTCTGTTTTGTTTCTATTAGTATCGGGTGAAGGTTTGATTAGCTGTGAGTCTCTTGATCAAGATATTCTTCTACATTTTTTCCAGTCAGACACATTCTGCGACTTTGTTGTTTTTTTTAACCTCTGCAAACATGATGAATAATTGGAAATTCACAACATAGAAGCGGCTCTTGGTTCCACAATTACTGTGTCTGTCGCCATTATTACTATTATACAGATACATGGTCAGATAATTGAATACAGGAGTTTGGAGATCTTGCTTAACTTGAACAAGACATTGGGAAGGACACACTTGGAATACTGTGTACAGTTCTGGTCACTCTAATATAGAAAGGATATTATTAACCTAGAATGAGGGCAGAAAAGATTTGCTAGGTTGCTACCGGACTTGATGATTTGAGTTATAAGGAGAGGCTCGATAGGCTTGAACATTTTTCTTGGAGGCTCGGAGTGATCTTGACGGCGACTAAAAAATAATGCGGGGCATAGATATTGTAGATGTTCCCAAAGGTAATGGAATTCAAAACTAGAAGGCAAAGGTTTAAGGTGAGAGGGGAGAGATACAAAAGGGTCCTGGTGAATAACTTGTTCGCACTGAGGGTGGAGAGTGTCTGAAATATTGGCAGTCATGCAGCCTTCTACAGTTCTGCCTTTTAATAAATATTTAGATATTTCTGTGGAGAAGATGGGTACAGAGGAATATGACCAAATGTGGGCAATCGTGCAGGCATTGTGTAGTAAAAACTGGGAGGCATGGACAAGTTAGGCCGATGCACATATTTCCATGCGGTGAACTTCGATGAATCTATCACCTGTCCAACCTTCCAGATCGGTGTCGCTGCAGATTGGAGTACTCCATCTATATGTCCAAATCGATTTGAAATTTTGCTGTGGGTGCCTGCCTCGATGTTTCTTATCGACAGTGAACTTTGGGGGAATGAAAGTATCTGAGGAAGAGGCAGCAAATTACATTGAGGCAGAAGCTCAGCTGAGATTAAACTGAATGTTGTGGCAGGAATGATTATCCGCATAGTCTCCCTATGTTGTCATTTGCGATCAATTCCAGTTGCCACAGCACTCGCAGATGAAGATATCTGCGAGATAAGATTTTTAAGGTACATGTTTCCAACAATTATTTCAATGTCCTTGGATACAGTTCAATTATCTGGTCTGCAGTGCCTGTGAGGTTGTTGGAGGCAGATACAACAGTGACTTTAAAATGTCAATGCCAGAAACGACAGCAATCAAATGCATGCCTCTGGGAAAAGGTCGGTCGAGTGGGATTGAATGATCTGCTAATCTAAAGAGCCGCTGATGTTAAACGGAATGAATGGTCTAAGTCGGTACTTCACGCACTTTTATGTTTTTGGTCACGTCTGGCTGTGTGGTGATGTGCATCAACACCTGGAGTTTTCCCTGAATGTTACCCACGACGGCGAGTAGGATCACGGTAATCCTTTTCTACAATGTGTCCGTGCTTTAAGCCAGCGTCAGCTTTAGCTCACGGGTTACTTCACAGCATCAACTTAATTGTAAGTTCGAGCCTGTCTCACCGTGGGCGCTGCCTGGCGTTTTTAATATTTCCAAAACATGTGTGTTGCATAAATAAAAGCAGAAGCACTTTTAAAATTGGAAGTTGGTGTATTTTGTTTGGAGCTAACATTAACATTAACATTTGGAGCTAACTATTTGGAAAAGATGCTTATGCCACGTCTTTATTTTCTGATCTCACATTGCGGAAACCCAAGTTCGATTCCAGCTCTGTACAATAACTGACCTGTCACACATTGTCAATTACTCACAACGTAAATTGTGGAAAAGAGCATTAACAATCATCTATTTTACATTTTGTGAAATTTCAGAACAAGATTGGTGATGCAGGCAAATTGATTAATCCATTTTTTGTCCAAGTGAAACGCTGTTCCCAAGATCTCCAAGAACGCTGAGGGAGTTCGAAAGCATCCCATACCAAGCAGTGCGCTTCATTGCTCCTCCTGCCACAGGCATTCAATCCCTCCAACAGCCATCCCAAAATGCACCGCAATAACTCAGCAAATTACCTCAGGCAATTGTCC
Organism: Scyliorhinus torazame; assembly: GCF_047496885.1. NCBI lineage: Eukaryota > Metazoa > Chordata > Chondrichthyes > Carcharhiniformes > Scyliorhinidae > Scyliorhinus > Scyliorhinus torazame. The sequence continues at coordinate 57,967,183 of NC_092729.1, read as the reverse complement.
CTTAGACAGCACCTTCCATACCTACGACCACTATCATTTTGAAGAACTAGACAAGCCCCTACTTGGGAAAATTTCCAACTGGAATGTCCCCTCAAAATCACTCACCATTCCCAGTTGAACCCATATAAACGTTCCTTCGCGGTAACCGGGAAAAAATAATTTAGCTTTCTCCATAAAAGCACGTTGGGTGGACCCAAACTTCACGGACTGCAACGTTTCAAGAAAGCAGCTCACCACCACATTCTGTTGGGCAACTGGGAAGCGGCAATAAATTCTCTCCTAACCAGCAACTTTCACATCCAGTAAAAGTGATCTTTTTAATGCATTGATGCTTTGAATTTCTGGGGCCTGGGATGAACTGTTCTGCATTCTTTAAAAATAAACAGAGAGTACTCAATTCATTTTTTTTCAAATAAGGGTCAATTTCGTGCGGCCAATCCACCTAGCATGCACAACTTTGTTTGTGGGGGAGAAACAAACGCAAATACGGGGCCAATGTGCAAACTCCACACGGACAGAAGGGCAAGGTTTAGAGTAAATGAAAGAGGCAAGTTTTTTACACAGAGGGTAGTGGATGCTTGGAACTCGATGCCGGAGGAGGTGGTGGAAGCAGGGACGGTAGTGACATTTAAGGGGCATCTTGACAAATACATGAATAGGATGGGAAGAGAGGGATACGGACCCAGGAAGTGTAGAAGATTGTAGTTTAGTCGGGCCACATTGTCGGCACGGGCTTGGAGGGCCGAAGTGCCTGTTCCTGTGCTGTCCATTTCTTTGTTCTTTGTTGACAGTGACCCAGAACCGAGATCAAACTTGAGAACTCGGCGTCGTGAGGCAGCAGTGCTAACCACTGGGCCATTGTGCTGCCTCTGTTTGTCGTTCTAACGGTGTGAGGAATCATGTAACTTCTACTTCAGAGGAAACTGGATCTAAGGTATTTCTAACAGCATGAATCCTGGAAGATAGAAACAATGTGCTTGCTGCAGTAAGGTAGAAGGGAGTGGTGTGCAACGCACTCTTGCAAGATCGATAATAAATACTTCTTCAGAATTTGACTAAGTGTAAATTATTACAATGTGAGCGGTGTTTCTCACAATTGGGGGCTCGTCCGGGATAGTTTTCATTGATCGAGGGGGGCGGCTCAAGAGGAACCGAGAAGACGTGTCCCATTATTTAAACCGTCTCTTAGATCATCTTGAGTAGTTACCCACGGTCAACTGAACACGTTCCTAGGGTAGTCATTCTGAAGAAGCAAGTCACGGATTATAATGGCAGGCACGCCGTGGAAGTGAAAGTCAGGCAACTCTGTGCACGGAGCAAGGGAAGAAAAGCGACTTTTAAGTATTACCTTGTTGACTTGAGTTCGTATCTAGACATCCGCAAGGGCGGATTGATGATAGAAGGACTCTCGAGTTCATATCCAGACATCCGTATCAGTGAATGGGCGGATTGATGATATAAGTACTTTCAGGATTGTGATTGTTTTGACGGACCAGTCAGAACTAGACACTTTACTTCGAAATAAGTGGAAGTTGAGTACATCACAATGAGAAGTAAACACTCGAAACAAGGAGACGGCGCCGATAAGAAAATCCCTAAGAATATCCCACCAGAAAGTCCAGTGGGTCGGTAGTTAGTGAATTGGGATTTTGAGAGCCATGTACAAAAAATGTAAGGACAGGAAAACAATGATAAAATGTTGTTGCTTCATATGGATAAGAGAAGCAATCCGTAAACCCACAGTCTTTTGGCCGAAATACGGTTCGGACGAAGATTGGGTGTGCCAAATTTTGAATATATATGTCAATGATAAAAGACCCTGTTCCGATAAAGAAGTAAGTTACGCGAGTTGTTGGCTTCCCAGCAGGAACGCCACCCGAATATATCCATTAATCCCACAGGGCGAAGACGTTCGCACAGCCCCTCTTAGACAATGGGACGTCCTAGATAATTTGCCACCCCCTTATAAGAATACGTCAAACAACAAGGACTCGCCAAATGACCAACAAATTAATAAAGGCAAATCAGAGAAAGTCCCTGAAAAAGAAGGAGAGGGTCAAATGATATTAAGATCCACGAAAGGACAGGGAAAGGAACCAGAAATAACAAAAACGAACCTCCTTCGGGAAGTCCCTATTGGAGAGGGCGAAGTAGGATTTGTAAATTCTCTTTTAAATTCAGGAGAAGTCAGAGCATTAAAAAAAAGATATCTATGTACGTTAATGGAAGACCCCTTAGGACTGGCGGAACAATTCAATCAGTTCTTAGGTCCTAATATATACACATGGACCGAATTAATGTCCATTATGAGTATCCTATTCACGGGGGATGAAAGGGTATGATTAGAAGAGCAGGCATGCGACTGTGGGAGAATAAACACCCGACAGGGGGAAGCGATAAAGACAGAGAGAGTGATACAGAGAGAGAGAGAGAGAGACAGGCAGAGAGAGAGACAGACAGAGAGAGACAGACAGAGAGATACAGAGAGACAGAGAGAGAGAGACAGACAGAGAGAGACAGAGACAGAGAGAGTGATACAGAGAGAGAGAGAGAGAGAGACAGGCAGAGAGAGAGACAGACAGCGAGAGACAGACAGAGAGATACAGAGAGACAGGGAGAGAGAGAGAGATACAGAGAGACAGAGAGACAGATACAGAGAACAGAGAGAGAGATACAGAGAGACAGAGAGAGAAAGAGACAGAGAGTGACAGAGAGAGAGAGAGATACAGAGAACAGAGAGAGAGAGAGAGACAGAGAGACAGAGAGAAAGAGACAGAGAAAGAAAGAGAGAGAGAGAGATACAGAGAACAGAGAGAGACAGAGAGAGACAGAGAGAGAGAGACAGGCAGAGAGAGAGAGAGAGATACAGAGAGAGAGAGAACAGAGAGACAGAGAGAGACAGAGAGAGACAGAGACTGGGAGATACAGCGACAGAGAGACAGAGAGAAAGGGACAGGGAGAGAGATACACAGAGAGAGACAGAGGGAGACAGAGACAGAGAGATACAGAGACAGAGAGAGAGAACAGAGAGACAGAGAGAGAGAGAGGCAGAGAGATACAGAGAGACAGAGAGATACAGAGAGAGACAGAGAGATCCAAAGAGACAGAGAGAGAGAGAAAGAGAGAAAGACAGACAGAGAGAGAGAGAGATACAGATAACAGAGAGAGAGAGGGGGATACAGAGATACAGAGAGAGAAAGAGACAGAGAGAGGCAGAGAGAGAGAGAGAGAGATACAGAGAGAGAAAGAGACACAGAGAGACAGAGAGAGAGATAAAGAGAGAGAGAGAGACAGGCAGGGAGTAAGAGATACAGAGAGAGACAGAGACAGAGAGAGAGAGAAAGAGACAGAGAGAGACAGAGAGAGAAAGAGAGAGACAGAGAGAGACAGAGAAAGATAGATACAGAGAACAGAGAGAGAGAGATACAGAGAGTGAGAGAGACAGATAGATACAGAGAGAGAGAGAGACTGAGACTGAGAGAGATACAGAGAGAGAGAGACAGGCACAGAGAGAGAGATACAGAGACAGAGAGAGAGAACAGTGAGACAGAGAGAGATAGAGAGAGAAAGAGACAGAGAGAGACAAAGAGACATAGAGAGAGACAGAGAGAGAGATACAGAGAGAGAGAGAGACAGAGAAGGCTGCAAAATGCCTGGAGTCACTGTTTCAATACAGAGAGAGAGAGACAGAGAAGGCTGCAGCATGCCTGGAGTCAGTGTTTCAATACAGAGAGAGAGAGAGACAGTTTGTTGCAGAGAAGGCTGCAAATACTGAACTACCACCCCTGGGAAGACTGAAATAAGCTTACCCTACAACCACGGCCACCGCAGGCGGAGTCTCTAAAATCATTCTGGAGCAAATTGTTCCCCGATAAGGGTTGGTAGAAAATCCAGACGAGGACAGGGGAAGTCACTTTACCTCTCAGGTCTTATCAAGCGCAGTGTCAGTTCCCCGTCCGGCAAGTTCCCAATATAGCATACAACCCTGCCAACCGCAGTGTCAGTTCCCCGTCCGGCAAGTTCCCAATATAGCATACAACCCTGCCAACCGCAGTGTCAGTTCCCCGTCCGGCAAGTTCCCAATATAGCATACAACCCTGCCAACCGCAGTGTCAGTTCCCCGTCCGGCAAGTTCCCAATATAGCAGACAACCCTGCCAACCGCAGTGTCAGTTCCCCGTCCGGCAAGTTCCCAATATAGCATACAAACCTGCCAACCGCAGGGGCCCAACAACCAGGCATTTCAAAATAATTATTATAATTAATAAATTAATCAAATTTGATACGACTGATTCAGTAACATTTCAATAATAGTATTTCAGCTAAAATTCATCGACTGGGAGTAAAAGTTGGATTGCTGCCAAATTCCCGTTATCAAATGTCCTTGAACGATCTGTTCTTTTTAATCAAAGCTGTTTTGTTTTTTTAAGACCAGCTTCCACATCATTTTAAGTTTTAATTCCCAGGCTAATTCTAAACATTTATTTTAAAATATCAAACACAATAACTTATTAAACATACAGGTTTTCTGTAGATGAATTCGTCGATTCTATTAAAGAAGGCACTACTAGAAGTTTGGAGATAAATTGGGACTTCCACACTCCTTGGCACCCCCCCCCCCTTATCGGGACGAGTGGAAAGGATGAATCAAACCCTTAAAAATCATTTGTCAAAAATAATACTAGAAACTAGGCTCCCCTGGACAAAATGCTTACCGATAGCCCTTCTAAGAATCCGAACGGCTCCAAGAAAATATTTGGGGTTGTCCCCATACGAAATGTTGTTCGGATTGCCATACCTTGGAACAATGGCAGAATGGCCCATTGCAGAATGTAAAGATAACTATGTAAAGAAATATATACTGGCATTGTTCCTCATTATCATTCCTCGGGAGACAAGGACTGCTAGCGCAGACACCGCACCTTGAATTCGCAGTCCACAAATTTAAAACAGGAGATTGGGTACTGGTGAAATCGTGGCAGGAAACCAAGCTTCAACCCACTTGGGACGGACCGTTCCTGGTTTTGTTAACCACAGAGACTGCCATACGAACCGCGGAAAAAGGTTGGACTCATTACAGCAGAACGAAGGGTCCCGTGAAATCACCACCTGAACAGGAACAATGGCATGTGGAGGCCACTGAGGAATCATTAAAGATAAGATTAAAAAGGCTCAAAATCCTGAATTGTTCAATAATATGACAAAACTACAGCTAAAATGGACTATACGATGTATTATAACATTAATAATGTGGGGGGGAAGGAATCGGTCATATGTTTAAATTAACAATCCCAGAAAGTCGGTACCCTCAGGTAATACGGACTGACCTATGCACCCTCATAGACTGCGAGTCAGAGGGGAATGGAAAGCAATTTAGGGTAGATTCTCTTCATTATTACCGAGAGGAATGATTACGGAGAGGGGGGGTTGGCTGAAAAGGTTCTGCCAATTCCCCAGAGGGGCACCACCGGTCGTACTATTCACCAGATTAATGGAAATTCCCCCTCAACGTGCAAGGCTGGAACTTGTCACCTCGTATATATCACCGTAAAACACACGGCCTGGATTGAGACAGGCAATCGGGTTTGTTCACTTAGACATGAGATATTCGGGGTAAACATGAGAAATGGCAAGACTGAATGCTGCTTCCGTATCTCATTAGACCAAGGAGGAACTCCCACTAATGGAACTAGGAACGACAAGGCGGAGAAAGGACAGGGAGTCAAAATAATTGAAGTGAAAAATTTAGAGCAAGCCTTTGAGATAGAGACCGGCTATGAGGAACAGAATGCGTGGATTGAGTGGGTGAGGTATTCGGCCCAGACGCAGAAGAAAGACAATTGTTATGCTTGCGCATCAGGTAGACCACAGGCCCATATGGAGCCCTTTACACTGGGGTGGACAGACAATAGAGGGAGCATGGAATGCATGATGGCCTTGTACCAAGATGAGACAGCCTGGGGCAACAAGACCTGCACTGCCCTATCTCTGATGTTTCCTCCTGTTAATAAGAAACTATCAGCAAACCCTCCCTCCTTATTGGTTACCGTGACACATCAGAAATCGTGTATAAGTCGTTCTGATACGGGGCTAAGTAAAGATATGGGAGAACTCAAGACTTGTATTGAGACTAAGAACGTGACCACCCAGGGCAATTACTCATCACTAAAAATACCACGTGCGAATATATGGTGGTATTGCGGAGGAAAGATTCTAAGGCCCACTCTACCACCCCCCCCCCCCCACCCACAATGGAAAGGGACATGCGCATTAGTTCAGCTCGCCATTCAGTTCAGTATAGCCTATGAAAGACAAGAGGAGAGGGGGAGTGTAAAAGGGGAACGATCTAAACGAAGCATGCCCACCTCATTTAATGACAGTATTTACCTGGACCCCGTTGGCATTCCCAGAGGAGTACCAGATGAGTTCAAAGCCCGAAATCAGATTGCAGCTGGGTTCGAGTCCCTCTTCTGGTGGGTTACGGTCAATAAGAATGTGGATTGGATAAACTATATATACTATAATCAACAGAGGTTCATAAATTATCCCAGGGACGCCGTGAAGGGCATAGCAGAACAACTGGAGAATTGTCTGGGAGAATAGATTGGCTCTGGATATGATTTTGGCAGAGAAAGGTGGTGTATGCTTTATGCTTAAGGGACAGTGTTGCACGTTTATCCCTAACAACACAGCACCCGACGGATCGATTACCCGTGCGCTACAAGGGTTAACCACTCTGGCTGAGGAAATGGCAGACAACTCAGTGGCAGACACATCCATGACTGGGTGGCTTGTATCAATGTTTGGGAAATGGAAAGGGTTAATTGTGTCCATCCTCACCTCCATCATCGTGGTGATAGGAGCATTGGCGGCAATAGGCTGTTGCATCATCCCGTGCGTAAGAGGCTTGGTGCAGAGTCACATCGAAATAGCCTTGACCAAGCAGGTGCCATTACCCCTGGGTAAAGGAGGCCAGGATACAATTTGCCTACTAGAAAGAGGGAAGACTGAAGGAGAGGACGGCACCATAGAAAGGGAAGTTGAGAGGATGTTGGACAATTTTGGGGTAGGTTAGAAGAGGCGACAAAGTGTAAAAAGCAACAAGAGTAAAAAGAAAAAAAGGGGGCTTGTGAGAAATGAACATTTTGTGTTGTTTCTACATGTATAAACTCTGGTTCACAATTAAGATGTCAACAATGAAGCCTGATGGGAAAATTAACATGTCAAGTTCTGAGTAACCTATAGTGAGCGAGTTGTTGTAACTATGTACAAGGCTGACCTTCGGGGAAGAACGGGATGTACAATAACAGAAATTGCTAAGCAAGGGGGAAGATAGCAGGTGCCAGCAGGGGGCCTTATTCTTATCTTAAACTGACGGTCCAAGGATATACCAGGAGCTGACAGAAACCACTAGGCAAGGGGGAGGCCAAATAAGGGATCACTGATAAGGGAACTGCCCTTTCTATAGTTTGTGGGATATATTTCTCACGGATTGTATTTTAATGGATTGTATATAACAAAGTGATGTTGTGTGAATTCTTTGTGTCTACTATTGCTTACTGGCGGCACCCGCTCTTGCAAGATCGATAATAAATAGTTCTTCAGAATTTGAGTAAGTGTAAATTGTTAAAAGGTGACCGGTGTTTCTCACACTTCTACTTCGGAGGAAACTGGATGTAAGGTATTTCTAAGAGCATGAATCCTGGAAGTTAGAAACAATGTGCTTGCTGCAGTAAGATGGAAGGGAGTGGTGTGCAATGTACTCCTGCATTAAACGCTCTCTCCCCCTTTCTCTCTTTACCACTCTCCTTTATTCTGTTTCTGTTTTGTTTCTGTTAGTATCGGGTGACGATTTGATTAGCTGTGAGTCTCTTGATCAAGATATTCTTCTACATTTTTTCCAATCAGACACATTCTGCGACTTTGTTGTTTTTTTTAACCTCTGCAAACATGATGAATAATTGGATATTCACAACATAGAAGCGGCTCGTTGTTCCGCAATTACTGTGTCTGTCGCCATTATTCCTATTATACAGATACTGGTCAGTAAATTGAATACAGGAGTTTGGAGATGTCGCTCAACTTGAACAAGAAATTGGGAAGGACACACTTGGAATACTGTGTACATTTCTGGTCACCCTAATATAGAAAGGATGTTATTAACCGAGAATGAGGGCAGAAAAGATTTGCTAGGTTGCTCCCGGACTTGATGGTTTGAGTTATAAGGAGAGGCTCGATAGGCTCGAACATTTTTCTTGGAGCCTCGGAGTGATCATGACGGCGACTATAAAATAATGCGGGGCATAGATATTGTAGATATTCCCAAAGGTAATGGAATCCAAACCTAGAGGGCAAAGGTTTAAGGTGAGAGGGGAGAGATACAAAAGGGTCCAGGTGAACAATTTGTTCGCACTGAGGGTGGTGAGTGTTTGAAAGATTGGCAGTAGTACAGCCGTCTACAATTCTGCCTTTTAAAATGCAATTAGATATTTATGTGGAGGAGATGGGTATAGAGGAATATGACCAAATGTGGGCAATCGGGTAGGCTTTGTGTAGTAAAAACTGGGAGGTATGGACAAGTCAGGCCAAAGCTCCTTTTTCCATGCGTGAACTTCGATGACTCTATCAGCTGTCCCACCTTCCAGATCTGTGTCGCTGCAGATTGGAGTACTCCATCTATATGTCCAAATCGGTTTGACATTTTGCAGTGGGTGTCTGCCTCGATTTTTCTTATCGACAGTGAACTTTGAGGGAATGAAAGTACCTGAGGAACAGGCAGCAAGTTAGATTGAGGCAGAACCTCAGCTGTGATCAAACTGAATGTTGGGGCAGGAATGATTATCCGCATAGTCTCCCTATGTTCTCATTTGCGATCAGTTCCAGTTGCCACAGCACTCGCAGATGAAGATATCTGCGAGATAAGATTGTTAAGTGACATGTTTCCAACAATTATTTCAATGTCCTGGGATGCAGTTCAATTATCTGGTCTGCACTGCCTGTGAGATTGGTGGTGGCAGATACAAGAGTGACTTTCAAATGTCAATGCCAGAAACAACAGCAATCAAATTCATGCCTCTGGGAAAAGGTCGGTCGAGTGGCATTGAATGAGCTGCTAATCTAAAGAGCCGCTGATGTTAAACGGAATGAATGTCCTCCTTCGGTACTTCACGCACTTTTATGTTTTTGGTCACGTCTGGCTGTGAGGTGATGTGCATCAACACCTGGAGTTTTCCCCGAATGTGACCCACCACGGCGAGTAGGATAACGGTCATCCTTTTCTACAATGTGTCCGTGCTTTAAGCCAGCGTCAGCTTTAAAGCTCATTGGTTACTTCACAGCATCAACTTAATTGTAAGTTCGAGCCTGTCTCACCATGGGCGCTGCCTGGCGTTTTTAATATATCCAAAACATGTGTGTTGCATAAATAAAAGCAGCAGCACATTTAGGATTGGAAGTTGGTGTATTTTGTTTTGAGCTAACATTAACCTGTTTGAAAAAGATGCTTATGCCACGTCTTTATTTCTGATCTCACACTGCGGAAACCCAAGTTCGATTCCAGCTCTGTACAATAACTGAACTATCACACATTGTCAATTACTCACAACGTAAATTGTGGAAAAGAGCATTAACAATCATTTATTATACATTTTGTGAAATTTCAGAAAAAGATTGGTTCCGCAGGCAAATTGATTAATCCATTTTTTGTCCAAGTGAAACGCTGTTCCCCAGATCTCCAAGAACGCTAACGGAGTTCGAAAGCATCCCGGACCAAGCAGTGCGCTTGATTACTCCTCCTGCCACAGGCATTAAATCCCTCCAACAGCCATCCCAAAATGCACCGCAATAACTCAACAAATTTCCTCAGGCAATTGTCCCTTAGACAGCACCTTCCATACCTACGACCACTATCATTTTGAAGAACTAGACAAACCCCTACTTGGGAAAATCACCAACTGGAATTTCCCATCAAAATCACGTGCCACTCCCACTTGGACCCATATAAACGTTCCTTCGCGGTAACGGGGAAAAAAATAATTTAGCTTCCTCCATTAAAGCACGTTGGGTGTACCCACACCTTACGGACTGCAACGTTTGAAGAAAGCAGCTCACCACCACATTCTGTCGGGCAACTGGGAATGGGCAATAAATTCTCTCCGAACCAGCAACTTTCACATCCAGTAAAAGTGATCTTTTTAATGCATTGATACTTTGAATTTCTGGAGCCTGGGATGAACTGTTCTGCATTCTTTAACGTTAAACAGAGAGTACTCAATTTTTTTTTTTCAAATAAGGGACAATTTCGAGTTGCCAATCCATTAATCATGCACATCTTTGGTTGTGGGGGAGAATCCAACGCAAATACGGGGCCAGTGTGCGAACGCCACACGGACAGAAGGGCAAGGTTTAGAGTAGATGAACGAGGCAAGTTTTTTTACACAGAGGGTAGGGTGCCTGGAACTCGCAACGGGAGGAGGTGGTGGAAGCAGGGACGATAGTGACATTTAAGGGGCATCTTCACAAATAAATGAATAGGATGGGAATAGAGTGATACGGACCCAGGACGTGTAGAAGATTGTAGTTTTGTCGGTCAGCATGATCGGCACGGGCTTGGAGGGCCGAAGCGCCTTTTCCTGTGCTGTATATTTCTTTGTTGACAGTGACCCAGAGCCGAGATCGAACTTGAGAACACGGCGTCGTGAGGCAGCAGTGTTAACCACTGGGCCATTGTTCTGTCTCCTTTGTCGGTCTAATGGTGGAATGAATCATGTAACTTCTACTTCAGAGGAAACTGGATCTAAGGTAATTCTAAGAGCATGAATCCTGGAAGATAGAAACAATGTGCTTGCTGCAGTAAGGTGGAAGGGAGTGGTGTGCAATATACTCCAGCATTAAACGCTCTCTCCCCCTTTATCTCTTTACCACTCTCCTTTATTCTGTTTCTGTTTTGTTTCTATTAGTATCGGGTGAAGATTTGATTAGCTGTGAGTCTCTTGATCAAGATATTCTTCTACATTTTTCCCAGTCAGGTTCATTCTGCGACTTTGTTGTTTTATTTAACCTCTGCAAACATGATGAATAATTGGAAATTCACAACATAGAAGCGGCTCTTTGTTCCGCAATTACTGTGTCTGTCGCCATTATTACTATTATACACATACATGGTCAGATCATTGAATACAGGAGTTTAGAGATCTTGCTTAACTTGAAGAAGACATTGGGAAGGACACACTTGGAATACTGTGTACAGTTCTGGTCACCCTAATATAGAAACGATGTTATTAACCTAGAATGAGGGCAGAAAAGATTTGCTAGGTTGCTCCCGGACTTGACGGTTTGAGTTATAAGGAGAGGCTCGATAGGGTCGAACATTTTTCTTGAAGCCTCGGAGTGATCATGACGGCGACTATAAAATAATGCGGGGCATAGATATTGTAGATGTTCCCAAAGGTAATGGAATTCAAAAATAGAGGGCAAAGGTTTAAGGTGAGAGGGGAGAGATACAAAAGGGTCCAGGTGAACAATTTGTTCGCACTGAGGGTGGTGAGTGTTTGAAACATTGGCAGTAGTACAGCCGTCTACAATTCTGCCTTTTAAAATGTATTTAGATATTTATGTGGAGGAGATGGGTATAGAGGAATATGACCAAATGTGGGCAATCGGGCAGGCTTTGTGTAGTAAAAACTGGGAGGTATGGACAAGTCAGGCCAAAGCTCCTTTTTCCATGCGGTGAACTTCGATGACTCTATCAGCTGTCCCACCTTCCAGATCTGTGTCGCTGCAGATTGGAGTACTCCATCTATATGTCCAAATCGGTTTGAAGTTTTGCTGTGGGTGTCTGCCTCGATTTTTCTTATCGACAGTGAACTTTGAGTTAATGAAAGCATCTGAGCAACAGGCACCAAATTACATTGAGGCAGAACCTCAGCTGTGATCAAACTGAATGTTGGGGCAGGAATGATTATCCGCATAGTCTCCCTATGTTCTCATTTGCGATCAGTTCCAGTTGCCACAGAACTCGCAGATGAAGATATCTGCGAGATAAGATTGTTAAGTGACATGTTTCCAACAATTATTTCAATGTCCTTGGATACAGTTCAGTTATCTGGTCTGCACTGCCTGTGAGATTAATGGAGGCAGATACAAGAGTGACTTTCAAATGTCAATGCCAGAAACGACAGCAATCAAATTCATGCCTCTGGGAAAAGGTCGGTCGAGTGGCATTGAATGAGCTGCTAATCTAAAGAGCCGCTGATGTTAAACGGAATGAATGTCCTCCTTCGGTACTTCACGCACTTTTATGTTTTTGGTCACGTCTGGCTGTAAGATGATGTGCATCAACACCTGGAGTTTTCCCCGAATGTGACCCACCACGGCGTGTAGGATAACGGTCATCCTTTTCTACAATGTGTCCGTGTGCTAATTCAGCGTCAGCTTTAGCTCACTGGTTACTTCACAGCATCAACTTAATTGTAAGTTCGGACCTGTCTCACCTTGGGCGCTGCTTGGCTTTTTAATATTTCCAAAACATGTGTGTTGCATAAATAAAAGCAGCAGCACATTGATAATTGGAAGTTGGTGTATTTTGTTTTGAGCTAACATTAACCTGTTTGAAAAAGATGCTTATGCCACGTCTTTATTTTCTGATCTCACACTGCGGAAACCCAAGTTCGATTCCAGCTCTGTATAATAACTGACCTATCGCACATTGTCAATTACTCACAACGTAAATTGTGGAAAGAGCATTAACAATCATCTATTATACATTTTGTGAAATTTCAGAACAAGATTGGTTCCGCAGGCAAATTGATTAATCCATTTTTTGTCCAAGTGAAACGCTGTTCCCCAGATTTCCAAGAACGCTCACGGAGTTCGAAAGCATCCCGTAACAAGCAGTGCGCCTGATTGCTCCTCCTGCCACAGGCATTCAATCCCTCCAACAGCCATCCCAAAATGCACCGCAATAACTCAACAAATTTTCTCAGGCAATTGTCCCTTAGACAGCACCTTCCATACCTACGACCACTATCACTTTCAAGAACTAGACAAACCCCTACTTGGGAAAATCACCAACTGGAATTTCCCATCAAAATCACGCACCACTCCCACTTGGACCCATATAAACGTTCCTTCGCGGAAACGGGGGAAAAAATCATTGAGCTTCCTCCATAAAAGCACGTTGGGTGTACCCACACCTCACGGACTGCAACGTTTGAAGAAAGCAGCCAACCACCACATTCTGTCGGGCAACTGGGAATGGGCAATAAATTCTCTCCTAACCAGCAACTTTCACATCCAGTAAAAGTGATCTTTTTAATGCATTGATACTTTGAATTTCTGGAGCCTGGGATGAACTGTTCTGCATTCTTTAACGTTAAACAGAGAGTACTCAATTTTTTTTTTCAAATAAGGGACAATTTCGAGTTGCCAAACCATTAATCATGCACATCTTTGGTTGTGGGGGAGAATCCAACGCAAATACGGGGCCAATGTGCAAACTCCACACGGACAGAAGGGCAAGGTTTAGAGTAGATGAACGAGGCAAGTTTTTTTACGCAGAGGGTAGTGGGTGCCTGGAACTCGCTACGGAAGGAGGTGGTGGAAGCAGGGACGATAGTGACATTTAAGGGGCATCTTCACAAATACATGAATAGGATGGGAATAGAGGGATGCGGACCCAGGACGTGTAGAAGATTGTAGTTTTGTCGGGCAGCATGATCGGCACGGGCTTGGATGGCCGAAGCGCCTGTTCCTGTGCTGTACATTTCTTTGTTGACAGTGACCCAGAGCCGAGATCGAACTTGAGAACACGGCGTCGTGAGGCAGCAGTGTTAACCACTGGGCCATTGTTCTGTCTCCTTTGTCGGTCTAATGGTGGAATGAATCATGTAACTTCTACTTCAGAGGAAACTGGATCTAAGGTATTTCTAAGAGCATGAATCCTGGAAGATAGAAACAATGTGCTTGCTGCAGTAAGGTGGAAGGGAGTGGTGTGCAATATACTCCAGCATTAAACGCTCTCTCCCCCTTTATCTCTTTACCACTCTCCTTTATTTTGTTTCTGTTTTGTTTCTATTAGTATCGGGTGAAGATTTGATTAGCTGTGAGTCTCTTGATCAAGATATTCTTCTACATTTTTCCCAGTCAGATACATTCTGAGACTTTGTTGTTTTATTTAACCTCTGCAAACATGATGAATAATTTGAAATTCACAACATAGAAGCGGCTCTTTGTTCCGCAATTACTGTGTCTGTCGCCATTATTAATATTATATAGATACATGGTCAGATAATTGAATACAGGAGTTTGGAGATCTTGCTTAACTTGAACAAGACATTGGGAAGGACACACTTGGAATACTGTGTACAGTTTAGGTCACCCTAGTATAGAAAGGATGTTATTAACCTAGAATGAGGGCAGAAAAGATGTGATAGGTTGCTACCGGACTTGATGGTTTGAGTTCTCAGGAGAGGCTCGATAGGCTCGAACATTTTTCTTGAAGCCTCGGAGTGATCATGACGGCGACTATAAAATAATGCGGGGCATAGATATTGTAGATATTCCCAAAGGTAATGGAACCCAAACTTAGAGGGCAAATGTTTAAGGTGTGACGGGAGAGGTACAAAAGGGTCCAGGTGAACATTTATTTCGCACTGAGGTTGGTGAGTGTTTGAAATATTGGCAGTAGTACAGCCGTCTACAATTCTGCCTTTTAAAAAGTATTTAGATATTTATGTGGAGAAGATGGGTACAGAGCAATATGACCAAATATGGGCAATCGGGCAGGCTTTGTACAGTAAAAACTGGGAGGCATGGACAAGTTAAACCGACGCACCCATTTCCCTGCGGTGAACATCGATGAATCTATCACCTGTCCCACTTCCAGATCTGTGTCGCTGCAGATTGGGGTTCTCCGTCTATATGTCCAAATCGGTTTGAAATTTTGCTGTGTGTGCCTGCCTCGATTTTTCTTATCGACAGTGAACTCTGAGGGAATGAAAGTATCTGAGCAACAGGCAGCAAATTACATTGAGGCAGAAGCTCAGCTGTGATTAAACTGAATGTTGGGGCAGGAAGGATTATCGGCATACTCTCCCTATGTTGTCATTTGCGATCAGTTCCAGTTGCCACAGCATCGCAGATGAAGATATCTGCGAGATAAGATTTTTAAGCTCCATTTTTCCAACAATTATTTCAATGTCCTGGGACACAGTTCAATTATCTGGTCTGCACTGCCTGTGAGATTGGTGGAGGCAGATACAACAGTAGCTTTCAAATGTCAATGCCAGAAACGACAGCAATCAAATTCATGCCTCTGGGCAAAGGCCGGTCGAGTGGCATTGAATGATCTGCTAAGCTAATGAGCCGCTGATGTCAAACGGAATGAATGTCCTCCGTCGTTACTTCACGCACTTTTATGTTTTTGGTCACGTCTGGCTGTAAGATGATGTGCATCAACACCTGGAGTTTCCCCTGAATGTGACCCACCACGGCGAGTAGGATCACGGTAATCCTTTTCTACAATGTGTCCGTGCTTTAAGCCAGCGTCAGCTTTAGCTCACTGGTTACTTCACAGCATCAACTTAGTTGTAAGTAAGGACCTGTCTCACCATGGGCGCTGCTTGGCGTTTTTAATATTTCCAAAACATGTGTGTTGCATAAATAAAAGCAGCAGCACATTTATAATTGGAAGTTGGTGTATTTTGTTTAGAGGTAACATTAACCTGCTTGAAAAAGATGCTCATGCCACGTCTTTATTTTCTGATCTAACACTGCGGAAACCCAAGTTCGATTCCAGCTCTGTACAATAACTGACCTATCGCACATTGTCAATTACTCACAACGTAAATTGTGGAAAAGAGAATTAACAATCATCTATTATACATTTTGTGAAATGTCAAGACAAGATTGGTTCGGCAGGAAAATTGATTAATCCATTTTTTGTCCAAGTGAAACGCTGTCCCCCAGATTTCCAAAAACGCTCATGGAGTTCGAAAGCATCCCGTAACAAGCAGTGCGCTTGATTACTCCTCCTGCCACAGGCATTCAATCCCTCCAACAGCCATCCCAAAATGCACCTCAATAACTCAACAAATTTCCTCAGGCAATTGTCCCTTAGACAGCACTTTCCATACCTACGACCACTATCATTTTGAAGAACTAGACAAGCCCCTACTTGGGAAAATCACCAACTGGAATTTCCCATCAAAATAACGCACCACTCCCACTTGGACCCATATAAACGTTGCTTCGCGGTAACGGGGAAAAAATCATTTATCTTCCTCCATAAAAGCACATTGGGTGGACCCAAACCTCACGGACTGCAACGTTTCAAGAAAGCAGCTCACCACCACATTCTGTAGGGCAACTGGGAATGGGCAATAAATTCTCTCCTAACCAGCAACGTTCACATCCAGTAAAAGTGATCTTTTTAATGCATTGATACTTTGAATTTCTGGAGCCTGGGATGAACTGTTCTGCATTCTTTAACGTGAAACAGAGATTACTCAATTTTTTTTTTCAAATAAGGGACAATTTCGAGTTGCCAATCCATTAATCATGCACATCTTTGGTTGTGGGGGAGAATCCAACGCAAATACGGGGCCAATGTGCAAACTCCACACGGACAGAAGGGCAAGGTTTAGAGTAGATGAACGAGGCAAGTTTTTTTACACAGAGGGTAGGGTGCCTGGAACTCGCAACGGGAGGAGGTGGTGGAAGCAGGGACGATAGTGACATTTCAGGGGCATCTTTACAAATACATGAATAGGATGGGAATAGAGGGATACGGACCCACGACGTGTAGAAGATTGTAGTTCTGTCGGGCAGCATGATCGGCACGGGATTGGAGGGCCGAAGCGCCTGTTCGTGTGCTGTCGATTTCTTGTTCGTTCTTCACCTGAGGAAGGAGCAGCTCTCCGAAAGCTAGTGACATCGAAACAAACCTGTTGGACTTTAACCTGGTGTTGTAAGACATTTTACTGTGCTCACCCCAGTCCAACGCCGGCATCTCCACATCTTGTTCTTTGTTGACAGTGACCCAGAGCCGAGATCGAACTTGAGAACACGGCGTCGTGAGGCAGCAGTGTTAACCACTGGGCCATTGTTCTGTCTCCTTTGTCGGTCTAATGGTGGAATGAATCATGTACCTTCTACTTCAGAGGAAACTGGATCTAAGGTATTTCTAAGAGCATGTATCATGGAAGATAGAAACAATGTGCTTGCTGCAGTAAGGTGGAAGGGAGTGGTGTGCAATATACTCCAGCATTAAACGCTCTCTCCCCCTTTATCTCTTTGCCACTCTCCTTTATTCTGTTTCTGTTTTGTTTCTATTAGTATCGGGTGAAGATTTGATTAGCTGTGAGTCTCTTGATCAAGATATTCTTCTCCACTTTTTCCAGTCAGACACATTCTGTGACTTTGTTGTTTTTTTTAACCTCTGCAAACATGATGAATAATTGGAAATTCACAACATAGAAGCGGCTCTTTGTTCCACAATTACTGTGTCTGTCGCCATTATTACTATTATACAGATACATGGTCAGATAATTGAATGCAGGAGTTTGGAGATCTTGCTGAACTTGGACAAGACATTGGGAAGGACACATTTGGAATACTGTGTACAGTTCTGTTCACCCTAATATAGAAAGGATGTTATTAACCTAGAATGAGGGCAGAAAATATTTGCTAGGTTGCTACCGGACTTGATGGTTTGAGTTATCAGAAGAGGCTCGAACATTTTTCTTGGAGGCTCGGAGTGATCATGACGGCGACAATAAAATAATGCGGGGCATAGATATTGTAGATGTTCCCAAAGGTAATGGAATCCAAAAGTAGAGGGTAAAGGTTAAAGGTGAGAGGGGAGAGATACAAAAGCGTCCAGGTGAACAATTTGTTCGCACTGAGGGTGGTGAGTGTTTGAAATATTGGCAGTAGTACAGCCGTCCACAATTCTGCCTTTTAAAAAGTATTTAGATATTTATGTGGAGAAGATGGGTATAGAGGAATATGACCAAATGTGAGCAATCGGGCAGGCTTTGTGCAGTAAAAACTGGGAGGCATGGACAAGTTTGGCCAAAGCACCTATTTCCACGCGGTGAACTTCGATGACTCTATCACCTGTCCCACCTGCCAGATCTGTGTCGCTGCAGATTGGAGTACTCCATCTATGTGCCCAAATCGGTTTGAAGTTTTGCTGTGGGTGTCTGCCTCGATTTTTCTTATCGACAGTGAACTTTGAGGGAATGAAAGCATCTGAGGAACAGGCAGCAAATTACATTGAGGCAGAAGTTCAGCTGTGATCAAACTGAATGTTTGGGAAGGAATGATTATCCGCATA
Organism: Scyliorhinus torazame; assembly: GCF_047496885.1. NCBI lineage: Eukaryota > Metazoa > Chordata > Chondrichthyes > Carcharhiniformes > Scyliorhinidae > Scyliorhinus > Scyliorhinus torazame. The sequence continues at coordinate 57,948,847 of NC_092729.1, read as the reverse complement.
GTCTCCCTATGTTGTCATTTGCTCGCTGTTCCAGTAGCCACAGCATTCACAGATGAATATATCTGCGAGATAAGATTTTTAAATTACATGTTTCCAACAATTATTTCAATGTCCTGGGATGCAGTTCAATTATCTGGTCTGCACTGTCTGTGAGATTGGTGGAGGCAGATACAACAGTGACTTTCAAATGTCAATGCCAGAAACGACAGCAATCAAATACATGCCTCTGGGGAAAGGTCGGTCGAGTGGGATTGAATTATCTACTAATCTAAAGAGCCGCTGATGTTAAACGGAATGAATGTCCTCCGTCGGTACTTCACGCACTTTTATGTTTTTGGTCAAGTCTGGCTGTGAGGTGATGTGCATCAACACCTGGCGTTTTCCCTGAATGTGATCCACCATGGTGAGTAGGATCACGGTAATCCTTTTCTACAATGTGTCCGTGCTTTAAGCCGGCGTCAGTTTTAGCTCACTGGATACTTCACCACATCAACTTAATTGTAAGTTCGGTCCTGTCGCACCATGGGCGCTGTCTGCTGTTTTTAATATTTGCAAAACATGGGTGTTACATAAATAAAAGCAGCAGCACATTTATAATTGGAAGATGGTGTATTTTGTTTCGAGGTTACATTAATCTGATTGAAAAAGATGTTTGTGTCACGTGTTTATTTTCTGTTCTCACACTGCGGAAACCCAAGTTCGATTCCAGCTCTGTACAACAACTGACCTATCACACATTGTCAATTAGTCACAGCATAAATTGTGGAAAAGAGCATTAACAATGATCTATTGTACATTTTGTGAAATTTCAGAACAAGATTGGTTACGCAGGCAAATTAATTAATCTATTTTTTGTCCAAGTGAAGCGCTGTTCCACAGACCTCCAAGAACGCTCAGGGTGTTCGAAAGCATCCCGGACCAAGCAGTGCGCTTGATTGCTCCTCCTGCACAAGCATTCAATCCCTCCAACAGACATCCCAAAATGCACCGCAATAACTCAACAAAATACCTCAGGCTATTGTCCCTTAGACAGCACCTTCCATACCTACGACCACTATCATTTTGAAGAACTAGAAAAGCCCCGACTTTGGAAAATCACCAACTGGAATTTCCCCTCAAAATCAATCACCACTCCCACTTGGACCCATATAAACGTTCCTTCGCGGTAACGGGGAAATAAATCATCTAGCTTCGTCCATAGAAGCACGTTGTGTGTATACAAACTCCAGGATCTGCAACGATTCAAGAAAGCAGCTCACCTTCTGAAGGGCAACTGGGAATGGACAATAAATTCTGTCCGATCCAGCAACTTTCACATCCAGTAAAAGTGATCTTTTTAATGCATTGATGCTTTGAATTTCTGGGGCCTGGGATGAACTGTTCTCCATTCTTAAAAAAAAAATATAGAGTAAACAATTCATTTTTTCCATTATGGGGCAATTTAAGCTGGCCAGCCCACCTACCCTGCGGATCTTTCGGTTCTGTGGTAGAAACCAACGCAAAAACGGGATAATGTGCAAACTCCACACGGACTGTGACCCAGAGACGGGATAGAACCTGAAAACTCGGTGCCCCGAAGCAGCAGTGCAAACCACTGCGCCATCGCGCAGTCCCTGTTTTTTCATTCTAACCGTGGAATGAATCATGTAACTTCTGCTTCAGGGGAAACTGGATCGAAGGTATTTCTAACAGCATGCATCCTGGAAGACAGAAACAATGTGCTTGCTGCAGTAAGTTGGAAGAGAGTGATGTGCAATGTAATCCAGCATTAAACGCTCTCTCTCCCCCTTTCTCTCTTTACCACTCTCCTTTATTCTGTTTCTGTTTTGTTCCTATTTGTATCGGGTGACGATTTGATTTGCTGTGGGACTATTGAGCAAGATATTCTCTCCACCTTTTTCGAGGCAGGCGCATTCTGTGACTTTGTTGCTTTTTGGAACCACTGCAAACATGATGAATAATTGGAAATTCACAACACTAAAGGAGGCTCTTTGTTCCACAATTATTCTGTCTGTGCCCATTATTACTATTATACAGATACATGGCCAGATAATTGAAAACAGGAGTTTGGACGTCATGCCGAAGTTGCACAAGACATTGGGAAGGACACACTTGGAATACTGTGTACAGTTCTGGAATATAGAAAGGATATTATTTAGGGAGAAGGAATGCAGAAAAGGGTTGCTAAGCTGCTACGGGAATTAATGGTTTGAGTTAATAGGATCGGCTGGATATACTGGAACATTTTTCTTGGAGGCTAGGGGTGATCTTGACGACGGCTGTAAAATGAAATGAAAATGGCTGATTGTCACAAGTAGGCTACAAATGTAGTTACTGTGAAAAGACCCTAGTCGCCACAATCCGGCGCCGGTTCGGGGAGGCTGTTATGGGAATCGAACCGTGCTGCTGGTCTGTTATAAACCAGCGATTTAGCCTTGTGCTAAACAGCCCCACAGAAACAATGCCGGGCATAGACCAGGTAGATGTTGCCAATGGTAATGGAATCCCAAACTAGAGGGCATCGGTTTAAGGTGAGAGGGGATTGATACAAAAGTTGATACAAACAATTGTTTCACTGGTTTCTGTTTCTGTTTTGTTTCGATCGGTAACGGGTGAAGGTGTGATTTGCTGTGAGTCTCTTGAGCAAGATATTGTTCTACATCTTATTCCACTCAGACACATTCTGCGACTTTTTTGCTTTTTGCACCACTGTAAACATGATGAACAATTGGAAATTCACAACGCTGAAGGAGGCTCTTTGTTCCACAATTACTGTGTCTGTGCCCATTGTTACTATGATCTAGTTACATGGTCAGATAATTGAAAACAGGAGTTGGGATGTCTTGCTGAAGTTGTACAAGACATTGTGAAGGACACACTTGGAATACTGTGTACACTTCTCGTCAACGTAATATAGAAAGAGGGCAGAAAAGATTTGCTCGGCTGCTACCGGACTAGAAAATTTGAGTTATAAGGAGCGGCTGGATAGACTGGAACATTTTTCTTGGAGGCTGGGGGTGATCTTGACGTCGGCTATAAAATAATGAGGAGCATAGATGAAGTAGATTTTCGCAAATGTAGTGGAATCCAAAACTAGAGGGCATAGGTTTAGCGTGAGAGGGAAGAGATTCAAAAGGGTTCAGAGAGACAATTGTTTCACACAGAGGGTGGTGAGTGTCTGGAACGAGCTGGCAGAGGCAGTAATAGAGGCGTCTACAATTCTGCCTTTAAAAAGCATTTAGATAGTTATATTGAGAAGATGGGTATAGAGGAATATGACCAAATGTGGGCAATTGGACAGGGTTTGTGTAGTAAAAACTGGGCGGCATTGTCAAGTTAGGCCGAAGGGCCTATTTCCATGCTGTAAACTTCTATGACCCTATGACCTGTCCCACCTTCCAGATCTGTGTCGCTGCAGATTGGAGTACTCCATCTATATGTCCAAATCGGTTTGAAATTTTGCTGTGGGTGTCTGCCTCGATTTTTCAGATCGACAGTGAACTTTGAGGAATGAAAGTATCTGAGGAACAGGCAGGAATTGACATTGAGGCAGAAGCTCAGCGGTGATCTAAGTGAATGTTGGGGCAAGAGTGAGTGGCCTTGTAGTCTCCCTATGTTGTAATTTCCTATCAGTTTCAGTTGCCACAGCACTCACAGATGAAGATATCTGCGAGATAAGATTTTAAAGTTACATGTTTCCAACAATTATTTCAATATTCTGGGATACAGTTCAATTATCTGGTCTGCACTGCCTGTGAGATTGGTGGAGGCAGATATAACAGTGGCTTTCAAATTTCAATGCGAGAAACGACAGGAATGAAATGCATGTCTCTGGGGAAAGGTCGATCGAGTGGGATTGAATGAACCGCTAATGTAAAGAGCCGCTGAGGATAAACGGAATGAATGTCCTCCTTCGGTACTTCACGCACGTTCAAGTTTTTGGTCACGTCTGGTTGTGAGATGATGTGCATCAACACCTGGAGTTTCCCGTCAATGTTACCGACCACGGCGATTAGGATCACGGTAATCCTTTATATATAATGTGTCCATGCTTCAAACGACGCCAGCTTTAGCTCACTGGTTACTTCACAGCATCAATTTAGTTATAAATTAGAACCTGTCTCACCGTGGGCGCTGACTGGCGTTTTTCAAATCTCCAAAACATGTGTGTTGCATAAAAAATGCAGCAGCACATTTATAATTAGAAGTAGGTGTATTTTGTTTAGAGGTTGCATTGATCTGTTTTGTAAAGAGGCTTGCGCCACGTGCTTACTTCCCGATCATACACTGCGAAAACCCAAGTTCGATTCCAGCTCAGTATATCTGACCTATCACTCTCCGTCAATTGCTCACAACCTAAATCAAGGAAAAGAGCATGGATGATTATCGATTATGCATTTCCTTAAATTTCGGAACAAGATTGTCTACGCAGGCAAATTGATTAATCCATTCTTTTCCACGTGAAACGCTGTTCCCCAGATCTCCAAGAACACTCAGTGAGTTCGAAAGCATCCAGGACCAAGCAGTGCGCTTGATTGCTCCTCCTGCCACAGGCATTCAATCCCTCCGCCACAGCCATCCCAAAATGCACCGCAATAACTCAACAAAGTTCCTCGGGCAATTGCTCCTTCGGCAGTACCTTACAGACCTACGACCACTAAGATTTTGAAGAACTAGACAAGCCCCTACTTGGGACAATCACCAACTGGATCTTCCCCTCCAAATCACTCACCGCTCCCACTAGGAACAATATTAACGTTCCTACACGGTAACGGGGGAAAAATAATTTTGCTTCCTCCATAAAAGCACGTGTGTGTACCCAAACCTCACGGACTGCAACGCTTCAAGAAAGCAGCTCACCACCACCTTCTGAAGGGCAACTAGGGATGGACAATAAATTCTGTCCTAACCAGCAGCTGTCATATCCAGTAAAAGTTATCTGTTTAATACATTGGTGCTTTGAATTCCTGGGGCCCGGGATGAACTGTTCTCCATTCTCGAAACAAAAATATAGGGTACCCAATTCATTTTTTCCAATTAAGGCGCAATTTAGCGTGAATAATCCACCTACTCTGCACATAATTGGTTTGTGGCGGCATAACCCACGCAAACACGGGGAGAATGTGCAAACTCCGCACAAAGAGTGACCCAGAGCCTGGATCGAACCTGAGAACACGACGCCATAAGGCAGCAGTGCTAGCCACTGCGCCACCGTCCTGCCCCTGTTCGTAATTCTAACGGTGGACTGAATCATGTAACGTCTGCTTCACAGGAAACTGGATCGAAGGTATTTCAAACAGCATGAATCCTGGAAGATAGAAACAATGTGCTTGCTGCAGTCAGGTGGAAGGTAATGGTGTGCAATGTATCCAGCAGTAAACGCTCTCTCTTCCTTTCTCTCTTTACCTTTCTTTCTCTTCTGTTTCTATTGGCATTGGGTGAAGATTTGTTTTGCCGTGGGTCTCTGAGCAAGACATTCTTCTACATCTTATTGCAGTCAGACACGTTTTGCGACTTTTTTTGCTTTTTACACGACTGTTAACATGATGAACAATTGGAAATTCACAACACTGACTTTGTTCCACAATTACTGTGTCTGTGCCCATTGTTACAATTCTACAGATACATGGTCAGAAATTGAATACAGGATATGGGACGTCTTGTTGATGCTGTACACGACATTGGGGAGGACACAATTGGAATAATGTGTACAGTTCTGGTCACCGTAATATAGAAAGAGGGCAGAAAATATATGCTCGGCTGCTTCCGGTCTTGAAAATTTGAGTTATAAGGACTGGCTGGATAGACTGGAACATTTTTATTGGAGGCTAGCGGTGATCTAGACAACGGCTAAAAAATAATGACGGGCATAGATAAGGTAGATTTTCCATGAGGCACTGGAATCCAAAACTAGAGGGCATAGGTTTAAGTTGAATGAGGAGAGAAAAAAAAGGGTCCAGAGGCACAATTGTTTCACACAGAGGGTGGTGAGTGTCTGGAACGAGCCGGCAGAGGCAGTAGTAGAGGCGTCTACAATTCTGCCTTTTAAAAAGCATTTAGATAGTTATATGGAGAAGATGGGTATAGAGGAATATGACCAAATGTGGGCAATTGGACAGGCTTTGGGTAGTAAAAACTAGACGGCATGGACAAGTTAGGCCGAAGGGCCTATTTCCACTCTGTAAACTTCTATGACCCGTCCCACCTTCCAGATCTGTGTCCCTGCAGATTCGAACACTCCACCTCTATGTCCAAATCGGTTTGAAATGTTGCTGTGGTGTCTGCCTCCATTTTTCTTATCGACAGTGAACTTTGAGGGAATGAAAATATCTGAGGAACAGGCAGCAAATGACATTGAGGCAGAATCTCAGCTGCGATCAAACTGAATGTTGGGGCAGGAGTGATGGCCGTGTAGTCTCCTGATGTTGTCATTTGCTATCAGTTCCAGTTGCCACAGTGCTCGCAGGTGAATATAACTGCGAGGTCAGATTTTTAAGTTACATCTTTCCAACAATTATTTAAATGTGCTGGGATACATTTAAATTTTCTGCTCTGCACCGCCTGTGAGATTGGTGGAGGCAGATACAACAGTGACTTTCAAATTTCAATGCGAGAAACAACAGCAATCAAATGCATGCCTTTGGGGAGAAGTCGGTCGAGTGGGATTGAATGATCTGTTAATCTAAAGAGCCACTGAGGTTAAACGGATGAATGCCCTCCGACGGTACTTCACGCACTTTTAAATTTTTGGTCACGTCTGGCTGTGAGGTGATGTGCAGCGACACCTGGAGTTTCCCCTCAATGTTACCCACCACTGCGAGTTTGATCGCGGTAATCCTTTATTTACAATGTGTCCGTGCGTGACGTCAGCGTCAGCTTTAGCTCACTGGTTACTTCACAGCATCAACTTAATTGTAAGTTCGAGCCTGTCTCACCGTGGGCGCTGCCTGGCGTTTATTATATTTCCAAAACATGTGTGGTGCATAAATAAAAGCAGCAGCACATTTATAATTAGAAGTCGGTGTATTTTGTTAGAGGCTGCATTGATCAGTTTTAAAAAGCAGCTTATGCCACGTGTTTGCTTTCTGGGCTCGCGCTGCGGAAACCCGAGTTCGATTCCAGCTCTGTACAATAACTGACCTGTCACACTTTGTCAATTACTCACCACCTAAATGGAGGAAAAGAACACGAACGATTGATTATCTATTATACATTTTTTTTGAAACTTCAGAACAAGATTGTTTACGCAGGCAAATTGATTAATCCATTTTTTTCCACGTGAAACGCTGTTCCCCAGATCTCCAAGAACACTCAGGTAGTTCGAAAGCATCCAGGACCAAGCAGAGCGCTTGATTGCTCCTCCTGCCACAAGCATTCAATCCGTCCGCCGCAGACATCCCAAAATGCACCGCAATAACTCAGCAAAGTTCCTCAGGTAATTGTTTATTCGACAGAACCTTCCAGAACTACGACCACTGTCATTTTGAAGAATAAGCAAGCCCCTACTTGGGAAAATCACCAACTGCAATTCCCCCTCCAAATCACTCACCACTCCCACTAGGAACCATATTTACGTTCCTTCACGGCAACGGGGAATTGTTTTTTAGCTTCCTCCCTTAAAGCACGTGACTGTACCCAAACCTCACGGCCTACAACGTTTCAAGAAAGCAGCTCACCACCACCTTCTGAAGGGCAACCAGGGATGGCAATAAATTCTGCCCAAGCAACAGCTCTCACATCCAGTAAAAGTGATCTTTTTAAAGCATTGGTGCTTTGAATTTCTGGGGCCTGGGAATTAACTGTTTTCCATTCTTTAAAAATAAATATAAAGTACCCAATTCCTTTTTTCCAATTATGGGGCAACTTGGTGTGGCCAATCCACCTACCCTGCACATCTTTTGTTGTGGGAGAGAAATCCACGCAAAACCGGGGAGAATGTGCAAACTCCACACGGACAGTGACCCAGAGACGGAATCGAACCTGAGATCTCAGCGGCGTGAGGCAACAGTGCTAACCACTGGCCCATCCTGCTGTCCCTATTGTTCATTCTAACGGTGGAATGAATTATGTAACTTCTGCTTCAGAGGAAAGTGAATCTAATGCATTTCTAACAACATGAAACCTTGAAGATAGAAACAATGTGCTTGCTGCAGTAAGGTGGAAGGGAGTGGTGTGCAATGTACTCCAGTATTAAAGGCTCAGTCCCCCTTTCTCTCTTTACCATTCTCCTTTATTCTGTTTCTGTTTTGTTTCTATTTGTATTGGGTGAAAAGTTGATTAGCTGTGGGTCACTTGAGCAAGATATTCTTCTACATTTTTTCCAGTCAGACACATTCTGCGACTTTTTTGCTTTTTGCATCACTGTAAACATGATGAACAATTGGAAATTCACAACGCTGAAGGAGGCTCTTTGTTCCACAATTACTGTGTCTGTGCCCATTGTTACTATGATCTAGTTACATGGTCAGATAATTGAATGCAGGAGTTGGGATGTCTTGCTGAAGTTGTACAAGACATTGTGAAGGACACACTTGGAATACTGTGTACAGTTCTGGTCACCGTAATATAGAAAGAGGGCAGAACAGATTTGCTCGGCTGCTACCGGACTTGACATTTTGAGTTATAAGGAGCGGCTGGATAGACTGGAACATTTTTCCTGGAGGCTAGGGGTGACCCTGACGTCGGCTATCAAATAATGAGGGGCATAGATGAAGTAGATTTTCCCAAAGGTAGTGGAATCCAAAACTAGAGGGCATAGGTTTAAGGTGAGAGGGGAGAGATACAAAAAGGTCCAGAGGAACAATTGTTTCACACAGCGGGTGGTGAGTGTCTGGAACGAGCTGGCAGAGGCAGTAATAGAGGCGGCTACAATTCTGCCTTTAAAAAGCATTTAGATAGTTATATGGAGAAGATGGGTATCGAGGAATATGACCAAATGTGGGCAATTGTACTGGCTTTGTGTAGTAAAAACTGGGCGGCATGGACAAGTTGGGCCGATGAGCCTATTTCCATTCTGTAAACTTCTATGACTCTATGACCTGTCCCGCCTTTCATATCTGTGTCGCTGCATATTCGAGCACACCATCTATATGTCCAAATCGGTTTGGAATTTTGCTGTGGGTGTCTGCCTCGATTTTTCTGATCGACAGTGAACTTTGAGGGAATGAAAGGATCTGAGGAACAGGCAGGAAATTACATTGAGGCAGAAGCTCAGCTGTGATCAAACTGAAGGGCAATGGTTGATGGGAAGTGTTCAGACTGGAGTCCAATTACTAGTGGTGTACTACAAAGATCTATTTTGGGGCCACTGCTGTTTGTCTTTTTTATAAATGACCTGGAGGAGGGCGTAGAAGGATGGGTGAGTAAATTTGCAGATGACACTAAAATCGGTGGAGGTGTGGACAGTGCGGAAGGATGTTACAAGTTACAGAGGGACATAGATAAGCTGCAGCGCTGGGCTGAGAGGTGGCAAATGGAGATTAATGCAGAGAAGTGTGAGGTGATTCATTTTGGAAGGATGGGCTAATGGTGTACTGGGCAAATGGTAAGATTCTTGGCAGTGTGGATGAGCAGAGAGATCTCGGTGTCCATGTACATAGATCCCTGAAAATTGCCACTCAGGTTGAGAGGGTTGTTAAGAAGGTGTACGGAGTGTTAGCTTTTATTGGTAGAGGGATTCAGTTTCGGAGCCATGAGGTCATGTTGCAGCTGTACAAAACTCTGGTGCGGCCGCATTTAGAGCATTGCGTGCAATTCTGGTCACCGCATTATAGGAAGGATGTGGAAGCATTGGAAAGAGTGCAGAAGAGATTTACCAGAATGTTGCCTGGTATGGAGGGAAGGTCTTATGAGGAAAGGCTGAGGGACTTGAGGCTGTTTTCGTTGGAGAGAAGAAGGTTAAGATGTGACTTAATTGAGGCATACAAGATGATCAGAGGATTGGATAGGGTGGACAGTGAGAGCCTTTTTCCTCGGATGGTGACGTCTAGCACGAGGGAACATAGCTTTAAATTAAGGGGAGATAGATATAAGACAGACGTCAGAGGTAGGTTCTTTAGTCAGAGAGTAGTAAGGGTGTGGAATGCCCTGCCTGCAGCAGTAGTGGACTCGCCAACACTAAGGGTATTCAAATGGTAATTAGATAGACATATGGACGATAAGGGAACCGTGTAGATGGGCTTTAGAGTGGTTTCACAGGTCGGCGCAACATCGTGGGCTGAAGGGCCTGTACTGCGCTGTAATGTTCTTTGTTCTATGTTCTATGTGCTTCAGAGGAAACTGGATCGAAGGTATTTCTAACAGCATGAATCCTGGAAGACAGAAACAATGTGCTTGCTGCAGTAAGGTGGAAGGGAGTGATGTGCAATGTACTCCAGCATTAAATGCTCTCTCCTCCTTTCTCTCTTTACTACTCCTTTATTCTGTTTCTGTTTTGTTTATATTGGTATCGGTTGAAGTTTTGATTTGCTGTGGGTCTCTTGAGCAAGATATTCTTGATCATCTTTTTCCAGTCAGACACATTCTGCGACTTTGTTGCTCTTTGCAACCACAGCAAACATGATGAATAATTGGAAATTCACAGCACTGAAGGAGGCTCTTTGTTCCACAATTACTGTGCCTGTGGCCATTATTACAATGAATCAGATACATGGCCAGATAATTGAATACAGGAGTTGGGACGTCTTGCTGAAGTTGTACAAGAAAATGGGAAGGAGACAGTTGGAATGCTGTGTACAGTTCAGGTCACCCTAAGATAGAAAGGATAGTATTAACCTAGAAAGAGGGCAGAAAAGATTTGCTAGGCTCCTACCGGACTTGATAGTTTGAGTTAAACGGAGCGGCTGGATAGACTGGAACATTTTTCTTGGAGGCAAGGGGTGATCTTGACGTCGGCTAAAAAATAATGAGTGTCATTGATGACGTAGATTTTCCCAAAGGTAGTGGAATCGAAATCTAGAGGGCATAGGTTTAAGGTGAGAGGGGAGAGATACAAAAGGGGCCAGATGAACAATTGTTTCACACAGAGGGTGGTGAGTGTCTGGAACGAGCTGGCAGAGACAGCAGTAGAGGCGTATACAATTCTGCCTTTAAAAAGCATCTAGATAGTTATATGGAGAAGATGGGTATGCAGGAATATGACAAAATGTGGACAACTGGACAGGGTTTGTGTGGTTAAAAACTGGGCGGCATGCCAAGTTTGGCCGAAGGGCCTATTTCCATGCTGTAAACTTCGATGACTCAATGACCTGTCCCACCTTCCAGATCTGTGTCGCTGCCGATTCTAGCGCACCATCTAAAGTCCAAATCGGTTTGAAATTTTGCTGTGGGTGTCTGCCTCGATTTATCTTAACGACAGTGAACTTTGAGGGAATGAAAGTCTCTGAGGAACAGGCAGGAATTGACATTGAGGCAGCTCAGATGTGATCAAACTGAATGTTGGGGCAGGAGTGAGTGGCCCTGTTGTAATTTTCTATCAGTTCCAGTTGCCACAGCACTCGCAGCTCGCAGGTCAATATAACTGCGAGGTAAGATTTTTAAATTACATCTTTCGAACAATTATTACAATGTTCTGCGACACAGTTCAATTATCTGGTCTGCACTGCCTGTGAGATTGGCGGAGGCAGATACAACAATGATTTCGAATTTCAATGCGAGAAACAACAGCAATCAAATGCATGCCTGTGGGGAAAGGTCCGTCGAGTGGGATTGAATGATCTGCTAATCTAAAGAGCCACTGAGGTTAAACGGAATGAATGTCCTCCGTTGTTACTTCACGCACTTTTACATTTTTGGTCACGTCTGGCTGTGAGGTGATGTGCAGCGACACCTGGAGATTCCCCTCAATGTTACCCACCATGGCGAGTTTGATCACAGTAATCCTTTATATACAATGTGTCCGTGCTTGACGTCTGCGTCAGTTTTAGCTCACTGGTTACTTCAAAGCATCAACTTTCGAGTAAGTTCGAGCCTGTCTCACCGTGGGCGCTGCCTGGCGTTTTTTATATTTTCAAATCATGTGTGGTGCGTAAATAAAAGCAGCAGCACATTTATAATTAGAAGTCGGTGTATTTTGTCACAGGAGCATTGATCTGTTTAAAAAGCAGCTTATGCCACGTGTTTGCTTTCTGGCCTCGCGCTGCGGAAACCCGAGTTCGATTCCAGCTCTGTACAATAACTGACCTGTCACACTTTGTCAATTACTCACTACCTAAATGGAGGAAAAGAGCATTAACTGTTATATTATACATTTTTTGAAATTTCGTAACAAGATTGTTTACTCAGGCAAATTGATGAATCCATTTTTTTCCCGTGAAGAGCTGTTCCCCAGATCTCCAACAACATTCAGGGTGTTCGAAAACCTCCAGCACCAAGCAGTGCGTTTGATTGCTCCTCCTGCCACAGCATTCAATCCCTCCGCCACAGACATCCCAAAATGCACCGCAATAACTCAACAAAGTTCCTCAGGCAATTGTTCCTATGACAGCACCTTCCAGATCTACGACCACTGTCATTTTGAATAACTAAACAAGCCCCTACTTGGGAAAATCACCTACTGCAATTCCCCCTCCAAATCACTCAACACTCCCACTTGGAACCATAAAAACGTTCCTTCACGATAACGAGGAAAAATAATTTAGCTTCCTCCCTAAAAACACTTGGGTGAACCCCAAACTCACGGCCTGCAACAATTCAAGAAAGCAGCTCACCACCACCTTCTGAAGGGCAACTATGGATGGGCAATAAATTCTGTCCCAACCACCAACTCTCATATCCAGTGAAAGTGATATTTTTATGCATTAGTGCTTTGAATTTCTGGAGCCTGTATGAACTGGTCTCCAACCTTCAAAAATATATATGCAGTACCCAATTCATTTTTTCCAATTAAGGGGCAATTTCGTGTGGCCAATCCAGCTACCCTGCACATCTTTGGTAGTGGGGGAGAAACCCACGCAAAAACGGGGAGAATGTGCAAACTCCACACGGACAGTGACCCAGAGCCGGGATTGGAACTAAGAACTCAGCGGCGTGAGGCAGCAGCAAATGAAAATGACAACCAGGAGCTACATACGGTGGTCAGACCTGGAGCCTGGCATCGTGCGGCTGGGCCATCAATGTAACAGACTCGAAGCTGCAATCAGTCACACCCCTTCGTCCATGGCAATCACCCGTCAGACCTTGGGTGCACCTGCATGCGGATTTTGCCCGGAATTTTCAGGGCTCAATGTTCTTATTGATAGTGGATGTCCATTCCAAAACGTTAGACATCCAACGTATGCCATTCACCACTTCGACGGCTGCCACCGAGAAGGTAGGCCTCTCATTTAATAGACTTGACATCCTGGAGGTCATGGATAAAGGTTTTCTAGCGAGACAAACGGAAGGAATCACATCCACACCGCCGCAGACTGAACTTCCTCAAACAGTGTGCCTGAACGAGCAGGGCAGACTTTCATGAGGGACTTGCAGAAACAGTCCATGCTGTAGATACGAGGTTGGTATGTTTTTTTCTTCAGCTACCATAACACACCACACGTTACGACCAGAGCGGCACCGGAACAACTGCTGTTGTTGGGCAGGACATAGACATAGACATAGAACATACAGTGCAGAAGGAGGCCATTCGGCCCATCGAGTCTGCACCGACCCACATTAATCCCTCACTTCCACCTTATACCCGCAACCCAATAACCCCTCCCAACCCTTATGGACACTACGGGTAATTTATCATGGCCAATCCACCTAACCTGCACGTCTTTGGACTGTGGGAGGAAACCGGAGCACCCGGAGGAAACCCACGCGAACACGGGGAGAACGTGCAAACTCCGCACAGACAGTGACCCAGCGGGGAATCGAACCTGGGACCCTGGCGCTGTGAAGCCACAGTGCTAATCACTTGTGCTACCGTGCTGCCTTAGTCTGGCGTTCCCCGAGATTGGCGTTGTAGTGCAACGGAATTCAGATCTTCAGAGGCAGTATTGAAGCAGGCAGATGCAGGACAGAGGTGTTCAAACGGGAGACAAGGTATACATCTGAACCTGTGGAGGGAGTGATATTGGGGATACTAGGAACCATGCTGGAATGGACGGGAACGGTATCTTGCATGGCATAAACACGGGAGTGGACGTGCAGCCGCCTGGGATGGTCACTTCCAGAATACAAAATGGACAATTGCAAAGATTGCTGGGAAATATGGACAATGCTAAGAAAGCAGGCAGGCACAGGATCTGTCTGCATATTGGAGAAACAACTCCAAGTCGAGACTGAAACTATAGGCCCATTAGCGTATGGATGGCCCATCTCCGTGAACAAAGGAAGATAATTAAGTCACCGATCTGGCCCCAGACCTCACAGCATCAGTTCCCCAAACCGAAAGCGCAAGCAAAGTCAGGCCAACGGCCACCTTGTACACGCCCAGCCATGAAGGCACCCACCCATTCATTGGTTAGGATCAATGCGAATGATCAAGAAACGGCCTAATTGCTTGGGGCCAAGTCCAAGGCCCGCCCAAAAGCGCGCGACGCCCCCTTCAGATATAAGAAGAAGGCCCCAAGAGAGAATCGCTCTCTTGGAATCGGCTCTCAAAGCGGAGAGACCCTTCCACCAGCTACACCAGAAGCAGGTAAGGCCAATATCAACGCACGAAACCAGACGGACGACCTTAGCTGTTCCCCTCTACCACTTCTTCCCCAGCAGCCACAGATCCGAACAACAGCCATTGTTCTTCTGACTGAGTGGGCGCCCGAAGCTAAGTAAAGGCTTTAGCAGTAGTGATAGTTTAGTCTGTAGTATTTCGTGCATGAGTAGAACTTGCTGTGTGTGTAAATAAACAGTATTGACATTGAACTAACTAACTGATGTACCGGCTCTTCGATCAGTATTCGGGTTTGAACTCTGTGGCGGTATCGAAAGATACCTGGCGACTCTAAAGCAAACGAAATTAGAAATAAGGAAGGCGACCATATTGACCGCCATATTCAGAAACAACCAAAGAGAGCAACATTTACTGGCGACCTCTGACGGGACTCGACCTGGAAGTTGCCTAGTCACTCCGAGAGAACCCAAATTTGAATTGGGATCCAATTGGAAACAGGAAAACCACAAGTGTAAGAACAATACTGATCAAACCTCCAAGATTCGAAAGTCTGTTAATGCATAAGTACTAACAGGGATTTAAGGTAAACCTGAGAGATTTTGTTGCGTAAAACTATTGGGAGTTTGGTAGGCCGGATATTAGCGTAAGCCGTACCCGTGTTTACATCACCACTTTATCAACCTCTGTTCCAAATTCGGTAGACACCACAGAGATAGAGAAAAATGGCAATGAAGACAATGGAACACCTTATGAACCCCCAGGAATTCGACGTTGAAGCGACCAGTAGAGTAGGACAGTGTCCCGTATGGGAAGAAGAGATCAGAAAGTATCTCAAAGGAATAGCTTGGGCCCTTTGGAGTGAATTCAGCGCCAATGACGAAACAGGTCCCGGAAGCAGAGGGCATACTTGGTGGGAGAACCTGACAGAGATGCATAAGAAGAGCTGAGGGAAAGCTCGCAAGCCGATGGCAATCGTGTCCTGCTTGGCACAATTGCGAGGTACAAGAGGATGTCGTGAGGATGCTCCATAGAGTGATTGAGGAGAAAGACAAGAATAGTAAAGGAGATGTGAGTGGATATGAGATATGAGAGAGAGAACAAGGAACTGTGAGAGCAGTTAGCGGCGAGGGACAAGGAGGTGGCTGATGCCACGCGGGCACACCAGTCTTGTCTCGCCCACTTGAGCAGCTTTCAGGCCAAATATGACAAAGCCTACCAAGACACGCAACGCGCGGTGTCGGTAAAACAGGAAAACGAACAACAGGTCGAGCAGTTGCAGAAACAGTGCAACAACTTAAAAGCAGCTCTACGAGCGCTCCACACTTTCACAACCGAGTAAAGGCAGAGCTCGGTAGACCACGCAAAGTGCCGGAAGCAAATTGCAGTCTCTGGTTTCTGTTCAGAATGGGTTGCAGAGCAGGTTCGGACCACAGCTCGAGCAAGAAAATAGCCCCGATTGGCAGGAGTTAAATGAGACTCCCCATAGATATGTACATGGGACATGTACATAGGAAAAACCCCAGAAACGAAAAGTACCCCAATGCCCAACTGAACAGGCAGAACACACCCCGATGAACCCTGTCACCACACAGCGCAGGGCCACAGCAGAAGGGAACACAGATTTCTTCCACACTAACCCATTAACCGTCACTCAATTAAGAGACACGTCTGATAAAATAACACCGTTCCTACCCACATCGGACCCCCACCAGTTCTTTGCAAGAGCAGGCGATCATGGTACGGCCTGGATGAAAAGGAGCAAGTGAAGCTTACAGTTTTAAGCCTCGACCCTTCAGTCGTGGCATCCCTTCCCGACCCACAGAATGTAGGAGGAGGCACCCTACAAGAAATGCACACAGCGATCCTAGATGCGATCGGCTATAACAAAGGAGACCACGTAGAAGGCCTAAACAAGTGGAGGCAAAAGAAGAGAGAGCACCCCACAGCGTATGCTGAACGCATGTGGATAGATTTCACAGCAGTATTCGGAGAGGTAGCCCGCGCCCATTTGACCATGGATAATATGGCCAAGTGGACTCGAATCCAATTCTCTCATGCGACAGAGGCAGGGCAGAGAGCTTGCACAAATTACGACCCCCTCAGACGAGCCGCACAACGAGAAATGGGTTTCGAAAGATCGTCCCGTGCTGAGGAACAGTCCATCCAAGGCGAAATCGTGGGCAGCACGGTAGCATTGTGGATAGCACAATTGTTTCACAGCTCCAGGGTCCCAGGTTCGATTCCGGCTTGGGTCACTATCTCTGCGGAGTCTGCACATCCTCCCCGTGTGTGCGTGGCTTTCCTCCGGTTGCTCCGGTTTCGTCCCACAGTCCAAAGATGTGCAGGTTAGGTGGATTGGGCAGGATAAATTGCCCTTAGTGTCCAAAATTGCTCTTAGTGTTGGGTGGGGTTACTGGGTTATGGGGGTTGAGTGGCGGTGTTGGCCTTGGGTAGGGTGCTCCTTCCAACAGCCGGTGCAGACTCGATGGGCCGAATGGCCTCCTTCTGCACTGTAAATTCTATGATAATCTCTGAAAACCGCATTTTTAAAACCAGATGAAAAGCAGGCAGACATGCATCCAGTTAGGATGCACGAGGACCCCGCATGGGTAAATGAGAGCAGGAACAGCCCACAGCAACCCAAATCCCAGGAGTGTTACAATTGTGGACAATTAGGACACTATGCACGAGAGTGCAATGCGCCCCAGAAGCACCAGAGAAACCAACAGACGGGCACCGTAATAAGAATGGGGCAAAGCCAATCCATAACGTTAGCGCCCGTTCTGCGAACGCAGACATGAACGGCACCGACTGACGGTGTACGGGATCCTCAACTTGGATCTGCGACACTCTTTGGAACAAGTTCGGTTGTCCAGTAGAAGCAGGCAAAGTCCGGGGAAACACCATAGAATTTCTTTGGGACACAGGAGGGTCCCGCACCACACTCCATTCCTCCACAATGTTTCAACGGGACACGTGGCCCACAACAGACAACATCACACTCAGGGTTTTTACAGGTCATTTACAACAGGGACACTTTACAGCCCCTGCAGCGATACAAAGAGGGAACATTACGACTAAACACCCCGTAGTTGTGGTCGATTAACCCCAGACAGCTGAACACATCCTGGAATTGACTTTTTGAGCTTCCACAACCTCTCATTTGATCCGGTAAATAAATGTGTATGGAGAATGGCAAAGGCAGCACGTAAAACCGCCACGCTTAGAGTTGGAGAATATGCAAACAGAATCAGCGCAGTACGAGACTTCTGGTTCGACCCTCGAGCCATTAGTCAGGACAAACAGGTTAGGGAAGTCCTGCAGCAACACAAAGCAGCATTTGCACAGCACAAGCACGACTGTGGCAAGATAGCTTCGTGAATATTACAGGTCCCGACCCCAGACCCCAAAAGCAGTACGGTTTTCCCCAAGAAGCAGAGGGAGAAATGTCAAAGGTAATACAGTCTGGTTGATCAAGGCGTACTCATATCAATAGCCTCCACGAATAACGCACCAATTTAGCCGTCAGGAAACCCGATGGATCATGGCGACTGATCATTGATTACCGGGAACTGAACAAAGTAACCCCAGTAGCAGCCCCCACCGTAGCCACGAGTCCCGAGACCATGCTAAAAAAGGGACTACAGTCAAAGTTGTTTTCGATTTTGAACTTAGCAAAGGCTTTTGGTCCATTCCATATGATAAAGCGAGCCAATATATATTCGCCTTTATATTCCAGGCAATACACGTCGACATGCCTTTCACAAGGCTTCCACATCTCCCCCTCCATTTTCCACAGATAGCTGGCAAATGGATCAGCAAAATGTTCCCGAACCGATTGTCTGGTCCAATATGTAGATGATATGCTACTACAGGCGAACACAAAGGGAGAGCACATTTCGCTTCTCGCCGAACTTTTCGGACTCCTACAACAGAATGGATGTCAAGTGAACCCCAAGAAGGCCCAGATTTTGCATGAAAAAGTGATTTACTTGGGTACAGTACTCACATATGGTAAATGCGTGATCGAGCAAAAGATGATTGACTCGATCGTCAAATTGCCGCTTCCCCATAACGTAACAGCCCTCTGGTCATTTCTAGGACTGGTTGGCTACTGCCGAAACCACATTCACGGTTTTGCCATAACAGCAGCGCCCCTAGCCGAACTTCTCAAGAAACAAGCGCCTTGAGAATGGCTTCCACAGCACACGGATGCCGTGGATGCATTAAAAAGAGCATTCAGCACAGCCTCCGCATTACAGGTCCCATTTCCACTTCCCCGTACCCATTCGAAGTAGCAAGCACCGTCCAAAGCCTTTCGGCCGTGCTCCTCCAAGAACGACATGATCGCTTAGGCCCCGTGGCATACGCCTCACGCGTGTTAGATCCTGTCGAGCAAGGATTTTCTGCCTGCGAAAGGCACCTGCTCGCAGATTTGTGGGCAGTACAATACTTCGCCGACATGACAGGGCTCAACCCCATCGCCATTCTCACTGAACAGACCCCAGCTCAGCTACTACTAGATGGTCGACTTAAGGATGGCACAGTCAGCCAGATCCGTGCAACCCGTTGGACCCTTCTTTTACAGGGGCGGGACATAACAGTTAAAAGAACCAAGACCCACACTTTCCTAGCCGATAATTTACAATATGCAGGTACCCCACACGAGTGTGAGATCATCTCCACTAAACATAATACAGGACCCTTTATGCCAAAGCCAATTCCCAGGAAAGCAGGTACTACACCCCAGAGACCCCAGCCCACAGACACGTGCGCACCCATTATAACCTATGTGGATGGCTCCTCCATAGTTTTAAATGGGAAAAAGAAATACTGGTTGCGGTATTTACGTAAGAGGACGCACAGGGACGCGGCCCAGAAGAGATTTTGTTGAAATTGCCAGGACACTTGGGCTCGCAGGCAGCAGAGCTGGCAGCCAGAGCGCACATTGTAGATCAACTCGACTCGTTTCCGACCACAGCCGACATATATTCGGACAGTTTATATGTCTGCAACAGTTTAACCGAATTCCTACCCCTGTGGGAAAATAGAGGATTCGTTTCCGCAAACAGAAAGCCCCTACCCTCACCCCATTATTCCTACATATCCTAGAGACAGCTCAAGATAGGAAATACGGCATTATTAAAGTTCGTAGTCATCATCGTTCTCCCCCCCCCCCCCCCCCCCATCCCCGGTAACGTTAAGGCAGACGCCCTACCGAAGGCAGGTTCCAGACATGGTCACTTTTGGAACCCCCCGAAAGCGCCCCAGTACACGCGGATCAGCTCTCACAGACCAACATTCAAGATTTGGCAAAGGCTCAAAAAGAAATGAGAAGCTCAGGGAAGTTTTAAAAGGCAATTTCGCAGCCCCTTATGGTAAGATTAAAAACGCAATAACCATACATGACAGTGTGATTTTAAAAGACGGCATTTATGTATTCCCTAGCCAGGACAAGAACCAAATTATTTGTCAGTTCCATGACAATCATGGGCACGAGTGCATTGAACCCACCCTAGCCCACCTCAGACCTTTCTGCTGGTGGCCTGATTTAAAAACCAATGTTACTCATTTCCTTGAGAATTGCTTAATCTGTGCCCAGAACAATCCGGACAGATATGCAAGAAAAGCTCAGCTAAGTCCTATTATATAGGACCCCTACCCTCCTGCAGAAATTGTTTTCAGTAAGTGCCGCTGGTCATTGACACCTTCACAAAATGGGTGGGAGCTTTTACATCCAGAACAAACACTGCCAAAACGACAGCTAAAATCCTAGCACAGCACATCTTTACAAGATGGGGCCTCCCACGCAGTATAGAGTCAGATCAAGGCTCCCATTTTACAGGACGACTGATGAAAAACGTCCTCACAAATGTCGGAATAAAGCAAAAGTTTCATGTAACATACCAGCCCCAATCAAGCACATTGAGAGGATGAACAGAACTCTGAAAGCCACCCTCAGGAAAATGGTGCAACAGCACAATGGCACCTGTGACTCAGTTCTCCCCTTTGCACTGATGTTCATAAGAAACACGATATCCACGTCCACAGGATACACCCCCCTCACCCTCATGACCGGATGCCCCATGAAAGGGACAGAATATTTATTAGGACTGGATTTGGCCAGCCCCACAGTCACCGCCCTCACGCATGAAAAATCAGTCCAGCAGATTAATGATAATGTGAAGGCAGCCCAGCTCGCAGCAGCTGTTAGACTTGGGACAGGGAAGAAGCAAAGCAGGGCTTGCTTTGATAAAACGGTACACGCCACCGAGTTTGCTGTAGGGCAGCAAGGGAGGCTATCCCTTTACAACCCCAGTTCCTTCATCTCCCTCAAGCCTTCCGGAACGTATTCCATCCCTGACAAAGTCTGTGCACAAGATCACATATCCCAATGGCAAGTCTGCGTGGTTTCACATACACCAGCTTAAGACTTGTGGCTCGCAGAACAACCATGCACACCACATGTCATGTCGTTTGCAGCAGCAGATGAGCACGCACGCCCACGAATGACGCATTCCTACCCTCCCCAACCAGTCCAGCCCGTCCTCAGACACGACTTCGACTCCAACTCCATAGGCACGTCACCGCCTTTCCCTTCCTTCAACCAGCAGTGACAGCGACAGCGACAGCCCCAGCACACCACGCTACGATTACACCTCTGCACCAGGCCCCAGTCCCAGGGATATCGAACATGATTCCAGCGACACCTTCGAGATAACATACATTAAATCTCCTGACCCAGACCCACCGCCCGACGATTATGGATTAACCCCTAGCAGCTCCAACCTCGACACAAGATTCTGGCACCGAGACAATTCGTTCAGGCGCATCCGGAATGATGAGATGGACCCCAATTAGCCCCTCGCAGCTTTAGCAACCCTACTCCAGTCAAGAGTATGGCAGCTGGGAGAAGATGAAGACATAGAGTCTGAGTCCCGCCAAACGAATCCCTTTGCGACTCTGTTTGCTGCTGAGCAATGAGGTGTCCAGATGATGGTAAAAAGGAACCGATGGAGAGTTACGGTGTCCTTTCTGATGCAACCTGCACCATGTTTGTAATGTATGTTTGTTTGTTATTGTGAATTTTAAATGTTGTTTGTCCATTTCAACTTTTTCATGGCCCCTGCCATCACTCTTCTAACGCCAACTGTCAGTTAATGGAACAAGTTTGTCGACAGACAACCGTTCAGAGGACCTAGTTTGTCGGCAGACAAGCAATCATAGCTACTCTCCTGATTTGAAGGTAATCACGAAAGGCAGCCCCCACGGACGACCGTTCCGTTCTTGCCGGTCGCTCAGGCAGTGGAGAAACGGCACTGGTCCCCGCTCTGCCTAAGGATCCTCCTCTGGTCAACTACGCTCGGGTAGAGCACACACAGCACTGGTCACCGTCCTACCCGGGGACTCCACCCATTCTTACCCGCCGCAGCCCATACGCACCCCATTTTGTTTCTCTAAGTTCAAAACACTTTTTTTTGTTTATTAGGTTGCTTCCAAATGCTATTTACATCCTCGAACACTGGGATGGTAGATAGCACAGGCTGCGAGACGGCTCGCACTGTGTCAGTTTTTTCTCGGATGTCTTGTCCAAAATATTTGATTCAAATAATAAATTAGGCTGTCACAGATGGTGACCAATTATAATGGGCAATTGGCAATAATAGGACAGACAGACAGACATACGAAATCTTAAGCAAGATAATAACAGATATTATGCTTGTGTCCATAGAACTTCGGAACCTCGGGAAACTCAGAAGAAGAAAAGAAGAAAACAGAAAGAAGGAAAGATGAAGACAACCACCATGCTCTACAGTTGGATCTTAGCGGGATCCCTCCAGTTGCACGCAGGTGCCACCACCCTGACCCCCTACCACACAGGTCGTGAATGTTTGCCAACTCTGCCATACACTAAACCCCGAGATAGTTACCGTTACACCGACCTGGTGTGACCGGCTCATCACCTGGTATTCCCTATCCTACGTTGTGGAATCACTATTAGTATTTGCGATACTCTGCAGTGTCGTTCAGACTCTAAGACTGCGGAAATGGCGGAGGAAAGCCTCCCGCACTCGCACTCCGATATACACCCTCAGAGCCCCTATTTTCGGACTTCAAGAAACACCCCAATCCATTTAAGTGAATTAACGTGCATCCGCTTTTTTTGTGTGTGTTTTGTTCGTTCCAACAAAAATAAATGTCAAACTCTGTGCTTGACTGCCAAGCCAGAGAGACCTGTGTTGCTGCTATTTGTAGTTTAAAATACTTTAAATTATTTTCATTGCTTGAGTAAGGATAGTTCAGTTAAGGATACTCAGAGGTTCCAGTTTTTTTATTTTGTAATGCATGCCTGAATGTCATAACGCCCCGTAGAAGGTTATAATGATGTATGCACATAAATAATTGAGGTAAAAGTTGCAATTCATAGGACAGAGCAGTGTAGAGCCTATAAAGTGCTTACGGGTGACCAACGTGGGAAGAGAACGAAGATGACGCGGTTATTTGATCCTTCACGCTTCACGTTGAGGATCACAAGGAGGGTGTGTAGCCACCTGGGATGGCCACTTCAAGAATACAA
Source organism: Scyliorhinus torazame (assembly GCF_047496885.1). Taxonomy (NCBI): domain Eukaryota; kingdom Metazoa; phylum Chordata; class Chondrichthyes; order Carcharhiniformes; family Scyliorhinidae; genus Scyliorhinus; species Scyliorhinus torazame. Next base: position 57,925,676 of record NC_092729.1, on the reverse strand, counting down.
ATGGACAATTGCAAAGATTGCAGGGAAAAATGGATAATAGTAAGAAAGCAAATCGGCACAGAGCCTGTCTGCATATTGGAACCGCAGCTCCTAGAGAAGCCGGAAACTGTAGGCCCATTAGCATATGGATGGCCCATCTCCGGGAACAAAGGAAGATACTTAAGTAACCGATCTGGCCCCAGACCTCGCGGCGCCAGTTCCCCAAACCGAAAGCAGAAAACAAAGCATGCCAACGGCCACCTAGGACACGCCCAGCCATCAGGGCACCCACCCCTTTATTGGTCAAGATCAATACGAGTGATCAAGATACGGCCCAATTGATTGGGGTCAAGTTCAAGGCACACCCAAAAGCGCGCAAAGCCCCTTCAGGTATAAGTGGAAGGCCCCAAGAGAGCATTGCTCTCTTGGACTTGGCTCTCACAGCGGAGAAACCCGTCCACCAGCTGCACCCGAAGCAGTCCAAGGTCAACGCTCGCTACCAGGCGGGCGACCTTAGCTGTTTCCCTTCACCACTTCGACCCCAGCAGACTCAGAACCGAACAACGGCCATTGTTCCTCTGACTGAGTGGGCGCCCGAAACTAAGGATAGGCTTTCGCAGTAGTGATAGTTTAGTCTGTAGTATTCCGTGCATGAGTAGATATTACCGTGTGTCTAAATAAATAGTATTGACTTTGAACTAACTAACTGGTGTACCGACTTTTTGATCAGTATTCGGGTTTGAACCTTGTGGCGGTATCCAAAGATACCTGACGACTCTAGAGCAAACATAATTAGGATTAAGAAAGGCGACCATATTGACCAGCATACTCAGAGCCAATCAAAGAGGGCAACACTTGCTAATGTTGCGACTTTTTCCCATCAGAGTACTTCCGATCCGCTCTCTTCCAACGACACCGATGCGAAAATTGAAACAAGCAATTAATTTCTCCAAATTGTCAATTATTCATTTCTGTATATCTCTGAATGCATCGAAAAATCGAAACAAATGGATACTTCAGTACATTCAACAACTGCTCCCTGAAAATAGTTTGGGTCACGGCATAAATACAAGTGTTTGTGCAGCAGCTCAGGAGCTGCAACATGAAGCCAATTTCCAGAACAACATCACTCATCAACACAGAATCATCTATCAAATAATATGTCCGTCTCCATATAGAATATGCCATTAAAACTGTCCATAACAGGATGAAGTTTAACGAGATAAGGAACAGCAATATGATTGATTTTGTTCGACTCTCCACCTCTGGGTCTCTGGACCTCTTCGCAGCATTGATTGCTCGAAGTCGGCTGCGGGCTTTACTGCTCACCACTATGTGTCTGATGGTTGCAACATTAAGCAACAGAATCAGGACGAATGGGACACACGGGGTCACAATGTGATGCAGAAACTCGAAGGCTATCCAAACAGGAGATACTTGAGTGGAGAATGATTGAAAGCAAAAGCTGCGTGTGTTACTAATCGAGTACCAGTCTGAGAACATGAAGTACCAAAAAATGTTTTTGAAACAGCTCAGCACTGCCACTGTTCCGAGAACCACCGCCGCCACTTTCTCAGTGCAATATTTATTCTTCAGCTTCTGACAACAAATGGCAACAAATCGATCAAAGGTGAAAGACACAGTAAACCAGACAGAACTGTCCGTAGCTGCATAAAGAAAGACAGCATGGATATTACACACACGGATAGACCACAGGAAATTAAACTGCTCCCAGTAAACAATCGGGATGTGTCTGAATATTAGATCGAAAATAATGACCAGTAGATCTGCTGCTGCCATGGCCAACAGGTAGCGAGTGACACATCTGGAAAGTCCACAGTTCCGAATAGTCAGGGTTAGAATCGTAGCTACATTAGCTGGAGGGAAGCAAAATAAACAGTGAGATTCTGCATCTGGATGGAGAGAAAAACGTTAGTTTGACAAAATGATGATTGATCCGTTTCAAATATTAGGTCGGCACGGTATACAGTGGTTGTTACTGTTCTTTCCACAGTTCCAGGTCCAGATTCGATTCCCGGCTTGGGTCACTGTCTGTGCGGAGTCTTGACGTTCTCCCGTGTCAGCATGGTTTTTTTTCTCCGGGTGCTGCCCTTTCCTCGCGCAGTTCAAAGATGTGCAGGTTAGGTGTATTGGCCATTCTAAATTGTCCATAATGTGAAAAATGTTTTGGTGGGTTAACTGGGTTACGGGGATACTGTGAAGGCTTGGGTCTGGGCAGCGTGCTCTTTCCAAGGCCGGTGCAGACTTGATGGGACGAATGGCCTCCTTCTGCACAGTAATTTCTATGATTGTATGAAATATGTCACCGAATCCAGTCACATTCTTAGGTGGTTGCTTTGTATAGGACACAGGCGCTATTGGCCGATGGGAATTCTTTATGATGAAAACCTCGATGCTTTATAGAGGAGTGCAAAAAAAGTAGGAAGGTGATTAAGAGGGAAATTAGGAGGGCTGGGAAGGACTATGAAATCTCCTCGGCAAGGAAGATTAAGGTGAATCGCAAAGCATCTTATTCGTATGTAAAGGGTACTAAGTGAGTACTTTTCATCAGTGTTCACCAAAGAAAATGACTTTGTGGAAGACGATTCTTGGGTAAGTTGTGTGGATAGTCTGGGCCATGTTGAAATCAAAAAGGAGGAAGTATTGGGTATGTTATATTATATTAAAGTAAATACGTCTCCTTGGCCGGATGCGGTTTACCCCAGAATACTGACGGAAACAAGGGAGGAAATTGGTAGGGACTTACCTGACATCTTTGTGTCCTCATTGGCCACAGGTGAGATACGACAGGACTGGAGAATAGCTGATCTGATATCGCTGTTTAAGAAAGGCAGCAGCGATAATCCAGGAAATGAAAGGCGGTGAGCCTCGCGTCGGTAGTAGGTAAATAATTGGACAGTATTTTCAAGGACAGGATTGATCCCCATATGGAAAGAAATGGGCTCATTTACGATAGACAGCATGGTTTTGTGAAAGGGAGGTCGTGCCTCACTAACTTGCTCAAGTTTTTTTGAGGAGGTGACAAAGATGATTCATGAGGGGAGGGCTGTGGATGTTATTTTCATGGATTTCAGTAAAACCTTTGCCAAAGGACAGCACGGTGGCACAGTGATTAGCATTACCGCCTCTCGATGCCAAGGTCCCAGGTTCGATCCCGGCTCTCGGACGCTCTTTGTGTGGAGTTCGCACATCCTTCCTGTGTTTGCGTGGGTTTTCCCCCCAAAACCAAAAGATGTGCAGGATAGATGGATTAGCCATGCTAAATTGCCGCTTGATTGGAAAAAAAATGTTTTGTACTTGAAATGAATTTTTTAAAAAACAGGACCAAGTGCCTCATGGCACTCTGGTACAAAAGGTGAAGTAACACGGGATCTAAGGTGAGGTGGTAAGATGGATACAGAACTGGCTCGGTCACGAATGGCAGATGGTAGCAGCGAAAGGTTTTTTTTCTGAATGGAAGGCAGTGACCCGCGATGTTCCACGGGAACCTGTAGCTGGTCTGATTAGTAAGTTTGTGAATGACACCAAGTTTAGTGCAGTGGTAGATACTGTTGAGGATTGTCCGAGGATACAGCAGAACATTTATAGATTGGAGACTTCGATAGGGAAATGGTAAATTGATTTTAATCAGGATAAATGCGAATTCATGCATTTTGGTAGATCTAACATAGAGTGGAAATATGCAGTAAATAGCAAAACTCTTTGGGATAAAGAGAGATCTGGGTATACTGGTCCACAGATCTTTGAAAGTGGCAACACAAGTGGACAATGTAGTGAAGATAGCATACAGAATGCTTGCCTTCATTGGACGTGGATTTAGCATAACAACTAGCAGTTCATGGATAGAACCTTGGTAAGGCCGCCCTTGGAATATTGCACACAATTCTGGATGCCACATTACAGAAGTGTGTGGAGGCTTTGAACAGTTTGCAGAGGAGGTTTACCAAGATATTTCCTGGTCTGCAGGGTCTTAGCTGTTCAGCAGTGCTGGTACGACTGTTTTCATTCGAGAGACAGGGGTTGAGGGGTGACCTGATAGAGGTCTACAATATTAGAAGGGGCATGGATAGAGTGGATGGGCAGGCACTCTTTCCTATGGTGGACGGGCCAGGCACCATGGGCCATAGGTTTGAGGTTCGTGGGGCAAAGTGTAGGTATGTGCGAAGCAGGTTATTTACGCAGATGGTGGTGAGTGTCTGGAACGCGTTGTCAGAGGAGGTTGTGAAAGCAAATACATTAACGGCGTTCAAAAGGCAACTTGCAAAAACATGGATAGGATGGGTATAGAGGGATAGGGCACAAGGACGTACTGAGGGTTTTGGTAAATGTCGATATCATGACAGGTACATTCTTAGAGGGCCGAATGGCCTGTTCCTGTGCCGTATTGTGCTTTGTTCTTTGTTCTAATAATTTCTCGGTGATCCGTTCCAAATCATACCCATTTGTGTCCAGTTGTGCTGTCGATTCATTGCCTTTACAAAGAGTGTGCCCTTTGATTTTGTTTTGTTTCCACCCACACCAAACCAGCATCTTTCTCCTTTGTACCTATATCAGTACTTAATACAGCCTTGATGTCATCTTTATCCAACACAGCAACTCCACCTCCTGTTCCATTCTGTCTGTCCTTGCGGAATGCTGAGTACCCTTGGACATTTAACTCCCAGTCCCGGTCCTCCTGCAACCATGTTTCAGTGATCCCCACCAAATCACACCCATTTGTATCTATTTGTGCTGTCAGCTCATTGACCTTGTTCCAAAAACTGCGTGGATTCAGGCACAGGGTTTCCAAATATGTCCGACTGATTTGTCTTTCACTTTGAAGATTTTCTTGCGCACTATTCTTTTCACACATTCTGACCTCCTTCATTAACCTCTGGTAAAAGTGTGCCGCATCCACAACTTTCGCTCTCCCAGTCACCTTATATTTTTTATCCTTCCCCTCCCCGCTATTTGCTAGTTTAAAGTCCTTGTGACCACTCTATTTTCTCCTTTCCGCTGGAACAATGTTCCCAGTCCAACTCAGGTGGACGCCATCCCAACGGAACAGATCCATCTTGCCAACATACTGATGCCAGTGCCGCATGAAATGTAGCCCCCCTTTCCTGCACCACTCGTTTAGCCGCGTGTTTACTTCCCTAATTTTCTCATTCCTAGGCCAATTTGCAGATGCCTGGGGTAGAAATCCAGAGATTATAACCCTCGAGGACCTGTTCGTTAATTTTGGTTCTAGTTCCTGGTAATTCACAAACAGATCCTCAAACAGGTCCAAGGGACTGGTTTAGCACAGGGCGAAAGAGCTGGCTTTTAAAGCAGACCAAGGCAGGCAAGCAGCACAGTTCAATTCCCGAACCAGCCTCCCCAAACGAGCGCCGGAATATGGCGACTGGGGGATTTTCAAAGTAACTTCATTTGAAGCCTGCTTTCGACAATAAGCGATTATCATTTTCATTTTCATCCGTGCAGACTCCATACAGACAGTGAGCCAAGCCGGGAATCGAACCTGGGACCCTGGAGTTGTGAAGAAATTGTGCTCACCACCATGCTACCGTGCTGCGCTTGATGTCCCGCACACTGGCACCGGGCAGCCAACATATCATGTGACACACTTGGTCCTGCTTATAAAGGATGCTCTTTGTCTCCCTAATCATTGAATCCCCTACTGCTACCAATTGTCTTTTTGCTTCCACGCTTGAATGTCCTCCTGTACCACGGCAGAGTGGTCAGCTAACTCATCCTCCTCATCAACAATGGATCAAGTACCTCCTACCTGTTGGACGAGGTCAAGAGCTGAGGCACCCTTACATCAATGTCTGTCCCTGACCACTGGCTGAATTCAAGGTAGTGAGCCGAAGTGGTGGGACTACCTCCTGGAACACAGTGTCTGGGTACCTCTCCCCCTCACTGATCTGTCGCAGCGCCTGAAACTCAGAATCCAACTCATCAACTGTGAGCCGGAGTTCCTCGAGCAACCAACACTTACTACAAATGACGTCACTAGACACCACAATGGGGCACATCAGCTCTTTCATCATGCCGGAAGAACACACCACGCATTTTTAATATTTCCCCATTACCTCAATATATAACAAGAAATTTCAAATGGATTTTCAAATTTGAACAGATTCCTTATTCGCTAAGAAAATCACTCCTTCCTGTAATGACACACTTCATCCCCCGCCGCCCCCCTCCCCTCAAGTCGGAACAGTGTGTCAGTGAATCATGAAACCGCTTTACATTCCCAAGGTCTGTTCGATAATCTCCTGCTCAGCTCTGCGTCCGATATTTCCGTGTCACCTTCAGCCAATTTCACCCAACTCCGTGTTTTCCACCCAACTGTCAAGCACTCTCGCCCTGCCAAGTAGCTCTCACAGTGCAGAATAACAGTACTGCCAAACAGTGCAGACAAACAATACTGACTGGCTTCATTGTTTATCGGCCTCAATATCCAATGCTCTGGAAACAGAATTAAATCATTTGCACAATCCAACAGATACAGTTGAGTGTAACTCAGCTAAATCTGTTTCAGGAATACAACTCGCCAAACGAGTAACTTTCAATTACCCGATGTGAGGGCTAATTTAGCTTTCAATTGAAGATCAGTTTAATTGCTAGTTACCCCCTTAGAACCCGTTAGAACTCACCACTTGAACTTGCTGTATTTTACCCAGCTCTAAAGCACTCTCGTAACAATCTCAGCGCAGGCTCCTGTTGACAGAGTGCGCCGGAGATTGCCACAATGAAGAGATACATTTATAAGTCAATTTACGTCAAAAAGGTGGAAAGAACAGCCTTCAGTGGATAGATTTTGCAGAAATATGGAAAAGGTCAATGAGCAGCGCGAAAGGGAATATATGTGCGCAATGCTTGCATCAGAAAAGAGTCTAAAAACAGCAGGTTAAAATCCAACAGGTTGTTTCGAATCACTATCTCGCAGCGCAGCTCGTTCGACAGGTGAGGACGGACCTAAGGAAGGAGCTGCACTCCGAAAGCTAGTGATTCGAAACAGAACTGTTGCACTTTACCCTTGTGTTGCAAGATTTCTAACTGTGCCCACTCCCGTCCAACGCCGGCATCTCCACGTCATGCATCAGAATGGTGATTGAACAGAGGCAGGGATTTTCAGCGCGCTGCAGAGTTTGGTCATCTGAAGTGTTCCGCTGATGGCATTGGAGTTCTCGAGTCCGACTTTAACAAAGACACATTTGAGAATATGTGAAGGGGTCTCTAAGTCAGAATTGGGGAAGTGATATTTTGGAGATGATATTATACAGTTTTGGTCCTGGAAATGACGTGAGTTCGGAACTCTCTACCATGTGAAAGCAATTGCAGAGATTGTGAACTATATTATTTTAAGGCTCAGACATTTGACAGATCAGTGAAATTACATTGATGGAGAGGTAAAGGTGTTTCAGATTGAACTTCACAAAATGCATTTTCACAACCAAATATCAATCAAACAAAATCCCGTGTTAAACAATGAATTGTAAAATTAATAGAGATATCGTTACTGACCAGGCACACCGAAAACAGCAAGGAAGGGATAGTAACCCGCCTGAATGATCTGGAGTGTGAAATAGATCCGTTTTTCCAATGACATCCATTTATAAAATGTAGAAAGTTGGTAAAGCGCGCCGAATAAACCTCTGTTTACTGTTGGAACATTCCAGTCTTTTGTTCTCAGATTCTGGCCAACTTGGATTGTTTCCAGATTTTCATCCATTGATGGAACATTCCTACCCACAGTTGTCAGATTCGGAAGCATTGTTGTATCATTCCAATCCATTGTTCTCACATTCACAGCCATTGTTGTAACATGCCAGGCTGCGAATCTCAGATTTCAATCTCTCCCCTCGCACCGCCTGCAGCCACTGATCTCTCTCAGTTGCCAAAGCGATGCTGCCAAAGAGATTATGGGAGAACTCCTTGAAAGGAGTCTCGTTTTACAGAAAATGGAATCCCTCAAGGGAAACAATTTGGGTCCAGGGAGACTGATCCGATTTCCACTCCCTAAAATAGCAGGTAGTAGTAATTCAGCGATCCAGGGAAATGCTCTGGGGTCTGGGTTTGAATTCAACCAGGGCATTCGGAGAGATTGAATGCAATAAAGATCTGGAAATAAATTCCGATTGGTGGTCATGAAACCTTTTTCGATTGTCGTAAAAATCCAGCTGGTTCACTAATGTCCTTCAGGGAATAATAACAACGAGCAGTGAGAAAGCAGGTGCAGATAACTATTTTCAATGAGACAGGACTTTCATCAGACATTGACTAAAATCTAACAATCAGCCATGGATATCACAGTGACGCCGAGGAATTGAGGTGTGTACAGTGAACAAGAATAACCAGAAAGGAGAGACTGATAATCACTGTAGCAATCTCTGTAATGCCAACTGTGGTGAGTTTCGAGAGATCAACAATTCGGGACACAATTATTCTTTGTGACAAGATATGCGCACCACAAATGATACCAGATTGACGAATGCGTTCGTCTCACATGCAGCCCAAAATGGCCAGAAAGCTTGGGAATCTGTTGACCCTCCTGACTCAACACACACTGTGACCTGGCTCCTTCACCATTTAACCCGAGCACGGCAAAGGGAAGCTCAGGCCACAGGGATCGCCCCCAAAACGGCAAAATGTTGTTGTTCCAATTCAGGGACACAGGGCTATCTGGAAACATGACGGAGGACACAGAGAGATACTAATAAAGGTGCATTCCCCTCCCTATCCCGAGATACGCGGTCCAGATAAGATCCGTGGTGGACCCACAAGCAGGAGAAATGCCGCACCACCGAAAAGACCAGGATTAGCGTCAACCGGCCGGAGGTGTAATTGTGACCGACTCCGTCACTTCTTTCCCAGACCCTCGCGAACCTAACCAATATTCACAAGGTCTGTGAGTAGCACTCACAATGCAGACAATCAGTACTGCCAAACAGTGCAGAAAACAGTACTGCGTGTCTTTCCTGTATCGACTTTAGTATCGTCTGCAAATTTACTCACCCACCCTTCTGCACCTTCCTCTAGGTCATTGATAAAAATGACAAACAGCAACTGCCCCAGAACAGATCCTTGTGGTACTCCACTTGTAACTGAACTCCATTCTGAACATTTCCCATCAACCACCACCCTCTGTCTTCTTTTAGCTAGCCAATTTCTGATCCAAACTGCTAAATCACCCTGAATCCCATGCCTCTGATCTTACTAAAACACCTAAACCCCGGAACCTGCAACATCCATTCCTGTCCCTGCTCTATCCATGTCTCCGAAATGGCCACAACATCGAAGTCCCAGGTACCAACCCATGCTGCCAGTTCCCCTACCTTATTTCGTATACTCCTGGCATTGAAGTAGACACACTTCAAACCACCTACCTGAACACTGGCCCCCTCCTGCGACGTCAAATCTGTGCTCCTGACCTCTGTACTCTCATTCTCCCTTACCCTAAAACTAAAATCCAGGTTCCCATGCCCCTGCTGCATTAGTTTACCCCTCCCCCCCCCCAAAAAAAAAAGAGCACTAACAAATCTCCCCCTCCAGGATATTTGTGCCCCTCAGGTTCAGATGTAGACCATCCTGTCTGTCGAGGACCCACCTTCCCCAGAAAGAGCCCCAGTTATCCAGAAATCTGAAACCCTCCCACCTGCACCATCCCCGTAGCCACGTGTTTAATTGTTCTCTCTCCCTATTCCTCCTCTCACTATCACGTGGCACGGGCAACAACCCAGAGATAACAACTCTGTTTGTTCTAGTTCTGAGCTTCTGTCCTAGCTCCCTGAAAGCCTGCCTGACATCCTTTGCCCCTTTCCTACCTATGTCGTTAGTGTCAATGTGGACCACGACTTGGGGCTGCTCCCCCTCCCCCTAAGGACCCAGAAAACATGATCCGAGACATCACATACCCTTGCACCTGGGAGGCAACACACCAAACGTGAGTCTCTCACGCTCCCACAAATTCTCCTATCTGTGCCCCTGACTATCGAGTCCCCAGTTACTAATGCTCTGCTCCTTTCCCCCTTTCCCTTATGAGCAACAGGGACAGACTCCGTGCCAGAGGCCCGTACCCCATTGCTTACCCCTGGTAAGTCGTCCCTCCCCACAAGTATCCAAAGCGGTATACTTGTTTCTCAGGGGAACGACCGCAGGGGATCCCTGCACTGACTGCTTTTTCCCAGTCCCTCTTACCCATCTATCTCCAATCTTTGGTGTAACTAATTCCCTGAAGCTGCTATCTATGACCCCCTCTGCCTCCCGAATGATCCGAACTTCTTTCAACACCAGCTCCAGTTCCCTAACTCGGTCTTGGAGGAGCTGGAGATGGCAGCACTTCCTGCAGGTAAAATCAGCAGGGACACTAACGGCATCCATCACCTCAAACATCCTGCAGGAGGAACATTGCACTCCCTTCCCTGCCATCCCTCTAACTTTCTATCAAGATCTGGCTAACAACTAAATTACATTTTTGTTTAAAAAAAAATAATAATAATAAAATATGGTACTTACCTCACACCAATGGGTTTTATTATTAGGTTAGAGGAGGAGGGCGGGTGGGAGACACTACACGTGTAGTGTCTCGGGTTTCATCTCCACCAGAATTTATTGGTGAGGGTCTTCCCAGAAGTCCGCGGGTCGAACTTCCTGTTCCCGCCTTAAACACTAAAATTAAAAGAAACAGCAAAGAGGGACCGAAAACGGGACCAGGTAAGTGTTTACCGCTGAAATTGACTAGCCTGCTCCTGTGAAGGTCTCCCAGAAATCACTAACGCACCGCTCCCTCTGAAATCGACTGGCCCGCTCCTGCAAAGACAAGTGTTTTTAAAGGAGAGACTTACCTCCCAGATTGTGAACTATCTTCTTTTAAGACTCAGACATTTGACAGATCAGTGAAACTACATTGATGGAGAGGTAAAGGTGTTTCAGATTGAACTTCACAAAATGCATTTTCACATCCAAATATCAATGACAACAAAATCCCGTGGTTAACAATGCATTGGAAAATTAATATCACATAATGTTTCTTACCAGGGTCATCGAACCCAGCGAGAAAGGAATAGTAACCCGCCTAAATGATCTGGAGTGCGAAATAGGTCCGTTTTCCCAATGACATCCATTTATAAAATGTAGAAACTTGGTAAAGCGCGCCGAATATACTCCCGTTTACTGTTGGAACATTCCAGTCTTTCGTGCTCAGATTCTGGTCAACTAGGATTGTTTCCAGATTCTCATCCATTGATGTAGTATTCCTACCGACTGTTCTCAGACTCATTGTTGTATCATTCCAATCCATTGTTCTCACATTCACAGCCATTGTTGTAACATGCCAGGCTGTGAATGTCACATTTCAATATCTCGCCTCCCACCCTCTGGAGCCGCTGATCTCTCTCAGTTGCCAAAGCGATGCTGCCGAAGAGCATTTGGGAGCGCACCTTGAAAGGAGTCTTGGTTTAAAGAAAGTGGGCAGCACGGTAGGACAAGTGGATAGCACTGTGGCCTCACAGCGACGGAGTCCCATGTTCGAGCACCCGCTGGGTCACTGTCTGTGCGGAGTCTGCACGTTCTCCCCGCGTGTGGGTGGGTTTCCTCCGGGTGCTCCGGTTTCCTCCCACAGTCCAAAGACGTGCAGGTTAGGTGGATTGGCCTTGATAAATTGCCCTTAGTCTCCAAAAAGGTTAGGAGGGGTTATTGGGTTACGGGGATTGGGAGCAAGTGAGGGCTTAAGCGTGTCGGTGCAGGCTCGATGTGCCGAACGGCCTTCTTCTGCACTGTATGTTCCACGTTCTCATTTAAAAATTGGAATCTCTCAAGGGAACCAATTTGCGTCCACGGAGGCTGATCCGATTTCCATTATCTGACAAAAGCAGTTAGTCGTAATTCAGGAACGCAGGGAAATGCTCTGGGGTTCTTGGTTTGAATGCAATCAGGGCATTTGGAGGGATTGAATCCAATACATATACAGAAAAAAATGCCGAACGGTGACCATGAGACAAATCGATTGCCGTAAAAACCCAGCTGGCTCACTAATGTCCTTCAGGGAATAATAACAACCTGAGCAGCGAAAACGCAGGTGCAGTTAACTATTTTCAATGTTATTCAGACATGAATAAAATCTAACAATCAGCCATGGATATCAGAGTGACGCCGAGGAATTGAGGTGTGTACAGTGAACAAGATGAACAAGACAGGGGCGAATTACAAACTTTGTAGCAAACTCTGTAATGCCAACAGTGGTGAGTTTCCAGAGATCACAACTCGGGTCAAAATTATTCGTTCTGACAAGACACCCGCACCACAGATAACACGAGGTTGACTAATGCATTCGTCTCACATGCAACCCAAGATGGTCAGAAAACTTGGGAATCTGTTGAACCTTCCTATTCAACACACGCTGCGACAAGACTCCACCACCGTAGATCCCGAGCACGGAAAAGAGAAGCTCAGGCCACGGGGATCGCCCCCAAAATGGCAAAATGTTGTTGCTCCAACTCGGGCGTATGGGGAAATCTGGGAAAATGTCGGAGGACACAGAGAGATAAGAATACAGCTACATTCCTCTCCCTATCCCGAGAAACCCGTCCAGGTAAGAGACATGGTGAGCCCACAAACAGGACACATCCCTCTCCACTGACAAGACAAGGACGAGCGTCAACCGGCCCGAATTATAATTGTGACCGACTCCGTCACTTATTTCCAAAACCCTCGCGAACCTAATCATTATTCACAAGGTCCTGAGAAACCTCTACAGTCCTCTGACGGGCCTGAAAGAAATCAAAAGGAACGAGTATGCATGAAAGATAAATCTCCTAGTTTTGAGGAGCGCTCGCTCCTAACTCAATCTACCCACGCCCCGCCTTGAAATCAATGGCGGTGTCAGGCCTTTGCAGGATGGTCCTGCAGCGTCAAATGTGAGAATATTGAGCGCCTAGTGAACGGTTGGGTAGGAGGCATCCAGCAAATGTCTATCGGATAATGAAGGGTCCCGCATCACACATAACACCAGTAGCTCTCCCCGAATTGAATGGTACATTCAAAGGGAAATCACGTTGAGCGGTTTCAACGGCACTTGCAACAAGGTGGAGAAACTGACCCTTTAGAGTTTAAACTGAAAGCCATATTGATTTTCCATTCTGCTATCTTGAGTGATTTATCCCTTGGACAGAAGATATCCTCGGCTTCAAGCGAAGGTGAAAGTTTAGTTTATCCTTTGACACAGCAAATTGTATAGTTTGACAAATTAATGGAGAGTTAAACGCACTATCCCCGATCTCTGTGTGAAAATACATGGACCAAATGTGTACCGTGGGTCATCTGTGCGTTCAGCCAGGCAGAATGTCAGGGTTTCTCTCGTCACAACATGTGCTCTGGAATCGACAGCCTGTTTCAGCCCAACACCAATATAATAGGGGCGGAATGTCAGCAGAGGTCGCTAGAGAGGGGCTGGACCCAAGCTCAGAAGTCAAATGGTTTCCCCAAGCTATCAGGAGATAATGTGCCGAAAGTAATTGCCGGATTAGTGGTGCAGAGAGTCCAACTTCCCGTACGCTCATCAAAGAAGTCACCTATCAGGCCAATAAAGAAGCCGGATGAATCCTGGCCCCTAAGTATCGACTACCGAAAATTGAATAAAAGAACCCCTGTGACCTCCACCGCAGTTGTGAGCAGTTCCGAGGTTTTGGTTAAAAAAACACTTCACGAGCCCGACATTTTACTGTTTTAGATACATGGAATGGATGTTGGTCAATTTCGTTCAGAAGGGAATGGCAATGTAAGTTTCCCTTCACTTTCTTGGGTCAACACTACACCTGCACATGTTTGCCACAGGGATTCCCATATTCCAAACATCAAATTTTTATTCAGTACGTCGACGGCCTTCTCCTCCAAAAGATCCAGAGAGAGGGACACAGATATCCTCGATGATTTGCTTGGCCTTCTCGCCATCCTGGGACAAAACGTTAAACCAACACGCTCTGATCATGGAAAGCCGGGTCGCATTCTTAGGCGCAATGGTGACCTGGACGAATCGAGACATAGAAAGGAAAAGGCTATAGACCACCTGACAATTCCCTTTACCCTCGATTTAAAATTCTTAAGATTGTTTTTTAGGATTGTTTCGATATTGCTGAAACCACATTCACTGTTTAGGGACAAAAAGCTTCACCGTTGTCTCATTTACCAAAAACAAAACATCCCTTGGAATAGGACTGAGCTGTTCACACAGGTCATTCGTAAACTAAAAAATACATTGACCCAGGCGCCAGCCATAATCCAGAATTCCCTTTTGACATTCAAATAGCGGCGATGGACAGTTCTATCTCTGCTGGTCTACTACAGGAAAGTACCGGGAGACTGGGACAGGCTGTCTGTGCGTCGCGGCACTTCTACCCAATAGAACAGGCATTTTCCACATTTGAACGCCACATACTGACAGTTTCCGGGGCAGAACAACTTTTCAGCTCTCCAATTGGCCTGAATACACAATTTTAGCACAACAGACACCTCTCCAATTATTATTAGATGGACGCATAAGAGATGGAATTCTTAGTCAGATCACAAATCTCTATGAAAGATAACGTTACAAGGGAAGCACATTCCTGTTGACAGAAGTATTACACCCACTTTCCTTGCAGGCATCAGCAATGGCGGGGAAGAGCTGAAATGTCAGCTCGTAGCAGAACCTGGTCCGAAGGGGCCAATTCTGCCAAGAAAAAAGAGGGAAGGAGGGGAAGTGCCCTATTGCTCAGTAGAAACCAGAGAATAATAGACAGACACAAATAACCACTAAAATAACGTATAATGGGATCCTCGATTGAGGATGGATTGAGGGAAATCGGATGTGGCCATCATGTGGAAAACAATCAAGGGTGGGTTCTCGAGGTAAGAACATTGAACCTGCCCAGTGCCACGGGCGTTCAGAGTGTTTGATGAACAGCAGTAACATTTATAGTCACCTACCCGGAACCCCCCCCCCCCTCCCCCGCCGCACCGTCTAACCACATGAAATTTTATCAGACAGCATGGATGTTTCTAATGGACTGACTGAATTTTTGCCGATATAGGAAGCTGGAGGGTTTGTGTTAATCGATGAAGAACCTGTCCCGTCAACTACATTAATACAGTATGTAATCGGGAACGCCTACGGAGAACAATATGAGGTAATTAAGGTAAAGACTCGTCATAGACCCCCGCCAGCAGCCAATCAAAGTGCAGAAGAGTTCGCTAAGCAAGAGGCCAGTTTGCTGCCCCGATGCATCGCACTCAAAGTGAGGGTATTATTCAATTCCAAAGATACGATTTGTTTTGAAACCAATTCGAAACAATTCTCATCATCATTGAAGAAGTAGAAGAACAAGTAAGACATCAAGGACCGGTTAATTATTTAAGACGGGTTATACATCGTGCCAAACCTGTATCATAATTTGTAATTAATCAAGTTATTGAGGTTAGGGATCATCATGGAATAGCAACAACTGTAGAAAGAATGAAGAACTTATGTTGGAGGCATATTTTGATAAATACGGAACGCGTTTCACTGAAAAGTGCTTGATATGTGCCCGGAAGCACATTGACCGATACGATCATAAAGAATAACAGAGGTAATTTTAACTCATTCCAACAATAATTCAAGTATTTATTTTAAATTAATTAACTAGTGCTTAAATAACACTCAGCGCGGTGCAGTGCTCCAACTGTGAGATGTGGCAGATCTGTGACGCTGCCAGCGTTCCGTTCGACTACATCTGCAGCAAGTGTAACCAATGACAGATCCTCACAGAGCGCGTGGTTCGGTTGGAACAGCAGTTGGATGCACTTAGGAGCATGCAGGTTGCGGAAAGCGTGCCCACATCCAAGATCCAGGTAAACAGATGTGTGAACGCGAGGAAGGGCAGGCAGTCAGCGCAGAAATCCTCAGTGGCTGTGCGCCCTCTAATAGGTATACCGTTTTGGATACTGTTGAGGGAGATAGCATATCAAGGGAACAAATAACAAAGGACAAAGAAATGCCCTTCGGCCCTCCAAACCCGTGCCGAACATGCTGCCCGTCTAAACTAAAATCTTCTACCCTTCCTGGGTCCGCATCCCACTATGCCCATCCTATTCATTTATTTGTCAAGATGCCCCTTAAATGTCACTATCGCCCCTGCTTCCACCACCTCCTTCGGCAGCGAGTTCCAGGCACCCTCTGCCCTATGTGTAAAAAACTTGCCTCCGACATTTTCTCGCTAAACCTAGTCCCTCGCACCTTAAACTGTGCCTCCCAGTAATTGACGCCTCTACCGTGGGGAAAAACCTCTGACTATTCATTCTGTCTATGCCTCTCATAATTTTGTGGACCTCTATCAGGTCGCCCCTCAACCTCCATGGTTCCAGTGAGAACAATCCGAGTTTATTCAACCGCTCCTCATAGCTAATGCCCTCCATACCAGGCAACATTCTGGTAAATCTCTTCTGCACCCTCTCTAAAGCCTCCACATTCTTCTGGTAGTGTGGCGACCAGAATTGAACACTACACTCCAAGTGTGGCCTAAATAAGGTTCTATACTGCTGCAACATGACTTGTCAATTCTTATACTCAATGCCCCGGCCGATGAAGGCAAACATGCCAAATGCCTTCTTGACTACCTTCTCCACCTGAGTTGCCCCTTTCAGTGACCTGTGGAACTGTACACCTAGATCTCCCTGACTTTCAATACTCTTGAGTGTTCTACCATTCTCTACCTGCATTAGACCTTCCAAAATGCATTACCTCACATTTGTCCGGATTAAACTCCATCTGCCATATCTCCGCCCAAGTCTCCAAACGATCTAAATCCTGCTGTATCCTCTAACAGTCCTCATCGCTATCCGCAATTCCACCAACCTTTGTGTCGTCTGCAAACTTACTAATCAGACCAGTTACATTTTCTTCCAAATCATTTATATATACTACAAAGAGCAAAGGTCCCAGCACTGATCCCTGTGGAACACCACTGGTCACAGCCCTCCAATTAGAAAAGCACCATTCCATTGCTACTCTCTGCCTTCTATGGCCGAGCCAGATCTTTATCCACCTTGCCAGCTCACCCGTGATCCCGTATGACTTCACCTTTTGTACCAGTCTACCATGAGGGACCTTGTCAAAGGCCTTACTGAAGTCCATATAGACAACGTCCACTGCCCTACCTGCATCAATCATCTTTGTGACCTCTTCGAAAAACTCTATCAAGTTAGTGAGACACGACCTCCCCTTCACAAAACCATGCTGCCACTCACGAATACGTTCATTTGCTTCCAAATAGAGTAGGTCCTGTCACGAAGAATTCTCTCCTGTAATTTCCCTACCACTGACGGAAGGCTCACCGGCCAGAAGTTCACTGCATTATGCTTGCTATCCTTCTTAAACAAAGGAACAACATTGGCTGTTCTCCAGTCCTCCGGGACATCACCTGAAGACAGCGAGGATCCAAAGATTTCTGGAAAGGCCTCAGCAATTTCCTCTCTAGCCTCCTTCAGTAGCAATTTCCTCTCCAGACACCTTCAAAAGCAATTAAGGAAAGTGGCACCACAACTAGCTCTGTTGTTCAACAGGGGAGGGAAAAGTGCAGGATATTGATAGTTATTGGGGACTCTAGAGTAACGGCCAGAGATAGGCGCTTCTGTGGACGTGAACGAGACTCCAGGATGATATGTTGGCTCCCATGTCCCAGGATCAAGGAATGTCTCTGAACGAACGTCATCCGGACGTCATAGTACAGATAGGTACTATCGACATAGGCAAGAAGTGTGTTGAGGTTCTGTAGAAGGAGTTCAGTGAGTTAGGCAGTAAGCTAAAAAGTAGGACCTCGAGGGTTGTGATAGTCTCTGAAATGGTGGACTGTGTTGGAGACAGCTGTAAACGAAAGTCTGTGTCCTCTTCTGACCTAAACTCCGTGGTGTCCTTGGTCTTGGGCAGAGGGCTGTTTTTCCGGCTGCTCTCCCCGTCGGTGATCGGCCGTTTGTTGGCACCGTGTCTGGCATTGTCTGGGGGTGGGGCGCCGCCTACCTACACATTGGCGCCCTCCCTCGTCTAGTGTCTCTGCTCGGGCACGGCGGTTTTCCTGGGGGGCGGGGGGGGGGGCGGGGAGGGGGAGGCAAACACAAAGAGCAACAGTGTTAGATGGCATGGCGCATGCAGCCCTAGGGTTGGGAATTTGATGGCATCAGTGGCCAGGGTACCCAGCCAGTGCAGCAGATATTTGGATCAAGGTGGCGGTCCGGCCGTCACATGTGTGTAGCGGTAGGGTGCTTGGTACCGGAGCACAGCGCAGGGTCTCCAGTCCGGGGCACCTCCCCGACGGCCATGACGGCGGCTCCAACCTCCGCCCAGGCTCGGCGAACGATGACGCCTGATGGTCTCCGTCCACGCCCGGGATCCACCATCAGCCTCCTCTCCTCCACGGTGTCAAGGTGAGTCTGCAGTTCGGCGTCCCGGACGCGCGGCGCTGCCCTCCTTGCGGCCATGTTGGCTGCGACGCTTGTGTGTGGGAGTGGGAGAATGCATTTTTTGCAGCCGCGCCAGGGAGTCAATCATGGAACCGGCGAATGGGCCGCCGTTCTGTTAACGGACTGTGGCGTTCCACGTTGCGCCCGTGCTATCCCCTTGGGGGCGGTTGAATGGCTGCAGTTGTGAACCCCATCTCGACGTCAGGAAACTCCACCGTTTTCCAAAGGCATCAACACTTAGCCTCCAGAATGGAGAATTCAGCCCATGGTGAACCACGCGGCCCCAGAAATAGCTGCAGAATCGGGGCAGGTGTGGCGCTAGTTTCTCTGTCAGGAAAGGTTCGGAATTCTCCGTTGGCGGCAACACTTCGGGCCGGAGCCTCCGATTTTCCGGCTAGGTTCGGATCGTACGACCAACATCTCGGCGCCGCCCCCGCACCGCTGCTCCGCCCAGTGGGGGGCCAGCAGCCGCGTCACATAAACCCCCGGCTTTACCTGCAGATCAGGATGGAGAAGGGCCGGGTTCCTGGCCACACATGCGCACGGCGGTGGCCTGCAGCAGCCTGCCGTACAACATGGCGCCGGCCGTCCGCGGACCCCGCAAGATAGTGTCCCCTGTAACCCCCCCTCACCGCCCCGGACCATCCCTCATCAGACCCTCAACCCCTGCCGAAGTCCATCCGTCACAGGAACGGCCACCCCACCCCCCAACCCCACAGACTGCGGCACCGCTGGACACAGTCTGCAACCGCCACGCCAGGATCATGCAAGTCGAGAGGACACGTGTCCCTCGCCATCGTGAAGTCGGCCCATCGGAGGCGGAGCATCGGGGGAGGGCCTCAGCTGATGTTCTGAGGCTGTCCCAACGGCGGACGCCTCGACTACGCTGTTTTTGAGGGGTTGGAGCATGCGGAAAACGGCTCCGCCCACGATTTTGGAGTAAAACCGGATTCTCTGGCCAATCGCTGAACACAATTTCGGCGTCGGCAATCGGAGAATCCAGCCCCTGGTCTCAGAAACCGATCTGGCCCAGGGTATTCCATAGTTGGTTAATCTACATTTTGTTCTCAGTAACCATCTCGTACACACTCCACGAGTTCAGACACTACCGAATTATTGCTCAATCTCCGAGTAGATTAAAGCCACGAATGATTACTGTAGCATCCTGATTACACGCGTCTCGAATTAACTGTCAAATGCGATCGTACCTTAACACGACAGATGACAGTACTGACAACTCCGAATAATGCTTTCGGCTGCCTGTTGCCATTTACTTCCATTCAGATTCATTGTACATTTGGAGTATCATTGCCTATGCCGTATTTTACACATGCATGGATTTTATCAACGAAGAGCATCACCCACACCTTTTCCTTTTTATCTATCCTTACCAAACATGCCGCCTTGTGTTTGTTATCCGTAGGTTATGCTCCTAATTCCTCTACCTTGTTACAAATGCGCCGTGTATTTAGAGACTGTGCGTTTCGATTTGTCTTTAAAAAAAATGTTCACACGCTGTTTTCTTAATTATGCCTTCTTTGTTGTTAGACCATGTTTCTCCCTCCTTCTACATTGATGTCTCCTTTCCTGTCTTTCATTCCTATCTATATTTCACTCTCTAACGTCTGCCCGCTCAGATTTACACCCCCTGTCAATCTAGACCAAACCATCCACAGCAGCAAGAGCGAACATCTCTGCAAGGATATTTGTCCCTGGCCTGCGGTTCTGCAACTTTATGATATATACCATCAGCTGTATTTGTCATATTGTCTTTCTTCATGTAATCATCATTCAATATTCAATATTTTTAATTTAAACAACACTTGTCACCGTCACTGTTGCATCCGGATTATAGCTTTGAACATAAGAGGACCAGAGGGGTACCAATATCCTGGGCGGGGAAATTTGCTAATGCTCTTCGGGAGGGTTTAAACTAGTTCAGCAGGGGCTTGGGAACCTGAATTGTACCTCCAGTATACAGGAGGTTGAGAGTAGTGAGGTAATGAGTAAGGTTTCAAAGTTGCAGGAGTGTACCGTCAGGCAGGAAGGTGGTTTAAAGTGTGTCTTCTTCAATGCCAGGAGCATCCGGAATAAGGTGGGTGAACTTGCGGCATGGGTTGGTACCTGGGACTTTGATGTTGTGACCATTTCGCAGACATGGATAGAGCAGGGACAGGAATGGTTGTTGCAGGTGCCGGGGTTTAGATATTTCAGTAAGCTCAGAGAAGGGGGGGAAAAGAGGGGGAGGGGTGGCATTTTTAGTCAAGGAAAATATTACGGTGGCAGAAAGGACGTTTGATGAGGACTCGTCTACTGAGGTAGTATGGGCTGAGGTTAGAAACAGGAAAGGTGAGGTCACCTTGTTAGGGGTTTTCGACAGGCCTCCGAAAAGTTCCAGAGATGCAGAGGAAAGGATTGCAAAGATGATTCGGGATAGGAGCGAAAGCAACAGGGTAGTTGTTATGGGGGACTTTAACTTTCCAAATATTGACTGGAAACGCAAAAGTCCGAGTGATTTAGATGGGTCTGTTTTTGTTCAATGTGTGCAGGAGGGCTTCCTGACACAGTATCTAGATAGGACAACGAGAGGGGAGGTCATATTGGATTTGGTACTGGGTAATGAACCAGGTCAGGTGTTAGATTAGGAGGTAGATGAGCACTTTGGTGATAGTGACCACAATTCGATTACGTTTACTTTAGTGATGGAAAGGGATAGGTATATACAGCAGGGCAAGAGCTATATAGAACATAGAACATAGAACAATACAGCGCAGTACAGGCCCTTCGGCCCACGATGTTGCACCGAAACAAAAGCCATCTAACCTACACTATGCCATTATCATCCATATGTTTATCCAATAAACTTTTAAATGCCCTCAATGTTGGCGAGTTCACTACTGTAGCAGGTAGTGCATTCCACGGCCTCACTACTCTTTGCGTAAAGAACCTACCTCTGACATCTGTCCTATATCTATTACCCCTCAGTTTAAAGTTATGTCCCCTCGTGCCAGCCATATCCATCCGAGGGAGAAGGCTCTCACACTCCACCCTATCCAACCCCCTGATCATTTTGCATGCCTCTATTAAGTCTCCTCCTAACCTTCTTCTCTCCAACGAAAACAACCTCAAGTCCATCAGCCTTTCCTCATAAGATTTTCCCTCCATACCAGGAAACATCCTGGTAAATCTCCTCTGCACCCGCTCCAAAGCCTCCACGTCCTTCCTATAATGCGGTGACCAGAACTGTACGCAATACTCCAAATGCGGCCGTACCAGAGTTCTGTACAGCTGCAACATGACCTCCCGACTCCGGAACTCAATCCCTCTACCAATAAAGGCCAACACTCCATAGGCCTTCTTCACAAACCTATCAACCTGGGTGGCAACTTTCAGGGGTCTATGTACATGGACACCTAGATCCCTCTGCTCATCCACACTTTCAAGAACTTTACCATTAGCCAAATATTCCGCATTCCTGTTATTCCTTCCAAAGTGAATCACCTCGCACTTCTCTACATTAAACTCCATTTGCCACCTCTCAGCCCAGCTCTGCAGCTTATCTATATCCCTCTGTAACCTGCTACATCCTTCCACACTATGGACAACACCACCGACTTTAGTATCGTCTGCAAACTTACTCACCCACCCTTCTGCGCCTTCCTCTAGGTCATTGATAAAAATGACAAACAGCAACGGCCCCAGAACAGATCCTTGTGGTACTCCACTTGTGACTGTACTCCATTCTGAACATTTCCCATCAACCACCACCCTCTGTCTTCTTTCAGCTAGCCAATTTCTGATCCACATCTCTAATTCACCCTCAATCCCCAGCCTCCGTATTTTTTGCAATAGCCTACCGTGGGGAACCTTATCAAACGCTTTGCTGAAATCCATATACACCACATCAACTGCTCTACCCTCGTCTACCTGTTCAGTCACCTTCTCAAAGAACTCAATAAGGTTTGTGAGGCATGACCTACCCTTCACAAAGCCATGCTGACTATCCATGATCATATTATTCCTATCTAGATGATTATAAATCTTGTCTCTTATAATCCCCTTCAAGACTTTACCCACTACAGACGTGAGGCTCACCGGTCTATAGTTGCCGGGGTTGTCTCTGCTCCCCTTTTTGAACAAAGGGACCACATTTGCTGTCCTCCAGTCCTCTAGCACTATTCCTGTAGCCAATGATGACATAAAAATCAAAGCCAAAGGTCCAGCAATCTCTTCCCTGGCCTCCTAGAGAATCCTAGGATAAATCCCATCAGGTCCCGGGGACTTATCTATTTTCAGCCTGTCCAGAATTGCCAACACCTCTTCCCTACGTACCTTAATGCCATCTATTCTATTAGCCTGGGGCTCAGCATTCTCCTCCACAACATTATATTTTTCCTGAGTCAATACTGACGAAAAATATTCATTTAGTATCTCGCCTATCTCTTCAGACTCCACACACAATTTCCCATCCCTGTCCTTGACTGGTCCTCCTCTTTCCCTAGTCATTCGCTTATTCCTGACATACCTATAGAAAGCTTTTGGGTTTTCCTTGATCCTTCCTGCCAAATACTTCTCATGTCCCCTCCTTGCTCGTCTTAGCTCTCTCTTTAGATCCTTCCTCGCTACCTTGTAACTATCCATCGCCCCAACCGAAACTTTACACTTCATCTTCACATAGGCCTCCTTCTTCCTCTTAACAAGAGATTCCACTTCCTTGGTAAACCACGGTTCCCTCGCTCGACGCCTTCCTCCCTGTCTGACCGGTACATACTTATCAAGAATACGCAGTAGCTGATCCTTGAACAAGCCCCACTTATCCAGTGTGCCCAGCACTTGCAGCCTACTTCTCCACCTTATCCCCCCCCCCCCCCAAGTCACGTCTAATGGCATCATAATTGCCCTTCCCCCAGCTATAACTCTTGCCCTGCGGTGTATACTTATCCCTTTCCATCATTAACGTAAACGTCACCGAATTGTGGTCACTGTCCCCAAAGTGCTCTCCTACCTCCAAATCCAACACCTGGCCTGGTTCATTACCCAAAACCAAATCCAACGTGGCCTCGCCTCTTGTTGGCCTGTCAACATATTGTTTCAGGAAACCCTCCTGCACACACTGTACAAAAAACGACCCATCTATTGTACTCGAACTATATCTTTTCCAGTCAATATTTGGAAAGTTAAAGTCTCCCATAATAACTACCCTGTTACTTTCGCTCATATCCAGAATCATCTTCGCCATCCTTTCCTCTACATCCCTAGAACTATTAGGAGGCCTATAAAAAACTCCCAACAGGGTGACCTCTCCTTTCCTGTTTCTAACTTCAGCCCATACTATCTCGGAAGAAGAGTCCCCATCTCGCATCCTCTCCGCCACCGTAATACTGCTCTTGACTAGCAGCGCCACACCTCCCCCTCTTTTGCTTCCTTCTCTGAGCTCACTAAAACACTTAAACCCCGGAACCTGCAACATCCATTCCTGTCCCTGCTCTATCCATGTCTCCGAAATGGCCACAACATCGAAGTCCCAGGTACCAACCCATGCTGCCAGTTCCCCTACCTTGTTTCGTATACTCCTGGCATTGAAGTAGACACACTTCAAACCACCTACCTGAACACTGGCCCCCTCCTGCGACGTCAAATCTGTGCTCCTGACCTCTATACTCTCATTCTCCCTTACCCTAAAACTACAATCCAGGTTCCCATGCCCCTGCTGCATTAGTTTAACCCGCCCCCCCCCCAAAGAGCACTAACAAATCTCCCCCCCAGGATATTTGTGCCCCTCAGGTTCAGATGTAGACCATTCTGTCTGTAGAGGTCCCACCTTCCCCAGAAAGAGCCCCAGTTATCCAGAAATCATAATCCCTCCCGCCTGCACCATCCCTGTTGCCAAGTGTTCAAATGCTCTCTCTCCCTATTCCTCATCTCACTATCACGTGGCACGGGCAACAACCCAGAGATAACGATTCTGTTTGTTCTAGTTCTGAGCTTCCATCCTAGCTCCCTGAAAGCCTGACTGACATCCTTGTCCCCTTTCCTACCTATGTCGTGAGTGCCAATGTGGACCACGACTTGGGGCTGCTCCCCCTCCCCCCTAAGGACCCGGAAAACACGATCCGAGACATCACGTACCCTTGCACCTGGGAGGCAACACACCAAACGTGAGTCTCTCACGCTCCCACAAAATCTTCTACCTGTGCCCCTGACTATAGAGTCCCCAATTACTAATGCTCTGCTCCTCTCCCCCCTTCCCTTCTGGGCAACAGGGACATACTCCGTGCCAGAGGCCCGTACCCCATGGCCTACCCCTGGTACGTCCCCACCCCCACAAGTGTCCAAAGCGGTATACTTGTTTCTCAGGGGACCGACCGCAGGGGATCCCTGCACTGACTGCTTTTTCCCAGTCCCTCTTACAGTTACCCACCTATCTCCAATCTTTGGTGTAACTAATTCCCCGAAGCTGCTATCTATGACCCCTTCTGCCTCCCGAATGATCCGAAGTTCTTCCAACTCCAGCTCCAGTTCCCTAACTCGGTCTTGGAGGAGATTGAGATGGCAGCACTTCCTGCAGGTAAAATCAGCAGGGACACTAACTGCATCCCTCACCTCAAACAATCTATATCTATATCTGGGGAAAGGTAATTATGATGCGATGAAGCCAGACTTAGGATGCAGCGGATGGAGAGGAAAGCAGTGGATGGGCACACTGGAAATGTGGAGGTTGTTCAAGGAACATCTACTGCGTGTCCTTGATAAGTATGTACCTGTCAGGCAGGGAGGAAGCGGTCGAGCAAGGGAACCGTGGTTTACCAAAGCAGTCAAAACACTTTTCACGAGGAAGAAAGAGGCTTATATAAAGATGAGACATGAAGACTCAGTTAGGGCGCACGAGAGTTACAAGTTAACTAGGAAGGAACTAAAGAAAAAGCGAAGAAGAGCAAGGAGGGGACATGAGAAGTCTTTCGAAGGTAGGATCAAGGATTTCCCTAATGCTTTCTATAGATATGTCAGGAATAAACGAATAACTAGTGTAAGAGCAGGGCCAGTCAAGGACAGTCGTGGGAAGTTGTACTTGGAGTCCGAGGAGATAGGAGAGGTGCTAAATGAATATTTTTCGTCAGTATTTACACAGGAAAAAGACAATGTTGTCGAGGAGAATACTGAGATTCAGGCTACTAGACTGGAATGGCTTGAGGTTCATAACGGGGAGCTGTTAGCAATTTTGGAAAATGTGAAAATAGGTAAGTCCCCTGGGCCGGATGGGATTTATCCTAGGATTCTCTGGGAAGCTAGGGAGGAGAATAGCTTTGATCGTTAAGTCATCGTTGTCTACAGGAATAGTGCCAGAAGACTGGAGGATAGCAAATGTTGTCCCCTTGTTCAAGAAGGGGAGTAGAGACAACCCCGGTAACTATAGACCAGTGAGCCTTACTTCTGTGTGGGCAAAATCTTGGAAAGGTTTATAAGAGTTTGGATGTATAGTCATCTGGAAAGGAATAATTTGACTGGAGATAGTCAACACGATTTTGTGAAGGGTAGGTCGTGCCTCACAAACCTTATTGAGTTATTTTAGAAGGTGACCAAACAGGTGGATGAGGGTAAAGCAGTTGATGTGGTGTATATGGATTTCAGTGAAGCGTTTTATAAGGTTCCCCACGGTATGCTACTGCAGAAAATACGGAGGCATGTGATTCAGGGTTATTTCGCAGTTTGGATCAGAAATTGGCTAGCTGGAAGAAGACAAAGGGTGGTGGTTGATGGGAAATGTTCAGACTGGAGTCCAGTTACTAGTGGCGTACCACAAGGACCTGTTTTGGGGCCACTGCTGTTTGTCATTTTTATAACTGACCTGGAGGAGGGCGTAGAAGGATGGGTGAGTAAATTTGCAGATGACACTAAAGTCTGTGGACAGTGCGGAAGGATGTTACAAGTTACAGAGAGACATAGATAAGCTGCAGCGCTGGGCTGAGAGGTGGCAAATGGAGTTTAATGCAGAAAAGTGTGAGGTGATTTATTTTAGAAGGAATAACAGGAAGACAGTGTACTGGGCTCATGGTAAGATTCTTGGCAGTGTGGATGAGCAGAGAGATCTCGGTGTCCATGTACATAGATCCCTGAAAGTTGCCACCCAGGTTGAGAGGGTTGTTAAGAAGGCGTATGGTGTGTTAGCTTTTATTGGTAGAGGGATTGAGTTTCGGAGCCATGATGTCATGTTGCAGCTGTACAAAACTCTGGTGCGGCCGCATTTGGAGTATTGCGTGCAATTCTGTCGCCGCATTATAGAAAGGATGTGAAAGCATTGGAAAGGGTGCATAGGAGATTTACCAGAACATTGCCTGATATGGAGGGAAGATCTTATGAGGAAAGGCTGAGGGACTTGAGGCTGTTTTCGTTAGAGAGAAGAAGGTTAAGAGGTGCCTTAATTGAGGCATACAAGACGATCAGAGGATTGGATAGGGTGGACAATGAGAGCCTTTTTCCTCTGATGGTGATGGCTAGCACGAGGGGACAAAGCTTTAAATTGAGGGGAGATCGATATAAGACAGATTTCAGAGGTAGGTTCTTTACTCAGGGAGTAGTAACGGAGTGGAATTCCCTGCCTGCAACTCTCCAACACTAAGGTCATTCAAATGGTCATTGGATAGACATATGGACGATAAGGGAATAGTGTAGATGGGCTTTAGAGTGGTTTCACAGATCGGCGCAACATTAAATTAAATGAAAAGAAAATCGCTTATTGTCACAAGTCGGCTTCAAATGAAGTTACTGTGAAAAGCCCCGAGTCGCCACATTCCGGCGCCTGTTCGGGGAGGCTGTTACGGGAATTGAACCGTTTTCCTGGCCTGCCTTTTTCTGCTTTAAAAGCCAGCGATTTAGCCCTGTGCTAAACAGCCTCTAAACATCGAGGGCCGAAGAGCTTGTACTGCGCTGTAATGTTCTATGTTCTATAACTGAAACTCTTAAAAGAACTGTCACAGTTCCTTCAAACATGACTGGAAAAAACACTGAGCGCTCGTTCTATGTAAAGTTTCTTGCTAATTGTGTGCTGCACACAACGGGGAGAGATGGTTCAATATGATGCAGTTTACTGAGATTTTTCTGTATGAGAATTTTAAGATAAAGATAGATAGTTTTTTGAAGAATAAAGGGATTAAGGGTTATGGTGTTCGGGCCGGAAAGTGGAGCTGAGTCCACAAAAGATCAGCCATGATCTCATTGAATGGCGGAGCAGGCTCGAGGGGCCAGATGGCCTAATCCTGCTTCTAGTTCTTATGAGACAGAAAGTTCAACAAATGTTGAGGTCAAACTGCAGCCTTGCCGTCAGCAGCCTCTGTGAATACTTAGTAATGATAAGCTCATCTAAGATCAACAACGGTGATATCAGAGAGGCCACTCACATATCAAAGGAGGATTTAAATATTATTGTTGCCCCCGCTATTATTTCCACCTTTCCATCCACACTGACCCTCAGAAACTCCAGAAAGAGTTCATTGTGATATAAAAATTATTGGATTGAAAGGAGTTAACTGATCCTGCTTGTTCTGTGACTGGAAGTAATGTCGGTCTCCATGGATCCTAATCGTGTCATTGGAGGGGTTCCCTCTTCTATTAATAAGGATTCCTTTCAATGTGTTATCACAAACTGTTAGCGGAAGCATCAAACCCAACACTTACAGAGATCAACGGCTTCAGAGAGACCGAGAGGAGGGAGCAGAATCTGAGAACAACAGATTTGGAATTTTCTACAGTGGATTAGAATCTGGGAACAATCGATCGGGACGTTCCAACAATGGACAGGAGTTTGTACCAGGGTCTTTTTTGGCTTTCCCATGATTGGATTTCATTAGCATCTAGGATTCAGGATGTACTGATGATTATTCAAGCGGGATACTATCCGATCCTGGCTATTATTGGTGTTACTGGTAAGTCTCCTTGTCTAGATATTAATTCTACAACCGTGTTTAACTAGACTCCTGTTCTTGTCATTTAATCCGCCCTGTTTGCTGCTGTTGTTTCAGTTGAGTTTCTGAATCCAGTCACTAACTCTACAAAACACGGCTAAATGTTTCATCGTTCTTGTTTTCTTCACTCTCTCCTCTGGCTTCGCGTGGAATTGTTGCTCAGTTCCCATATGCAGCTATTATATTTGTGATCCACTGATTACCACTTCTGTTCGCCTTTAATCCTCAGCCGACGTCTGACCCAATATCCACCCGATCATTAACCATGTCCACAGCCACCTCCATAATATCGTCCTCTGGATCATCCCAGCTGACAATGTGATTTTCTGACTTGACTATTCCAAATCTCTGCTGAACTGCCTCCGAGTTACAAAGTGCAGAATCAAATCTGACCTGAAACTCTGCTCTCCATATCCCAATCTGTGACCAAATCCAATTCATCCAACATCCTTGTGCTCACTGACCTCTATCACCCTGTGCTCTGTCAAATCAATAATTTGCTCACAGATCTGATTAAATGCCTCCGTCCAATTGCCCAACTCTCTGGTCATTCCCCAGAACGTTTCTGCTTGTTCAAATATAAAAAGAGACTGATAGCACCCGGCAACCCCTCAAACGCCCTGTTCCTAATCTCAAACCCATATCACTCCCTGACACTAACTTTCATTGACACAGCCCCTGTTGTCCCTGTTCTGTGAAAATTTCGATCCATAAACCTTGCACGCACACTGCTGGACATTTCCAGTGTGGGGTTCTCGGGAGATAGGTAGACTTTGTGAATAAGTCCTGACAGAAAATCCGGAGTGAATGCCTGTATTTGGGAATATGTTATCTATCAGGCAGCATTTCTGCATGCCTAGCAGCAGACCTGGTACCAAACAGCACTGATTCCCCCCTTTCCTGGGAACAATACTAGCAATGGCCAGAGAGAGAGATCCTGATGCTTGGACAACTCAGGTTCACCAGACTACTTACCCAGGCCTGTACCCTGGAGAGAACACGCCAGCTTTGTCTTTCCCGATGGCACAACACAGGAAGAAGCAGACATCGGTTATCAACTCTCACTCGATTGAAACAGCTCTCGAACACCAGGGGTTGCTGTCAACAGTGGATGAAAACATGAGGTTTCAGTGAATAGCTACCTTCCTTAATCGCCAGTCCTTTTACTGCTGCCTCATCGCGGTCTCCTGGTCCAATGGATCATTGAAGCTTAAGGGGTCCTCTCTGAACAGGCAGGTTGTTAATCTGTACACCAGGCAAGATAAACTTCGCAAAGACAATCAGCAGTCTTTCCTTTCACAAGCTGGATGATAAGGACCCTGTGTCCTGGCCTGACCAATAACATTCTGCACGTTGATGATATACACAAGACAGCTCTGATCGAGAATGAATTTACGCGGCTCGGTGTGGACATTACCGAAGTGTAAGTAACTGGACCCGCTCAATATGGATCCTGCATAGAGAAACACAACACATTCTTGCGACAGCAAAATCCAAGAGGAAACAAATGAGAATGGGGCCGGTCTCACAGAACAAAACACACTTCAATCGTGATGACTGAACTCCAAGAAGAGAGCGCATCCTCGGGTCAACACTGACCACCCCAGTGAGTCCAAACGGAGCCAGGAGTTCCTCAACATCCTGGTTTAGGCTGGTTCGCACAACATCCAAGATCAGAGAGTGGTGTCAAAGTGGGACTATCTACACAACATCGTCTATAACTCTGCAGTCGCTGAATACTGGAAAATAGACCAGAGGAATGCTGATTGATTTAAGGATTATAGAACTGAAATGGAGCTAGTTACCCTAACCAGCAGGAGAGCTTCCATTAACTAAAAATACGCCCCCGACAAAAATAGAGATGTTCTCAGTTTTGCCAGATCTCAGCAGATTGCTCAGCAATGTACCAATCAATACTGGTTAAAACTCTGCAACAACAACGAATATGCTGCTGAATCCGAGGCTGTCAGAGGGATGTATGAAGGAACCAAGAACGCATTGGGTCAAAAAGTAACTAATTAGCCCCATTGAAGAGATAGACATAGATGATCATCATTGAACGCAGCAAGCAGCTGGATTGGTGAGCGAAGGACGACCTCAAACACGGTGAGCGTTACCACATAGACCCACTCGGTTCCATTCTAGACGTTAACATAGGAGCTCGGCAGTAAGACCACCATGATTCAGATGAACCAGACCATTGACCATTTTTCCTTTGGGAATACAGAGGAAGTATGGAATTCTTGGTGAAATCAATAACAGTGGAAATCCAGCGTCATTGAGAAATCTCTGTTGGGAGGAAAGATTGGTGATTCACGCAATCGGTGATATAACAATGGTCACCGTGTACAAAGACAAAGGAGATGGCACTGATTGGACTAATTATCAAGGCATTTGATGGTCAGCATAGACATGATGGGCCGAAGGGCCTGTTTCTGTGACGTGTGACTCTAAAGATCTCTCTGTGGCTCTTTCTCCTTGTTTGGTATTGTGGGATAACCTCCAAGAGTCTTAACCATCTTCCCTTCTAATAGGTATGACTCCAACCAGCAGAGGGTCTTCCTCATTCCCATTGATTCCAGTTTTGCTCGGGCTGCTTGATTCCATACTCGATCAAATGCTGTTTTGATGTCACCTCCCTTCTTACTTAAGTGTGTTCTGCATGTTTGAACAAAGGCTGTGATGAGGTCAGTGGTCCTGGCACAACTCAAACTGAGCGTCTGTGAGCCGGTTACTGCTCAGTAAGTGCCGCTTCATTGCACAACTGTTGAGCCGTTCCATCATATCGCTAATGATCGGCAGCAGACAGATGGGGCGGTAATTAACCAGTGAGGTCTGTGTGTGCGGCCGTTTCAGTGTGTATGTGTCTGTGATTACAGGTTTGCTTTGGTATGGGTGCTAATATGTTTGTATGAGTGTATGTGGTTGCACTTGTGAGTCTGGACATGTGGGTGTTTGTGTGCAGCGTGGGTGAGTGTGCATGTTTGCTTGTGTGTGTGTCGGGTGTGAATGTGTGTGGGTGGCTGTGAGGGTGTCCTGTGCATTTTTTTGGTGTTTATGGGTGAGTATGGCTACTTGTCTGTTTCTCGGCTTGAGCATGTATTGTGTGGGTGAGTATGCGTGTGGGTGGGGAGTGAGTCTCTGGGTTTGCGTGTGATTGGCTGTGTGTGTTTGAGTGTGTGTGTATTTGTGTGTTTTGGGTGTGTACGTTGGCGTGTGTACACGCGCTTGGGTATGCATGTGATTGTTTGGTTGTGTGTATATATATGATGGTATGTGAGTGGGTGTGGGTGAGTGTGTTTATGTGTGTATCTGTTTGTGTATGAATGGTATGTGAGTGGGAGTGTATGTGTGTGTGTGGGGGGGGGGGTCTGTGTGTGTGGGTACGTGTGTGTTCGGTTTTGGGTGAATGGGGGTGTGCATGATTGTGCGCGTGTGTGGGGTCTGTATTTGGGTATCTGTGGGAACATATATGTATGTCTGACAGTTTGTGTGTTTGTGCATGAATTTAGGGGTGTGCATGTGGATGACTTTATGATCGGTATGGGTGAACGTGTATGACTGCGTATGTTTCTGTGTGGTGCTGTATGTCTGTGAGTGTTTGGATGTGGGCGTATGTCTGCCTGTGTCTGTATATGGGTGTGTTGGTAAGTGTGTATGTGCAAATATATGGAAATGTACATGTGTGTATATGAGTGGATGTGTATTGTGTGCATGAAAGGTGAAGTGCGTGATTGGGTGTGTGTGGGTATTTGTGGATACATTCAGGGTGTGGGCATGTAAGTGTTGTAATGGGCCAATAACACCAAAATGTATCATGGAGTTCACCTGACCCACAGCTTTGAATGGATTGTGGTTATGGCGAGCACAGGGGTCCACTTTGCAGGGGTGATGCAACAGAAATCTACATTACTTTTAAATGAAAACACTGTTTATTTATGAAACCAGGTAACACTTTATAAATCCACAGTAAACATCCTAAGTATAAACACCAAGAAACCCTCCAAAGCCTCCACTTCTAACCAAAACAAAGGACTGTGTGGTGAGTTGGTGAGGTAAGCTTTTCTTTCCCTTTCCTCTCTCCACCCTTCCACAACCTCTAAACTGCGGGGAATGTGAAAATCAGGTAAGCTTTTTGTCTCTCTCTGCAATTGTCAAGTGGATAAATGGAAGGGATGGCAGAGAGGGCAGTGCAATGTTCCTCCTGCAGGATGTTCGAGGTGAGGGACACCGTCAGAGGCCCTGATGAGTCCACCTGCGGGAATTGCACCCATCTCAAGCTCCCCAAAGGCCGGTGTTAGGGAACTGGAGCTGGAGCTGGATGAACTGAGGATCATTCGGGAGGCAGAGTCGGTTACAAATAGATGCTACAGGGATGTCGTTACTCCTACGCATGAAGGTTGCTGGGTGACGTGGAGTCGGACACTTTAGGAACTTTCAAGCGGTTATTGGATAGGCATATGGAGTGCACTAGAATGATTGGGAGGAGGTTAATTTGATCTTAGTTTCAGACCAGTTCGGCACAATATCGTGGGCCGAAGGGACTGTACTCTGGTGTAAAGTTCTATGTTCTATGTAAAGACTACAGTACGCTCTAAGTAATTCTTAATCATTCCTTGCAACATCCATAAGACAAAAAGAACCCTTTTTACAGAAATACGTCAGGTTTCACTTCACTACTGAGAACAGTAACTACTTTGAAATCACCAAATGAACATTCATAAGCTTGCAGAGATTTATACACATCTTGCTGTGACTGCAGCTTCTCCAAATCCATAACGAAACTAAAAACACCCTGTAGCTGCGAGGCGAAAGCGAAAGTAAAAACAGACACACAGCACAGCCCCACCCACACTCTGACATCACTGACAAACACCCATTTCGTAAAGGTATATCCACTACAGCTATTCGCTAAACACCCATTTCTTAAAGGTACTCTCACATGAGACCTCCCCCCAAGAAAGTAAAATAAACCAGCAATTTCAAGATGGTTTCATTTTTCACCTTTTCACTTTCCTTGAAGAAATATGGAAAATAACAAAACAAAACACGCAAACATTTATAATAACATTCTCCATTCTTGTTCTTCTTCTACCAACTGGAATCCTTCTCGATTGACAGTCTCTTTCTACATGAAGGCACTATCCATCCATTTCTCTACCCCTCGGCATTTCTCTTTAAAGTGAGATACTTTAGTTCAATCTGATCACAGAGTCCTTTGTAATTCTTCAACAAAGGAGCATTGGTTATCACAGCTCTCAGGCAGTCAAATGCCTGTTGAAACTCCGCTGTCCACTGAAATTTTCGACGTTTCTTTAGCAAATCTATCAGTGGAGAAACCACGCTACAAAAACTTTGCAAAAATGTTCGATCAAATCCACTCATGCCAAGAAATCGCGTTATTTCCCTTCGTGACGTGGGTATTGGAACCTCCTCAATAATTTTTGTTTTCACATCCCGTGTGACCACTTATCCGTGTCCGTCTGAATGGCCAGGGAAAGTGACTTGGGCTTGACCAAATTCACTTTTTCCTAGGTTTACCCCCAAACCCGCCTCCTGAAGTCGATCGAAGTACTCCATCAGATGTTTTAAATGTTCTTTCTATCTCTGGCTGAAAATTACCTTATCGTCGATGTTTACCGCACTATTGGGTAATCCTGAAATTACTTTGGTAGTTCACCGTTCAAATGTGGCAGGGGCGTTTTTCATGCCAAATGGCATAACTTTGAATTGGTAGCTACCATCTGGAGTCACAAAAGCTGAAATCTCCTTAGCCCTTTCGGATAAAGGTACCTGCCAGTAACCTTTCAGTACATCCAGTTTGGAAATAAAAGCTGATTGTCCCACTCTCTCAATGCAATCCTCCAAACGTGGGATAATATCGAGTCCGTTGTTGTAACTGCATTACTCTATCTATAGTCCACACACAACCGTTGGGTACCGTCTGGTTTTGGTACCATCACTATGGGAGAGCTCCATTGGCTGCAACCCACTTTAATTTTGCCTTTTTAAGAATGCTTTCAATCTCCTTGTTAACCTGTGCCAATTTTAAAGGTTTAAGTCTTTTTGAATGTTGTTTGATTGGAACAAAATTTCCCACATCTACATCATGTGCCTCCCAACTTATCTCCAGAAACTTGTCCATGTGATATCAATAACGCTTTCAGGTCAGTTCGTTTTTCCTTTGGAAGGTAACTCAACAATTTATCTCAATTTTTAAGAACCTCCTCGATTTCCAATTTAATTTGAGGTATGTCAAATTCAAAGTCATTTGGGTTTGGTTCCTCATTTTGATTTAGATTCATTAAAACCTCAATTTTCTCTCCTTCCCTTTCAAAGTACCTTTTAAGTATATTCAGATGACACACTCGGTGAGATTTCCTTCTATCTGGCCTTCTTGCCACATAATTCACAACACTTAAATTCCTTTCAGTCTGATAATATCCACAAAACCTTGCTTTTAAAGGTCCACCTGCCACTGCTAACAGTACTAAAACCTTATCTCCACTGGCAAAACTCCGAATTTGTCCGCTACCCATTTCTCATCACATTTTGTGTAACTTTTAAATGCTGCCAAGCTAATTCCCCTGCTCTATTTGTCGTGGTAATCAAGATAAGCGCACACAGAAAGATCCAGACCCCGCTGCCGCTGGGCAATGCTTCCGCTTATAGGGCGGCCAAATCTCTCACCGTGCAGATTCAGAGTGTACAGAGAGGGGAAATAACACCTGTTGCTGCGTATGAGCAGGATCCAGACCGCATAGCGAAAGTACAGCTTGACACAGCATGTTATAAAACAAAGGAATGGGAGGAAGACGGGGCCGTGAAAGATGGGGATAATGTCTGCATGAATGACGGGCTGGTTTAGCACAGGGCTAAATCGCAGGCTTTGAAAGCAGACCAGGGCAGGCCAGCAGCACGGTTCAATTCCCATACTAGCGTCCCGAACAAGCGCCGAAATGTGGTGACTAGGGGCATTTCACAGTAACTTCGTTTGAAGCCTTCTTGTGACAATTAGCGATTTTCATTTCATATTCATTTTCTATTTAATCGTTCCCTCAAATTTGACAAGTAATCAAAAAATGTAAGTTCAGATTTCTCACGCACCATTTTTTTCCTTAATCAATTTAAGTGATCCTCGTACTTCATGATCAAAAATTAGTTCAAATGGACTGAATGTTCTTGTCTCATTAGGTGCATCCCGAATTGCAAACAGTACGAAGGAAATGTCCTTATCCTAATCCTCTGGATAATCTTGACAATAAGCCCTCAACATTGTCTTTAATGTCTGATGGCAACTTTCTAATGCTCCCTGCGGTTCTGGATGGTACGCAGTTGATTTAAATTATTTTATTCAGGAGCCATCCATAACTTCTTTGAATAACCTTGAGGTAATAGTTGATCCTTAATCCGATTGTATTTCTGTGGGTAGTCCATATCTTGTCAAGAATTTAACTAACTCCTCCACAATCATTTTAGCTGTAAGATTGCGTACTGGAATGGCCTCTGGATATCTAGTAGACACATTCATTATTGTCAAAAGATATTGATTCCCACTTTGCGTTTTAGGAAGCGGCCCTTCGTAATCAAGTCAGACCCTTGTAAAGGGTTCCTCAAATTCTGGAATGGGTATTAAGGGCGCTGATTGTATGACTGCTTGAGGTTTCCCTGTCACTTGATCGACAGAATTATAACGACATCTTTATGAAGTCCAGTCCAATGAAAATGTTTTGTATTTTAGCTTGAGTTTTCCTTACTCCCAAATGACTTCCCACTGGTACCTCAGGCGCAACTCGCAACACCTCATTTCGATACCCTACTGGCAATACCACTTGATGGAACTTCTTCCCACTTTTCATCCGCCTGCATATGAAAAGGCCTCCATTTTCTCATCAATACATTATTTTTACGGTAATAACACCCCGGTACACCCACATATTCCTCTTCCGTGTATGCTTTCTCAAACATCCGTTTTATTTCTATATATTTCTGTTGTACCTCCGGCAATTTTCCTGAATTAAAATTATCCTCCACCTGTTCTTGTTCTTTTTCAACCATCTGATCAAAAGTCCGTTCTGATAATTGCACTTCACCTTTATCTTCACTGTTTGATTTCTCCTCTTGTCTTAATTTGTGACTTTGCGTTCTTGTTACTACACAATCCGGACACATCCCACGATATTCGTCCTTCAACTCTTCAGTTGTCTGAATTTCACTGGCTTATCAACCACAGTAGACATCACTCCCACCTGCGATCCAGCTCTATCGTTACCCAAGATAAACTGTATTCCTGGACAGGAGAGTTTCTCTATTACTCCTACTACATTTCACCACTCTTTCCAACCTGACCTTATATAATGGAATTCTACACTTCTCACCCTGAATTCCACATATTACCACCTTTTCTGGCAACATTCTTCCCAACCTACATAACTCTTCATCTCTTTCCATTAAAGATTGACCAGCTCCCGTATCTCTTAAAATTGTGACTTCTTTACCTGCTCCTTCTGGTACACATGAGTAAACTTTATTCATCTAACCACACAGACAGACGCACACATTCAAACACTCGCACATATACACAACCACACACACATACACGCCCTACCCCACCACCCCCGCACTCAGATGCACACACAAATACTCCCAGACATTCATGCGGACACACCTGCTCACAGACGATCACACTTCCGTACATTGTCCCACAGACAATCTCTCACCCACAAACACAAACAATCACGCACGCACTCAGCCACACACACAAACAGTCACGCACATAGAAACGTGCGGCCACACACACCAGCACCAACAAAAAACTCACACGCAAATATACATGCAGAAACACACACATGCACATACATTCACACACACATATGTCAAGTGGGAGTACCTTTAAGAAATGGGTGTTTATCGAATAGCTGTAGTGGATGTACCTTTAAGAAATGGGTGTTTATCGAATAGCTGTAGTGGATGTACCTTTAAGAAATGGGTGTTGATCAGTGATGTCAGAGTATGGATGTTACTGGGCTGTCTGTCTGCTTTTATTTTCGCTTTGGGCTCGCAGCTACAGCGTGTGTTTAGTTTGGTTTTAGATTTGGAGAAGCTGCAGTCGCAGCAAGATGTGCATGAATCTCTGCAAGCTGATGAATGATCATTTGGTGATTTCAAAGTGGTGAAGATAATCCTGATGTCTTTCTGAATTAGGGTTATTTTTGTCTTATAGATGGTGCAAGGAAGGATTAAGAGATATTTAGAGAGTATTGTTTTATTATGTGGGTTTATTGGTGTTGATAGTTGTTAAGATGTTTACTCTGGGTATATGAAGTGGGCGTTCGTCTGTGGGTGCAGATTGGTGTATCTGTGCGTGTGTGTGAGGGTATCTGTGTGGCTGTATGTGTATGTATGTGGGTTTATGCGTGTGTATGAATCTATTTGATGGTGCTTGTGTGTGGGTCTATGTGTGGTGGGTTTTATATGTTTGTGGGTATGTGTATTTGTAATTGAGCCAGTCGGTTTGTGAGGGTGTGTGTGCCTGTGTGTGTGAGAGAAAGAGAGGTATAGATAGAGAGGGAGAGTATGGATGTGCGGTGGTGTGAGTATGTGTGTTACGATGTGTTTTTCTCAGCGTTTTTGTGCGTGTCAATGTTTTTGTGTGTGAGTATGTGTAAGGGTGCCTGTGGCAGTTTGTGTGTGGGCATGTTTTTCTATGGGGTTATCTGTGTCTCTGTGAGTGAGTTTATTTGTGTCTCTCTGTCTGCGAGTGTGTTTATTTCAGCTCTCTGACTGCGAGTGTGTGTATTTGTCGCTCTGTGTCTGTGAATGTGTGTATTTGTCGCTCTGTGTCTGTGAGTGTGTATGAGCCTCTCCCTGCGTTTGTGAGTGCGCGTATTTGTGTTCTTGTGTTCGTGAGCATTCGTAATGGTGTCTCTGTGTCTGTGAGTGAGTGCAGTTGTGTCTCTGAGTGTGTGCATTTGTGTCTGTGAAGGTGTGCATTTCAGCATGTGCGTTCGTGTATGTGTGTCGCTGTGTGTGCGTATTTGTGTCTCTCTGTGCCTTTGAGTGTATTTTTGCCTGTGTTTCTGTGATTATGTGCATTTTGGCTCTTTACTGTGATTGTATGCATTTGTGTCTCTGTCTCTGCAAACCTGCGCATGTGTGTACGTGTATCTGTAAGCTACGGCTCTTGGGGGGGGGGGGGATTAAACTAATTTGCCAGAGGTCTGGGAAAACGAGCTGTGTTCCAGAAGCCAGTGTCGGGAGCAGTGAGGCACTGAGGAGGGTATCAAGGTCGCGGTCGTGTACTGACAGACAGAAAGGACGGTTGAAGTGTGCCTACATCAATGCAAGGAGCATCCGGAATAAGGTAGCTGATCGTGGAGCGTGGATTGGTACTTGGGACTACGATGCTGTGGTCATTCCGGTGACATGGTTAGAACAGGGACATGAATGGTTGTTGGACATTCCGGGGTATAGATGTTTCAGTAAGAGTAGGGAAGGTGGTAAAAGAGGTGGAGGAGTGGCATTGTTAATCAAGGATAGTTTAACGGCTGCAGAAAGGCAGTTTGAAGGGGATCTGGCCACTGAGGTAATATAGGCCGACGTTAGAAATAGGAATGGAGCGGTCTCATTTTTAGGAGATTTATATAGGCCCCCAAATAGTAATAGAGATGTGGAGGCAGAAATTGAAAAACAGATTATGGATAGGTGTGGATGTCTCAGGGTAGTTGTCATGGGTGACTGCAACGTTCCAAATATTGATTGGAGCCTCTATAGGTCGAACAGTTCGGATGGGGCAGTTTTTGTACAGTGTGTACAGGGGGGTTTCCTGACACACTATGTGGCTAGGCCGACAAGAGGGAGGGGGGGGGCGGCATTGGATGTGGACTGGGTAATGAACCGTGTCAAGTGTTAGATTTGTTTGTGGGAGAGCACTTTGGAGGTAGTGACAACAATTCGGTGTCTTTCACTATTGCAATGGAGAGGGATAGGGTCATACGGCAGGGCAAGGTTTATAATTGGGGGAGGGGTAATAATGATGCGATTAGGCAAGAATTAGGGAGCGTAGGATGCGAACAAAATCTGTCAGGAAAAGGTACAAATGTAAAGTGGAGCTTGTTCAAGGAACAAATACTGCGTGTCCATGATAGGCATGTTCCTGTCTGGCAGGGAGGAAACGGCCGTGTTAGGGAACCATGGTTCACAAAAGTGGTTGAATGTCTTGTCAAGAGGAAAAAAGAAGAATATGTAAGGACGAGAAAACAAGGTTTAGTAGGGTCGCTTGAGGGTGACAAGGTAGCAAGGAATGAGCAGAAAAAAGGGCTTAGGAGAGCTTGGAGGGGGCATGCGAATTCCTTGGCGGGTCGGATCAAGGAAAACCCCTCAGGCTTTTTTCCATTGTGTGCGAAATAAAATAATGACCAGGGTGAGGGTCGTCACTTTGATAGAGGCCGGTCAAGGACAGTCGTGGGAACCTGTGCATGGAGGCAGAAGAAATAGGAGAGGCATTGAATGAATACTTTTCTTCACTGTTCACAAAGGAGAGGGGCCATGTTTTTGAGGATGGGAGTGTGTTTCAGGGGGGTAGGCTGGAGGAGGGAGATGTTCTGAGGAAGGACGATGTTCTGAGGAAGGACGTATTAGCAATTTTGAATTAACCTGAGGGTCGACAAGTCCCCTGGTCCTGATGGGATCTACCCAAGGGTTCTTTGGGAGGCAAGGGATGAAATTGCAGAGCCTTTGGTTTTGATCTTTGGGTCCTCGCTGTCCATGGGGATAGTGCCAGAGGACTGGAGAGTGGCGAATGCTGTTTCCTCTCTTCAAGAAAGGGAATAGGAATGACCCTGATAATTATAGGCCAGTTAGTCTTACTTCGGTGATCGGGAAGATAATGGAAACGGTCCTGAAGGATAGGATTTATGACCATTTGGAAAGATGCAGCTGAATCCGGATTAGTCAACACGGATTTGTGAAGGGTAGGTCTTGTCTCACAAATTTGATTGAATTCTTTGAGGAGGTAACCAAGTGTGTAGGTGAAGGTAGAGCAGTTGATGTAGTATACATGGATTTTAGTAAGGCGTTGATAAGGTTCCACATGGTCGGCAATGAAGAAAGTAAGGAGGTGCGGGATAGAGGAACATTTGGCCAATTGGATAAGTAAATTAGGGGCAGCACGGTAGCATTGTGGATAGCACAATTGCTTCACAGCTCCAGGGTCCCAGGTTCGATTCCGGCTTGGGTCACTGTCTGTGCGGAGTCTGCACATCCTCCCCTTGTGTGCGTGGGTTTCCTCTGGGTGCTCCGATTTCCTCCCACAATCCAAAGATGTGCGGGTTAGGTGGATTGGCCATGCGAAATTGCCCATAGTGTCCAAAATTGCCCTTAGAGTTGGGTGTAGTTACTGGGTTAGGATGGAGGTGTGGACCTTGGGTGGGGTGCTCTTTCTAAGAGCCGGTGCAGACTCGATGGGCCGAATGACCTCCTTCTGCACTGTAAATTCTATGAAAAACTGGCTATCACATAGAGGACACAGGGTGGTGGTGGATGGAAAACGTTCAGACTGGAGACCAGTTAGCAGCGGAGTACCACAGGGATCAGTGATGGGTCATTTGCGATTTGCGATTTTTATCAATTATTTGGAGGAGGGGGCTGAAGTGTGTGTCAGTAAATTTGCTGATGACACCATGCTGAGGTGGAGGGCTGTTGTAGGCTGCAAAGAGACATTGATAGGATGCAGAGCTGGGCTGAAAAATGGCAGGTGGAGTTTAACCCTGATAAATGCGAGGTGATTCATTTTGGTCGAAAAAAATTGAATGCGGATTACAGGGTCAACGGCAGGGTTCTGAGGAATGTGGAGGAGCAGATAGATCTTGGGGTTCATGTCCACAGATCTCTGAAGACTGCCACGCAAGTGGATAGAGCCGTGAAGAAGGCTTTTTGTGTATTAGCGTTTATTAACAGTGGGCTTGAGTTTACGAGCCGCGGGGTTATGCTGCAACTATACACGACCCTGGTGAGAGCACATTTGGAGTATTGTGTGCAGTTCTGGTCACCTCATTATAGGAAGGATGTGGAAGCATTGTAAACGGTCAAAGTAGATTTACCAGAATGCTGACTGGTTTGCAGGATAGGTCTTATGAGGAAAGGTTGAGGGAGCTAGGGTTTTTATCTTTGGAGCGGAGGAGGATGAGAGGCGACTTAATACAGGTTTATAAGATAATGAGGGGGATAGATAGAGTGGACGTTCAGAGACAATTTCGTCGGGTGGATGTAGACGTTAGAAGGGGGCATAACTATAAGATTCAAGGTGGGAGATATAGGAGGGATGTCCGAGGTAGGCTCTTTACTCAGAGAGTGGTTAGGGTGTGGAATGGACTGTCTGCTGTGATTGTGGCGTCGGGCAATTTAGGAACTTTCAAGCTTTTATTGGATCGGCACATGGAGGTCACCAGAATGACAGGGAGTGGAATAGCTTGATCTTGGTTTCGTACAATGCTCGGCACAACATCGTGGGCCGAAGGGCCTGTTCTGTGATGTACCGCTCTATGTTCTATGTTCTAAGTGTGTGTATTTGAGTCGCTATATCTATAAGTCCGTGTATCTGTGTCTCTGTGGATGTGTGTCTGTGCATTTGTATCTCTGTGTGTCTGTAAGTTTGTGTATTTCAGTCTCTATCACTTTGATACAGTGTGTCTGTCTATCTGTGTCTCAATGACTGACGGTGTGTATTTGTATCGATTTGTGCGCGTGTGCCTGTGTATTTGTTTCTGTGTGTCTGTGTGTGTGCCTGTGTCTCTGTGCCTGTGATTGTGTATTTGTGTTTATTTGTTTGTCTTCGTCAGCAACACGTTAATCAAACTGGTAATGCCTGCCCCAGACTGATGTATATTTATTTTCATTGTTTATTTTCCTTTCTTTCAGTGAACATCATCACCTTTGTGATCCTGAAGACGAAAAACTGTGGACTGTCCAAATGTGTCACTTGTTACCTGGCGGCCATGGCAGTGGGAGATCTACTGGTCGTTATTCTCGACCTGATATTGAGACACATTCCCATTGTCTTTGATAAGCAGTTTTATTTCCTGCAGTCCATCCCCGTGTGCAATATCCACGCCGTCCTGCTTTATGCAGCCACTGACTGTTCTGTCTGGTTCACCGTCACTTTCACCTTTGATCGATTTGTGGCTATTTGTTGCCCGATGCTGAAAAGTAAATATTGCAGCGAGAAAACGGCAGTTGTGGTTCTGGGAACAGTGACTGTGCTGAGCTGTTTGAAGAATATTTTCTGGTACTTTATGTTCACAGGTCTGTATTTGCTGGTGAACCTCCCCTGGTTTTGTGATATCATCGAAGATGTGATGGTCTCTCCGGAATGGACAGCAATCGAGTTCCTCCACAACATTCTAACCCCGTGTGTTCCATTTGCCCTGATTCTGCTGTTCAATGTTCTCACCGTCAGACACATTGTTCTGAGCAGCAGGGCCCGCAGGAGACTCCGGGCTCACAGCAGTGGGGCCTGTCCCAGAGACCCAGAGATGGAGAGCCGAAGGAAATCCATCATTTTACTGTTTGTTATATCGGCCAATTTCATTTTGTTATGGTCAATGGTAATGTTTTATTCGATATGGTGGCGGATGTATTTTTTGATGTATCGGTCTGTATATTTAGATGCTTATGTTCTGGAATTTTCTTTCATGCTGCAGCTCCTGAGTTGCTGCACAAACACTGCGATTTATGCCGTTTCACAGACTCAGTTCAGACAGCAGTTGAAGAATGTTCTGGAATTCCGGTGTGGCGATGAGCTATGAGGTCGCACATAAAATGAGCCTCGTATGCATACCTCGATTACGACCTGTTAATCCCATCAAACGAGTACAAACATATCCACGAGCCCCCTTTCCTGCACCCACCCCCCAACCAACCCCAGCCACACTCCTCAAACCTGATCGAGAAACCCCCCTAAAAATAAATAAAAACGAATGGGAAAGAGCCAACCTCCCGGTGGAAGAGCCAGAAAGAACGAGGAAAGGGAAATCTCAGCATCAGAGTTTGCAGCCACAAGAGGTGGCACGGGACCAGGAAGGACCGACTCCACAGAGTTTTCAGCGCAGATCCATGTGCTGATGGACAGCCGTTTGGGCTTCATCACCTCCAAGCTCCAAAGCCGCAGGAATATGCTGAAGAAAATCTTCTGGTCAGCCGTCGAGACAGCAGTGGAGCTGAGAGAGGCCACTTTGAACAAGGCTGTGGCCAAAAGGGAGCGCCGGCTTGTGACCCAAGATTCGATGGCGAGAGACCTCGCGAGGGCCGCCACGGACTCAGGGAATCGAATTGTGACTCTCGAATCTGAGGTGGCGAGACTGATCAAGACCCAGAGTGGCTTAGAAGAAAAGCCCGACGACCAGAAGGACAGGTCTCGACGTCAAAACCCAAGAATCATGAGGCTGCCGGAAGGTATGAGGGGAGGAACCCCACGGAATATATATTGCTGATGTTCGGGAAATTGGTCAGTGATCAGGTCTTTGCCAAGTTCCCGGATGTGGACACGTCACCTCGACAGTAGCCCAGAGCCGGTGAACTTCCACGGGCGATAATTTTTAAATTCCACAAGGTGCAGGACACAGCGCGAATCCTGAGTTGGGTGAAAGAGAGGAAACGTGGGAGGGACATTCCACCCGCTTGTACCAAGACTTTGTGGAACATCTGGCCAAGCGCCGGGCCGAATATAACAGCAACATCTCCGCTCTTTAAAAAAGCTAACACAGATGTCATACTTCACCTGGCAATATATGGATCACTGACTGCGCTTTCTTCCCACAGAATTGCCCTTAGTGTCCAAAAAGGTGAGGAAGGGTTATTGGGTTATGGGGATAGGGTGGAAGTGAGGGCTTAAGTGGGTCGGTGCAGACTCGATGGGCCGTATGACCTCCTTTTGCACTGTATGTTCTATGTTCTATAAAGGGAAAGAGTAGTATTTCCACGCCCCGGAGGAGGCCAACAGATTGGTCCATGAGAATAGTCCAGGCAGGCACTGAGACCACTCATGGGCTAGAAACCGAGTTGCGAGAGTCGGGAGCGGCAGGAACGACTGAGAGCAGAAATGTGGGGATGGCGGGAGAGGGGGAGAGCCTTATGTGCTTAAATAGGGGAGACTGGCCATGAGGTGATTCACTACACTAGCGAGTAAGCTGTTGTATGGGGAGTACAGTGAAGGAGGCGGCTGCGGCGTGCCTGGCAGACAGGAGGGGAAAGAAAGAAATTCAGGGAAAACAAAGGGCAAAAGAAGGTGGCAGAGATGTAGGGCGTAAATCCGGAGGCGAGGGCGCGGGGGGTGCTGTAAGGATGAAGCATACGGGTATGAGGAGACAGGAGGGAGAGACAAGGGGAGAGGGGAAGGCTGGAACTCTAGTTGCAGCAGACAGCATATGGAGATGGCAAAAATGTAAAATTAGTCGGCAGGCAATTTCAACGGCCTGAGAGTGAGAATAGGTCCGATGTAACAGTG
The DNA here is from genome assembly GCF_047496885.1 of Scyliorhinus torazame. Classification (NCBI taxonomy): domain Eukaryota; kingdom Metazoa; phylum Chordata; class Chondrichthyes; order Carcharhiniformes; family Scyliorhinidae; genus Scyliorhinus; species Scyliorhinus torazame. Next base: position 57,880,760 of record NC_092729.1, on the reverse strand, counting down.
CCGACCCCACAAGGTGACTACAGTTAACCCAACAAGGGGGGAAGTTGTTTAACCCCACAGGCAGGGGATGGGCGAGGTTCACAACCCTGGGGAATGGCTCTCCGCAAGTAACGTCATATACCTGGCCCTCCTGTTGACGACCTTGGCATGACCTGACCCAATGTCCTTCTTTTCCACAAAACTGGCATTTACCCATCATGGATTTATACTCCCGTGATACATTTTAATGAGTGAAAGCAGTATTTGTTGACTGGAATGATGCACTGTGTTTCTGTGTCGAAAGTACGAGTCTTAGCATCCATATCACAGTCAATTTGAACACTTTGACCTACTAATAGCGTGTATGTTGTTGACAATCGGTTCCATTCGGGAAACACAATTCTAGCGCAATGGACAAATTAGTTCTCAAACCAGCAATAAAAGCAGCTTTCAACCGCCCAAGAAGTGGTTAGCACTGTTGCTTCAAAGTGCCAGATTTACCATTCGATTCCCTGCAGAGTCTTCGCGTTCTTCCTTTGTCTGCGTCGGTTTCCTGCGGGTGCTCCGGTTTCCTCCCACAATTCCCGAAAGTCGTGCTTGTCAGGTGAATTGGACTTTCTGAATTCTGCCTGAGTGTACCCGAACAGGCGCCGGAGTATGGTGACTAGGGGCCTTTCACAGTATCTCCATTGCAATGTTATTTTAAGCCTATTTGTGACACGAAAGATCAGTATTATTATGTATCTCCTGCCCTTCCGGCAATTCCATTCCTGAGTGCTTCTTTCAAATATTGTCTAGCCAATTCACCTGCTCTATTTAATCGTTCCCTAAAATTTGACACGTAATCCAACAGTGTAATTTCCGATTTCTCACCCACCAATTTTTCCTTAATCAATTTAAGTTGTCCTCTTACCTCATGACCAAAAATTCGTTCAAAAGTCTAAATTTGGTAGACTAATTCGGTGCATCCCTAATTGAGAACAATACGAATGGAATTCCTTCATCCCAATCCTCTGGATAATCTTGACAATACGCCCTCAACATTGTCTTTAATGTCTGATGCCACCTTTCTAACGCTCCCTGCGATTCTGGATGGCACGCAATTGATTTAAATTGTCTTATTCCTAAGCTATTCATAACTTCTTTGAATAACTTTGAAGTATAATTCGTTCCTTGATCCGATTGAATTTCTGAGGGTAGTCCATATCTCGGAAAGAATTCTCGTAAATAATCCTCCACAAACCCTTTAATTATAATATTACGTACTGGATTGTCCTCTGGAAACCTAGTAGACAGATCCATTAGAGTCAAAAAGTATTGATTCCCACTTTTTGTTTTAGGCAGCGGTCCTACACAATCGATCAGGACCCTTGTAAAAGGTTCCTCAAATGCTGTAATGGGTATTAAGGGCGCTGGTTTTATCACAGCTTGAGGTTTCTCTATCACTTGACATGTGTGACATGATTGAAAAAATTTAATTACATCTTTATGTAGTCCAGGCGAATAAAAATGTTTCTGGATTTTAGCTTGAGTTTTCCTTATTCCCAAATGACCTCCCACTGGTACCTCATGTGGAACTGCAACACCTCCTTTCTATACCCTAGCGGCAATGCTACTTGATGAACTGCCCAGTTTTCATGCGCCTGCATATGTACAGGTCTCCATTTTCTCACAAAGATATCATTTTTACGGTAATAACAATATACCAACACTCTGAGCTTTCTCGTCCGTACATGCTTTCTGATATATCCGTTTTATTTTTACTTCTTTCTGTTGTAACTCCGCCAATTTTCCTGAACTAAAAATATCTGCCTCATCCTCCACCTGTTCTTGTTCTTTTTCAACCATCTGATCAAAAATCGTTTCTGGTAATTACACTTCAACTACACCTTCACTCTTTGAGTTCTCCTCTTGTCTTAACAGTGATTTTGCGACCTTGTTACTACACGATCCGGAAAACTCCCACAATATTCGTCCTTCAACACTTCAGATTTTCCACTGGCTTATCAACCACAGTAGGCATCACTCCCACCTGCGATCCAGCTATATCATTACCCAAGATAAACTGTATTCCTGGACAAGATAGTTTATCTATTACTCCTATTACCACTTCACCACTCTTCACTGGACTTCCAACCTTACCTTATATAATGGAACGCTACTCCTCTCACCCTGAATTCCACATATCACCACTTTTTCTGGCAACATTCTTTCCAAACTACATAATTCCTCATCTCTTACCATTAAAGATTGACTAGCTCCTGTATCTCTTAAAATTGTGACTTCTTTACCTGCTCCTCCTGATACATATGAGCAAACGTTACCGACACAAGTAAATTCTTTGAAGACATCTGACACCTTCTTAACAATTATTTCTTGAACAGGCTGTGCAATCGTTTGCGCCTCCTTCGCTTCCCGTGGGCCTTCCTTTACCACTCCAACATACCCCACTGTCTTATCCTGTTTTACGACATCAGCCTTCCCCGTGCTTTTCTTCAACCACCAACACTAGTTTATTACAGTGAAAACATTTGACATTTTTTATTTCTTTTCCACCCTCCTGGAGTTCTTTTTTCATCTGAGGTGTACTCTCTTTATTGTCTCCCATCAGATCAACTTTACCTTTACCACTTGAGTATTTCTCATGTCCGCAGTTTCTATCCCTTACCGGCTGAAACTGATGTCGGAAACCAATCTTTGATGTATGAGCTAAATTTATAATCATCTGCCATTTCCGATGCTAATCTCGCAGTTTAAACCCTCTGTCCTTCCACATGAGTTCTCAGTACCTCAGGAATTGAATTTTTAAACTCCTCCAAAAGTACAATTTCTCTGAAAGCTTCCTACGTTTGGTCTATTTTCAAAGCCCTTATCCACCTATCAAAATTACTCTGTTTGAGCCTTTCAAACTCCATGTATGTTTGACCAAATCATTTCCTTAACTTTCTAAACGGTTATCTGTAAAGTTCAGGGACTAGCTCATATGCACTTAAGATGGATTTCTTCACCTCCTCATACGTTCCAGATACCCCCTCCGTGCAATCACTTCACTCGCTCTACCTACCAGTTTTGTTTGAATCAGTAATACCCACATGTCCTGTGGCCATTTCATTTGTTTAGCTATCTTCTCAAATGAAATGAAAAAGGCTTCCACTTCCTTCTCCTCAAACCTTGGCAATGTTTGGACATATTTAAATAGATTCCCCCCCCCCCCCAAGCCTTCGACTATGACGCTCTTTCTCACTATCCTCATCACTATCATCCAACTGTAAGTTTCCCTTGACGTCTGCCAATTTTAACTGATGGTCATATTTCATGGCCATTTTCTGAAGTTCAAACTCCCTCTCTTTATCTTTTTCCCTGATCTGTATCTCCCTTTCTTTTTCTTTTTGTTCTGCGATGGCTATTCTTTCTTTTCTCCTTTCTTCTCTCTCTTTTTCTTTTTCCTCACTCTCTTTCTCTTTCTTTGTCCTCTCTCTCTCCTTCTCTTTCTTTCTTCTCTCTCTTTCTCTTTCTTGTTCCTCTCTCTCTCTTTTCCTTTTTTCCCCTCTCACTCACTCTCGTATTCCAGCTGCTTTAATTCTTTCTCATGTTCCATTTGTTTAATTTGCAACTGAATTTTTGCCATTTCCAATGAGTCAAACTCTATCTCAGGCAACTTTAAATGCTTAACCACCGCCAGAATTACCTAATCCTTTCGCATTTTGTCAGGTAATGTTAACTGCAATGTTCTTGCCAAATCTAACAGTTTGCTTTTCGTTTCTGTCCGTAAAGTACTACGTGTAACATTCTCCACCCCAAAAAACTTCTGAGCCTCTGAAAGAGCCATTGTTTACAACACTCTCCCCACTTAAACTAAAATACCACACCGGAAAAGCAACAATCCTTCACTGTCTTTAAGTTCACAAAAGCCAATCCAATAGATAGACGTTTATCCCCCTCGAGCTCCCAATTGTTATGTGAGAGGCTTTTTCAGAACCCAAAATGTATCATGGAGTTCAACCAACCTCTCCCTATAATGAATTTGTTGCTTTTCCTGGCACTCGGCTTTTTTCCGACGAGTGGGATTACAATTATGGACACGTGAGTTTTTAAACACAAAACACTGTTTATTCTATGAACTCAACTTAACATCTGAAATTAACATTGGATCTATTAACACCCATTACTTCAAAGATAACTCAGAAAATATTGCATCAGTAAATAATTCCTTAAAATGTTCCTTCAAACTTCCAAGAGACTTAACACCTTGAAACAAAATCACATCAGGTTAACGGCTTTACTTTAAATCACCCGAATGATCCAGAGATAGTCTTTGATGGCAGAGATCCAGCTCATTCCAAAACACAGACACACACCCAGCTCTTTTCAAAACTGAAACCAGAAACCTGCAAATCTAAACTGCAAAATGGCTGACATGACCTCAGACCCACCCACTCTCTGACATCACATATATAATCTGCATCCCTCTCAGCGTGTATCTATATCTCTCCATTTCTCCCAATGTATCTCTCTGTATCTGTCCCCCGCTATATCTCTGTCTCTGTATCTCTCTCTATCCACAGTGCCTCTCTTTCTGACTCTCTATATCTCTCGCTATATACATGTATCTCCCTCTGTCCCTCCCCCTCTCTCTCTGTATTTCTCTGTATATATATATATATCTGTCTCGCTCTGCTTGGAATCTATCTCTCGGTATTTCTCTCTGTATCGCTCTCTGAATCTCTCTATCTCTTTGTCGCTCATTCTCTCCCTCCCACCCCTCTCTCTCAATCATTCTCTATATCACTCTACGTCTGCATATCTCTCTCTGTCTCTCTCTCTCTGTATATCTATGTCTCTATCTCTTACTATATATATCTCTGTGCATCTCTCTCTGTATCTATACCTCTCTATCTTTCCCACTGTATCGCTCGCTGTATCTCTCTCTCCGTATAACTCTCTATGTATCTCTCGCTGTTCCTCTGTCACGCTCTATTTGTCTCTATCTCTCTGTATCTTTGACTCTGCATCTCAATCTCGGCATCTCTATCTGTGTAGCTCTGGTTATCTCTCTCAACCCTGTATTTATCTTTATATCCCCGGAGCTCTCGCATTGTATTTCTCTGTATTTCTCTCTCTCTCTGTATCTCGCCCTCTGTACCTCTCTCTGTATATCTCTGTATCTCTCTCTGTATCTCTCTGCTTGGCATCTCTCTCTCGGAACCTCTCTCTGTATCACTCTCCGTATGTCACTCCCTCAATCTCTCTCTCTGTATTACTGCCAGTGTATCTCTCTCTGAATCTCTCTCTCTGCATGTCTCTCTATGCATGACTCTATATCTTTCTCTGTACCTCTCGCTGTATCTCTATATCTCTCTCGATACCTGTCTCTCTGTATCTCGCGTTCTCTGTATGTTTCTCTCTGTATCCGTCTCTGTCTCACTCTCGCTCTCTGTATATCTCTCTCTGTATCTCTCTCACGCGCTCTCTGCATCTCAGTCGATATGTGTCTCTCTACTTCTCTCTCTTTCTCTCTATATATATATATACATATATATCTGCATCACTCTCTGCGTGTGTCTATACCTCTGCACCTCTCCCAAAGCATCTCTCTGCTTTTCTCTACCCCCCCCCTCCTCCCCCCCCCCCCCCGCTATATCTCTTTCCCTGCATCTTTGCTTATCCACTGCCTCCCTCTCTTTCTGACTCTCTATATCTCTCTCCATATATATGTATCTCCCTTTCTACCTCCCCCTCTCTCTCTGTATTTCTCTGTATATATCTCTGTCTCACTCTGCTTGATGTCTATGTCTCGGTACCTCTCTCTGTATCGCTCTCTGAATCTCGCTCCCTGTGCCTCTCACTTGTATCATTCTTTTTGCGTGTCTGTCTCAAGCCCTCAGTGTGCCTCTCTCTGTATTTCTCACACTCTCTTTCTCTTTCTCTATCATTCTCTCCCTCCCACCCCTCTCTGAAACCTCCTCTATATCTCTCTGCGTCTGTATATATCTCTCTGTATCTCTCTCTGTATATATCTATGTCTCTATCTCTTACTGTATATATCTCTGTGCATCTCTCTTTGAATCCATTCCTCTCTATCTCTCTCACTGCATCTCTCGCTGCATCTCTCTCTCTCTCCTTCTATCTCTCTGCGTGTATCTCGCTGTTTTTCTGTCACGCTCTCTTTGTCTCTATCTCTCTGTATCTTTTACTCTGCATCTCAATCGCTGTATCTCTCTGTGTAGCTCTATTTATCTCTCTCGCCGTCTCTATCTATCTCTATATATTCCTCTCTATATCTCTCCCTGTACATCTCTCTCCATTTCTCTATCTGTACCTCTCTCTCTATATATATATAGATATAAATATATATTTATGTCCTTCTATCTTTGTCTGTACTTCTTTCTATATTTATCTCTACATCTCCCTCTCTGTATCTCGCTCTCTCTGTATCTCACTCTCTGTGCATCTCTCTCTCTCTCTCTCTCTGTATCTCTCTCTTTGTATCTCTCTCTCTGTATCTCTTTGCTTGGTATTTCTATCTCGGTACCTCTCTCTGCATCGCTCTCCGTATCTCACTCCCTGAATCTCTCTCTCTGTATTTCTGTCTGTGTATCTCTCTCTCTGTATCCCTCACTTTGCATTTCTCTCTGCATGACTCTGTACCTTTCTCTGTATCTCTCTCTGTATCGGTATATCTCTCTATATATCTCTCTCTGTATCTCGCGTTCTCTGTATCTCGCTCTCTATATCGTTCTCGCTTTCTCTCTCGCTGTATCTCTAGCTCGTTGTCTCCCTGTATCAAGCTCTCTCTGTATATCTCTCTTTGTATATCTGTCTCTAACTCTCTCTCTCTCTCTATATATATATATATATATCTGTCTGTGTATCTCCCTGTATCTCTCTCACTATATCGCTCGATGTATCTCTCTCTCTCTCTGTATCTCTCTGTGTGCCTCTCGCTGCTCCGCTGTCTCTCTTT